>NC_040085.1:19779909-20087125 GCF_003369695.1 Bos indicus x Bos taurus
TCCCTGAAAGGGGGCACTAAAGTTGGGCTCCTTCGAACTGAAAACCTGGGGGAAGAAAGGGATGAATTGTGAATGGATCTTAGAGAAAATAATTTAACAGTGAGTGAGGGAACTCAGGAGGAGCTGATCTTATTAAAGAGGACAGAAAGGAGATGTAAGCATTGAAAAAGAAACCTGGAGCAGAGACAAAGAGAAGCTTTGGAAAAAAGTATAGGCTCTGTAATTTCAGTGTCCGTTGTGTGAATTCTCTGAAAAGATGACAGGAACCCAGGAGACCCGGGTTCGGTTCCTGGGTCGGGAAGATCCTCTGTAGAAGGAAATGGCAATCCACTCCAGCACTCTTGCCTGGAAAATCCCATGGACGGAGGAGCCTGATAGGCTACATACAGTCCCTGGGGTCTCAAAGAGTCGGACACGACTGAGCAACTTCACTTTCACTTTCACTTTAATTTGGCAAATGTTACTGAATGCCCATTCGGTGCAGTTGCTACATGGAGAAAAAAATACAGCCCTCAGTTTTGTGGTTACCAGAGGTGGGGGTGAGCAGAACGGGAATTGGATGTAGTCAAAAGGTACAAACTTCCAGTTTCATGTCTAAAATAAGTAAGTGCCAAGGATGTAATATACTTGATAAATATAATTAACACTGCTGTACGTTATAAATTAAAGTTGTTAAGAGAGTAAATTTTAAGAGTTCTCATCACAAGGAAAAATGTAATTTATATTTCTTTAATTTTGTGTCTATATAAGATGATGGGTGTTTACTAAAATGTGGTAATCATTTCACAATATATGTAATTCAAGTCATTATGCTATACAGTGTCAATTATAATAATAAAAAATAATGTAGTTTCCCACGGAAAAGAAAGAAAAATAAAGTCCTTGCTCTGAGGAAGTGAGTAATTAATGAGGAGAGGAGAAATGAGAAAAGCACATCCTTAGCTGTAAGGTGAAATATAAAAAGTCAATCTGAAAAATAAAAGAAAAAGTCAATCTGTGAAGAGCAAAGCAAAATGAGAGCATAGAGGAAGACTGAAATTTACATTTACTTGAAGGATCAGATAAAGCTTTACAGAGGGAAGATTGTTGGGGTCTGGAGGGATTTTGCAGGTAGAGATATAGAATGGTTTATACAGATAGAGGAGAGTTTGAATAGAGTCAGAGATGGGCATAGAGCAGGATGGTCTTCGACAGAAGCAGGTAGGCAGACAACTTTGAGAAACAGAGTTGTGAGAATTCAAGTGAAAGGAAGCATATGTTGGAAGACCTTGCATATAAACTAGAGGAGTTATATTCATTCTGCAGAGAATGGGTGAGAATTACACATTTTGACCACAAGAGCAATAGAGTTAGGATTGTGGAAAGGCTTTAGGAAGATTCATCTGGAATAAGTGTGCTAAAAAGACTGGCAGAGAGGAGCATTAGGATATTGTTGTGGTTCAGGAAAGTGACCTTGAACTAGGAAGGATGGTGGCAGGGAAATGGAAGACTGGGATAGATTACAAAGACACTGAGGAAGGAGAATCTAAATACTTGCCAACTAGTTGGATGTGGGATGGAGTGAAGAAGGTGACAGGATTAAAGATGACCTGGTGATATTGCCAGAGAAGGCAATGGCACCCCACTCCAGTATTCTTGCCTGGAAAATCCCATGGACAGAGGAGCCTGGTAGGCTGCAGTCCTTGGTGTCGCTAAGAGTCAGGGACGACTGAGCGACTTCATTTTCACTTTCACTTTCATGCATTGGAGAAGGAAATAGCACCCCACTCCAGTATTCTTGCCTGGAGAATCTCAGGGACAGAGGAGCCTAGTGGGCTGCCGTCTATGGGATGACTGAAGTGACTTAGCAGCAGCAGCAGTGACATTGCGTCTGGATGCCTAGGAGACTGGCACAATACAGAATTCTCCAGGTAAGAATACTGGAGTGAATAGCCATCCCCTTCTCCAGGGGACCTTCCTGACCCGCGCTGCAGGCAGATTCTTTACCAGCTGAAGCACAAGGGAAGCCCAGTGGCATTGTGTCTGGATGCGTGGGACACCATCGCAAGACAAAATGAATAAACCTTTTTCACTCCTCTCAAAAACCCCAGGGAAAGAAATGGAAGACTATAAACATGTATTCGATACAACTTACAGTTCTTGCTTCCTCTAGAGAACTCTCTCTTATTCTTTTCCGTAACTGTTTTGGTGTCCTCCAGTTCTGCAGAATCCTCTCGTCTTCCTGGCTTGTTAAGAGAGGAGTTAATACAATTCTGTTTAGCTCTTAAGATGTTAACTCTTTGCAGATCAGAGCTTGAAGGTCCTGCATTTTTTCTGTTTCTGCTGTGGCTGGAGAAAGAGCAGTTAAAACATTCTTTAACATACCAACTTCTCAACTAAAGCTAAAGCTGAAAAAGTATTTATTTGATCTGAGATTAACAGAAGTGTGTTGGTGTTGGGAGAAGGATCTTTGAATCACTCCCTGAAGGGCAACAACAGTGGGAGATTTTCTGGAGCCCTGAGATCTCTTTGAAGGTAACAAACTCTGCTACATTGGTGGGATCAATGTGCCTACCCAGTCCATGTGTGCCAGGACCCTCTGAAGTAAAAGAATGTATATATTTCATCATTGTGACCATAGTTTTCAAACCAAATATTGGGATGTAATTATGCAACAATAGAACTTGATATTTGAAAATCAGATGTTCTTTAAAATTCTGCATGCTGGTCACTGCATTCATACTATATATTAAGTGAAATCTAGTTTCAACTGTTACATGAAATTCTCTTTTATAAAAAATATTTATTTATTTTATTTGGCTGCACAGGGTCTTAGTTGCTGCATGCGAGATCTCTGATCTTCACTGCAGCATGCAGACTGTTTTGTTGTGGTAGGTGGGATCTAGTTCCCTGACCAGGGATCGAACCTGGACTGCCTGCATTAGGAGCTTGGAGTCTTAGCCACTGGACCACCAGGAAAGTCCCAAAATTCTCTTTCTTATGCACACTCAGTATATACATTCAAAAGAGATTCCCAGGAGGGTGAGCATATGTTTAATGGACACAGTGTGACTTCCCTATGTCCTATGAATAAACTAAGAGAGACTATTAGGATTTATAAAGATTACTCAGAACACAGTAAGTGTCCCAGTGAAAACAAGAAAATCTAATTTAATATTTTCCCCAAGTCTAAATGTCAGAATTATAAAAACTGGCTTTTTCAGCACCCAAGATTACTTCTTGCCCAAGCAATTTCTCAGGGATCATGGGTCTTCTCTCCTTTTTTGGCTTATCTAACCAGAATTAGTTCTGGGCAAAATTTTGAAGTAGGCCAAGTTTGTGTTTGGTGATTTTGCTCTCTTTTTTCTGAATCTCTGATTTTTTAAACGTTTCCTCCTACTCCTTTCAGACAACAAGTTACCTCTTGCTTTTCCCCTGACATCCTCACTACATTTTAGAATGAATTTATATTATTTGATATTTTTTTCACTATGCTTAAATGCTTTTTTTAAACAATCATTTTAATTATTTCTTTATTTTTGGCTGCACTGGGTCTTCGTCACATGGGCTTTCTCTAGTTGTGGCAAGTGGGGGCTACTCTTTGTTGTGCTGCGAGGGCGTTTCATTGCAGCCGCTTGTTGTGGAGCACAGGCTCTAGAGTTCGGGCTCAGTAGTTATGGTACACAGGCTTAGTTGCTCCACGGCGTGTGGAATCTTCCTGGATCAGGGATCGAAACTGTGTTCCCTGCAATGGCAGGCAGATCCTTACCCACTGTGCCACGAGGGAAGCTCCAGGCTTAATATACTTCTAAATGTAGACTATAAGGCTTTGTTCATTGTTAAAGAAACAAGTCATCAAGAAGTTGGAGATATAATAATACTATTCTGATTACAAAATGTTAACACATGTTCATGGTAGACACACACAGAAAAGTAAAAAGAAGAAAATTAAATGTATTGGTAGTCATAACACCCAGAGAGAACGACTATTATCATTTTGATTTATGCATGTATAAAGGCATAGACAATAATTAAAATAAAAATAGAATCATTTATTTTCTTTTAAAATTTATTCTTAAAAATTTAGTAAAATACTCATAACAAAATTTATTATCTTAATTTTTAAGAGTATAGTTCAATAATGTTAAGTATTGTTAAAACACAAAATTCAACTTGAGTAAATTTTAAACATCTTATTGGTTTTCTTCAACAATCACAAATTAGGCAGAATTCTATCTAGCAGACCAAAAGGAGCTCCAAGGAGCTGTACAAAATGAGACTTTTATAGGCAGAAGGCAATGGGAACCAGGAAGTTATACGGGACAGAAGAGTGCTTAGTTATTGCATCCTTTAGGAGATGGCTCTATCAGGCAGGTTACCTAAGGGGTATGAATTAGGCAATTCCCAAATGGCTAGTTTAAGATTCCATTTTTGGAAGAGGCAAAACTGTAAGTCAAGTTTTGGTTTGATGACATGGGGCTTAGGATAAGCAACTCCATTTTGGGCCTGTTGTCTTGTTTTTAACAGTATATTCACATTGTTATATAATCAATCTCCAGAACATTTTCATCTTACAAAACTAAACTCTATGCCCATTAAACAACTCCCCATTTCCCCCTCCCTCCAGCCCTTGGCAACCACCATTCTACCTTGTTGTTTATATGAGTCATTTATTTTTTAAAGTTTTCATTTTTTAATAACTATAATGTACAATGAACATTTAAAAATATTATTAAATATTCTATTGTATAATTATAAATGACTGTTTAATATTCTAGTCTATAAATGTATAATAATCAATTTAATCAATTCTCCACTGATGGGCATTTAGATTGTTTTTTTGTTTTTTTGCCACTATAACCATATTGCATTAAAAATCCTCATAGACAAATCCTTGCTTCCATCCATATTTATTTTTATAAGATGAATTACTAAAAGTAGAATTGCTGGGTCAAATTGAATGCCTATTTTTAAGGCCTTGGATGAATGTGAAAGTGTTAACTGCTCAGTCATGTCTGACTCTTTTCGAACCCTGGACTGTAACCCATCAGGCTCCTCAGTCCATATTTCCAAATTGTCCAACCAACTTTCAGAAAAGCTAAACTAGTTTATACTTCTGTCAGTAGTATCTGTTTCTTCTCATCTTAACAGTAGGAGTATCTTTTTTAAAAAAATCTATTTCATAGTCAAAAATACTAATTCACTATCCTTTTAAAATACATTTCTTTACTTGCTAGTTGCCTTGAACTTGTAAAATATTTATTATCATTATATGTTTCTTTTATAAGTCCCTGATGCATTAAGGATATTAGATTTTTTGCATGTTTTCTATTTTGGTTGTTATATGTCTGTTTTAAGTATTTTGAAACAGGTTGAAAATGAGAAAAGAATTAAATAATGTCATTTGCAACAACATGAAAAAGTTTTATATACTATTAAACCTATGGTGTTCAAAATGGTAGCTACTAGCCACATGTGGTTATGAGATATTTGAAATGTAGTTAATGTGACTAAAGGACTGAGTTTTTAGTGTTATATTCTTTTTTCCGTGTACACATACCCATTTCAGGTGTAAAACAGTGATTTTTTTAAAGTAACTTCACTGACTAATGCAACCATCACCATAAATCAGTTTCAGGACATTTTCATTCCCCAATTTTATATATTTTAAATTTAAAATTGAAAACTGATATTTGATTTAGATATTAGAAACCTTACACAAAGTTAACAAGGCTTTCTTTTTCATTTCAATACTCGGGTAAAGGGAAAGTAAGGGGTATGAAGGCAATGGCACCCCACTCTAGTACTCTTGCCTGGAAAATCCCATGGGCGGAGGAGCCTGGTAGGCTGCAATCCATGGGGTCACGAAGAGTCAGACATGACTGAGCAACTTCACTTTCATTTTTCACTTTCATGCACTGGAGAAGGAAATGGCAACCCACTCCAGTGCTCTTGCCTGGAGAATCCCAGGGACGGGGGAGCCTTGGTGGGCTGCCATCTGTGGGGTCGCACAGAATTGGACACGACTGAAGCGACTTAGCAGCAGCAGCAGCAAGGGGTATGAATTTATACCCCTTTCCTTTATTGCTCAAATCTACCAATTCAAATGCATGCCACCTTTCTTTTTGATATATTACCCCTAATTCAGCATTTCTTCAAATTCCCCAAATATATCATTTTTTGACCCCTACTATTCTGTTTTTATCACTCCCCAGAAGGAAACTGTAGTCAGGGTTCTTTAAACAATGAGAAAGTGAGCAAGGAGTATGTTCTAGGATTTAGGTGGTGATGGTGGTTTAGTCACTAAGTCGTGTCCAACTCCTGCAACCCCATGGACTGTATCCTGCCAGGCTCCTCTGTCCATGGGATTCTCCAGGCAAGAATCCTGGAGTGGGTTGCCATTTCCTTCTCCAGGGGATCTTCCCAACCCAGGAATTGAACCCAGGTCTCCTGCATTGCAGGCAGATTGTTGACCGACTGAGTTACGAGGGAAGCCCTAGGATTTAGGTATCTGAATATAAATTGGGATGACAAGAAGGCAGTGTTCTGGGAGTGGAGATGTAGAATAGGTAGTGATAAAAGGTAAGAATCTTTCTGTAGTAAGAGTTGCCATATGATCCAGCAACGCCACTCCTGGGCATATATCTGGACAAACCATAATTCAAAAGAAACATGCACCCCTATGTTCATAGCAGTACTATTTAAAACAGCCAAGACATGGAAACAACATAAATGTCCACTGACAGAGAGTGGATAAAGATGTGGCACCTATATACAGTGGAATATTACTCAGTCACAAAAAAGAATGAAATAATGTCAGTTGCAGCAACATGGATGGATCTAGAAATTATCATACTAAGTGAAGTAAGTCAGAAACAGAAAGACAAATATCATATGATATCACTTATATGTGGAATCTAAAATATGACACATATGAACTTACCTATGAAACAGAAACAGATTCATAGAGAACACACTGGTGGTTGCCAAAGTGGAAGGGATCAGGGAGGGATGAACTGGGAGTTTGGGACCAGCAAATGCAAACATATCATACACAGAATGGATAAACAAGGACCTGCTGTATAACACAGGAACTTTATTCAATATCCTGTCATAAACCATAATGGAAAAGAATATGAAAAAGAGTATAAATATATGTATTACTGAATCACTTTGATGTACAGCAGAAATCAACACATTACAAATCAACTATACATCAATAAAATAAATTTAAAAAAAGAATCAGTCTATGGTAATGTTCCTCAGACATGAAGAAAGTTCTCCAAAATTATGTTTAAAGAGTTCCTGAGTAAATGTTATAATGGTCAACCATATGAAACAATTACTATGTGAGATAAAACTTCAGACTTGAAAGGATTTGGGCCAGTTCACATAGTATTTTTATAACCTTTAGATGTTTTCTCAAAAGGTCAATTTCTGCCATCATAGGTAAAATAAGCACTAATTGTTAAATGTGAGATTTGTCAACTGTAAAGTACTTTGTAAGCTGTACAAAGATTAGCTTAATGAAAAACTACCAGAGGATAAAATCTTGAGCTGCAGAGCCAGAAGGAGAACAGATGGCAAGAGTGTTAGAGAAGGCTTAACCTGCAAGAAACCAGATTTAGGTCATTGCTGGGATGAAAATTAGAAGAGAAGCAAAGAAGACAAAGGAAAAAAAGAGAGAAAAACATTTAGTAGGAAAGGGAAAAAAGAAACTGAGGAAATAAGAAGTCTTCTTAAGTCATTTATTTTCACAACATTTCCTTGAAAGGACTGGGGCCTATATTATATAGATTCCACAGCATCATGTACTTATATTTAGTAGCAATTTATTATAAGCAATTGCCTATTTATTCATTTAATACTTGACTCTGTTCTGTACTGGAGTGGGTTGCCATTTCCTTCTCCAGTTACAGTATTTAGCACAATTGCTTATTACATAGCATGTATTTGTTCATAAATACTTGTTCAATAAATAAGTAAAATTTCCACTGTGGCTAATCTTACATTATTAATAACTATGTAATGGTTATATGCACTCTAGAATCAGACTTCGTAGAGTCAGAATCTTAGCTCCATCAAAAACTAGCTGTGCCACTTTAGGCAAATGATTTAATTTCTTTGTGCTTTAGTTACCTCACCTTTAAACTGGGGATAACAAAATTGCCACATGAAAAGTGCTTCACACACAGTTATAGAAAAGTTATGTTTTTTTTCCCTATTATTAACATAATGGTGACCAATAATACTTAAAATCAGATACTACTTGACCTCAAAACCACTAGATGTCATGATTCTGAGTTGCTTTAATATATCTAATTTTTTCAGGCTTTATGGATAAAGATTTTTTTGCTTATTTTTAAATTTCTGAGCTCAAGGTTTAGTTATTAAGAAAAAGATTTAAAAGTTCTCTGATTAAAAGATATTCAGGTAAAAATAAATCCATATATACATCTTTTAAAAATCCGTAAAAATCTATACCAAATAGTTAAGAATGAATGTTGTTGGAGGACAGAGCACATAGATGTTTTCACTCTCTGTATTTTAATTTTTTATAATAATCATGAATTATTAGAAAAAAAAACAATAGGATATTTCTATTTAGAAAGCTTTAAAATAAAAATAGAAAAAAACCCTAAAACACTAGAAACCTTGAGAAGGATATATAATCCAATCAAAGTGACCAATAAACCAATAATATTATTAGCAGTGTGTAACATCTTTTTTGGAGAATCTATACCCTGCTGGCAATGGCACCCCACTCCAGTACTCTTGCCTGGAAAATCCCATGGACGGAAGAGCCTGGTAGGCTGAAGTCCATGGGGTCACTAAGAGTCGGACACGACTGAGAGACTTCACTTTCACTTTTCACTTTCATGCACTGGAGGAGGAAATGGCAACCCACTCCAGTGTTCTTGCCTGGAGAATCCCAGGGACGTTGGGGCCTGGTGGGCTGCCGTCTATGGGGTCGCACAGAGTTGGACACGACTGAAGCGACTTAGCAGCAGCAGCAGCAGCATACCCTGTTGGAGAACAGCAGGGGCTGCCAGATGCAGGGCCTTGTGGAAGGGATAACTGATAAGTAATGACAGGCCAGTCAGGAAAGAGCTGTGAATGAAACAATGAAAATGTAGGACTGGAACAGAGCACTCTTATAGGATTTTAGTATGGGAGTCACAATAAAAGTGAATGCTTTCAAATGATTATCATGAGAGCAGTTTGCAGGATCAGCTTGGGGGACAGACTCAATATAGTAAAACAGGATGCATTCAAAGTTTAAGGGTCTTGAAAGTGCTGTGTAATATCTTTACCATATCGTTTTTCTGGTAGAATATAGTTTCCTGTTGGAGAAGGCAATGGCACCCCACTCTAGTACTCTTGCCTGGAAAATCCCATGGACGGAGGAGCCTGGTAGGCTGCAATCCATGAGGTCGCTAAGAGTTGGACACGACTGAGCAACTTCACTTTCATGCATTGGAGAAGGAAATGGCAACCCACTCCACTGTTCTTGCCTGGAGAATCCCAGGGACGGGGGAACCTGGTGGGAGGCTGTCTATAGGGTCACACAAAGTTGGACATGACTGAAGTGATGCAGCAGCAGCAGCAGCAGCAGCATGTTGCCTGTAGAAGATAGATTGTCAACAGTCAGAAAGGTCTCTCAATCAGTGTAAAAAAGCATAAAATAGTGCTGGGTATTTGGAGAAGGCAATGGCAACCTACTCCAGTACTCTTGCCTGGAAAATCCCATGGATGGAGGAGCCTGGTAGGCTGCAATCCATGGGGTCGAGAAGAGTCAGACACAACTGAGCGACTTCACTTTCACTTTTCACTTTCATGCACTGGAGAAGGAAATGGCAACCCACTCCAGTGTTCTTGCCTGGAGAATCCCAGGGACAGTGGAGCCTGGTGGGCTGCCGTCTATGGGGTCACACAGAGTTGGACACGACTGAAGCGACTTAGCAGCAGCAGCAGTGTTGGGTATTGGAAAGTCTGTGAAATTTTAATTAAGTGCTTTGTCTGGATCCATCAGAGACCCCCTCCTCACTCTCCAGTGGAAGATGCTTTTTTTTTTTCTTTCTTTCTTTTTAGAGCATTAGCCCTCAATTTTCTTTGTTGGACACTAGATGCTGTTGTTCAGTTGTTAAGTTGTGTCAGACTTTTACAGCCTCTTGGACTGTAGCCTGCCAGGCTCCACAGTCCATGGGATTCCCTAGGCAAGAATATTGGACTGGGTTGCCATTTCCTCCTCCAGGGAATCTTCTTGACCCAGGGATTGGACCCAGGTCTCCTGCACTGTGGGCGGATTCTTTACTGACTGAGCCTCCAGGGAAGCCCTGGAAGATGCTTTTGATATCACTCTTGGATAATAAAGGATAGAGGAAGAGAGGCAATGAGAATTGTATTGGTAAAGTCCTATTTGACTTGTTGACTAGAATAAGGTAGATAACTAGGTACACTGAGGGTATGTAGGAGGACAAATATTGAGGAACATATTCAGCCAATAAGTCAGGTAAAAAGCAAATTAGGCATTTCAAAGCCGTTGCAGCTTTTCCTTTCTTCTTCCTCTTGACAGGCGGCTTAGAACTGGGAGGAAGAAAGGTTGCAGGGGACACATTATTCTGGTAATACCACTAAGCTACATAAAGCCTTCTTAAAACAGAAATTACTTCTTGAATCAAAGACAAAAGTATAGTTTTGATTTTTCTCTCTAGCCCAAGGTAAGGCATTTCACCCACCACTCTGGGTGAAACCAGATAGTTGTGAATGATTATAATCAACAGGGTGCTTTGCATTCTGCCTTGTATTATGCTATTTTTGCTCTTGAGCATCCCTTGGACTGCAAGATCAAACCAGTCCATCCTAAAGGAAATCAGTCCTGAATATTCATTGGAAGGACCGATGCTGAAGCTGAAATTCCAATACTTTGGCCACCTGATGCAAAGAACTGACTCATTGGAAAAGACCATGATGCTGGGAAAGATTGAAGGTGGGAGGAGAAGGGGATGACAGAGGATGAGATGGTTGGATGGCATCACTGACATGATGGACATGAGTTTGAGTAAGCTCTGAAAGTTGGTGATGGACAGGGAAGCCTGGCAGTGCTGCAGCCCATGGGGTTGCAAAGAGTCAGACATGACTGAGCGACTGAACTGAAAAAGTTACTATTTCTATTTCCTTATCTCTTCTCCTACTTCCCCGCCATTACTGAAGTCTGGCTAATGGCTTTCTACAATGTATACAGAGTCACTTAATAAAAGCAGCCAACTTAAGAAGTTTAAGGGTGTTTAAGTAGAAGAGATAAAGGAAACTTCCTACTCTCCATTTCACCTGCCACTCTGTAAGAGTCTTAAAACTAGATAGTTGTGAATGATTACGATCAACATGGTGCTTTGCATTCTGCCTTGTATTATGCTATTTTTGCACTTGTTTTCTCACCCTTAGTAAATTCAACTTGATGGAGGGATTGGACGTTAATTCTTGGTTCCTCCATATCCACCCCATCTAGCAACAGGGAGAAATCAGTAGAAACATAAATGCTCTCTCTTAAGTACTCCCTTGCACCAAATACAGTGATAGTTAACAAGTGTGTGCATGCATGCTTAGTTTTGTCCAACTCTTTGCAACCCCATGGACTGTTGTCTGCCAGGCTTCTCTGTCCATGAAAATTTCCAAGCAAGAATAATGCAGTGGGTTACCATTTCTTCCTCCAGGGGATCTTCCCAACTCAGAGATCAAACCTGCATCTCCCATATTAGCAAGTGGATTCTTTACCACTGAGCCACTTGGGAAGCCCCAGTTAATAAGTAGGTCATGTCAAAGATCATGCAGTAAAATTGATTTCTGGTAAAATGAATTTAAATATTAACACTTTATAAATATTTTTATTCTATGAGAACCATGATTAATAAAACATGCTAGTATTTATTTTTGTTTACTAAAGAAACACATGAATAACATGTCAATCAAGCCTCATACTATCTGGGTTCCTCTGAGTAAGAACTGTATAAAATATTTAACAGAAAAAAGGATAGTCTACCTGTTTGTCCAGGGAAAATAACAATTTCTCCTGATAAATAAAAGCTAATGATTAATTTAACACAAATTTCAGACACTCTCTGTTTAAGGTCCTAGGACATGTAGTAGGCAAAGGGAATACAGAGAGCAGTAAGAATTAAACTCTGTAATCAAAAGACATACTATCCACAAGAGGAGGAGAGACTAATGTAAAACTAACAACAGTGCAATGAGGTCATTTTAAATAAAATTGCAATGTGGCAACTGAGCTGAGGCTTTAAGCACTTGGAGATGTTTCCTCTCTGATTACTTGTTCAAACTTAATTCGTAAAATATAGAAAAGCACAGGCAAGTTTAAGGGGGAAAAAAAAAGCACAAGTTCTCCCACCAGGGGGGAACCACTATTAACATTTTAGTTTTTTTCTTACATGCTTTTTGTTTTTGCTTTTTAGATTTGCTTAAAACAATGCATGCATATGGCAAAAAGTTCAAATTGTAAAGAAAGGCATACCATTGAAAAATGTAAAAGGTACGCTCCCCAGAGATACATCCAAATAAGTTTTTTAGGCCCAAGATGGAGTCGCTCCTGCTGGGGGTGTCACGGTAGCAAACTGAAACTTCAGGTTCCTGTAAAAGGTCAACTTGACCAGAAACGCAGTACACCCAGTCAATCTTCTCAAACGCCATACTTTTTAGGCTGTAAACTTATTTCCTTGTTCCTTAATCTTTCTAAATAAGGTCAGATACACAATCGCAGGCCATCAAACCCGATTGCCTTGCTGCTTTTAATGCTGTATTAAGCTCATTCTTGCCCAAACTCCCTGGGGTAGTGCGCTACTGTTTGTGAGTCACCGTACTCTTCCAACCATGAATGGTTTTCATTTGAGTAAAGGACATTAAACTCGTTACTAAATTGTCTTGATTTTTGCCATTTGACAGGTAGACAGTTTCCTTGTGAATCTCTCTGAAATTAAGAATTCGAAACTAATGCATAAAACTGTATTCACAAATGCATATATTCCTTAAAATGTATAGAGTATCACATTCTCTAGATAAGTGTTCTGCAATCTTGCTTTCCCCAACTACACAGAGAAATATCCTTTATTCCTGTTTCTAGCACAGCTGGCCCTTATTGCATTGCGTGCTCGGCTGCTATAATATAACCAGAGGGACTGCAGTGCAGACGACGGCAGTAGGTGGGAGACAGGATCGTTTCAGGATGCGGAGAATTAATGGACGCGATTGTGGGTTCGGGCGGGGGAGAGCTAGCCAGTTGAACCAATTTGGTTGGCATATAGGGTATTAGAAAGTGAGATGACCTGGGGCCAGAGGACGAATGCTGTAGTAGTATCCCAGGCCAGTATTTTATACTTTATTTTTACCTTTTGCAATGGAGAGGTGAGTAAGTCAGTTGTTTTGCGTAAGATATGGGTTGTTTGAAGGGCTTGACAAGCTGAGACATGTTCAGAAAGGAGCTCTAGGGTTGGAAAAACTGCAGGGCTGGTTTCTATTCTAGCTTTTAGTGCTCCCTCCCCAGTCAAAGAAAAAACAATTTTTTTTGTCCACACCGCGGGCTACAGCTTTTCCTTTTACCTAGGCCGGAAGCTAGGGCAGACCTTTCGGAAGTCTACCAAACAAGACCCGGCAATCTTTACCCGCCCCCCGCGCCGCGGGAATTCCGAGATCCGGGTGAGCCTGCTTCTATGCGCTCTAAAGAGCAGATGGGATACTGAGACCGCCAATCAGACATATCGGATACCCGGATGTGAAGCGGTGAGCCTTACAAAGGCAAGTTTCCACCCAGAGCTTCGTCAGGGTACAGTGGCCAATAAGCATGACTCAGAAGATAAATGACAGGAAATATAACCAGTTACAAACTAGTTTTTCCCACGCATGTGGAAATTCTCTAGATTAGTCTAACCCACTACTGATTGTGATTGGATAGAATTGTGAAGAGCGGTAGAACTGTCTAATGAGAAGCGGGAGCGAGAAAACTCGCAGCCAATAGGAGGATTCTCAGGAGTGGGGCGGGCCTAGACCTTCGCCTCGGCGGCAGAGGAGACTCGGGGGCCATTTTGTGAAGAGGCGAAGACTGAGCGATTGCGACCGCGTTGCCGACCTCGAGCAGCAATCGGCTTCTCCACGTAGAACCCAGGGGTAGGAGATTCAGAATCGAATCTCTTCTCCCTTCCCCCTCCTGGTAAGTGGAGGGAGCGGAAGCAGGGGAAGCGCTGGGTTCTTTGGGGAGCGCGAGGTGGAGTGGGAGAGAGGACGAGGGAACCCTCCCCTCGGTAGAGTAAGCAGGCCCCCGTTTATTCTCTGGTTTGGGGGATTAGATCTTACGCAAGAGTTTTCTAGGCCTCGGCCCTTGCGTAGATTTTTAACCCAGTGTCCTCTAGGCCACAATCGGCAGGGAAAATGCTGTTTTTCTTATTCTCTCTCCTGTGTTAACGGCTGTCCTTTAATTTTCTGTGACCATGAGGACTCTGAGATTGTGAAAGGGATGATCAAAGATGCTCATGAATGTAGTTCAAGTTAATGTAGTGCCGATGCTTCCTGTTAAATTGAAAATTAAGTGGGGGATGGGGAAGGGTTATCAAGCAGAAATTTTTTGTACCGCAAGCCTCCAAATTCTGGAGCGTACCGCAGGGTATAAATATGAAAATAGGTTTAATATTTTACTGATTACTTTTTAGTTTACGCCTCTCTGAACAAATGATGGACCTTGAAATATTTTCAATTTTATTTAAAAAATTGTAATCTGATTTACATATTAACAGTAATAATTAAAGCTGGATTTTTATCTGCAGGTTACAAATCACTTGAAATATATAAGTTAGTGGAACTTGCTTGAGGTAGGTATTACTATCTTTCATAGACAGAAACCGAGGCATGAGTGTTGATTGCCTGGGTCATATTAATCAGCCGAACTAGTAAGGAATTTGGTCTCCAGGTTAAGTCAAGTGGCTTTACCTCCCTGTTGGAATAGTAGATATTAAAAGTAATTACAGCAAGGACTAGCGGTAACTGGAAATCCCCAAACTGCTCTTGGGGAAAAGATTATGAGTATTGCGTTTATTAGTGTAACGTCCTAAGATTTTGTAAGTTTATTTTCGGGATATTCTGGCATTAATTTTCCAGACCATCCCAAAGTTGGCAAAAATGCATAACTATATGCCTTTTGTTAAGCAGGTATTATGGTGGTTACTATTTGCTAAGCCCTGAAAATTACTAAACAATTTTTGCTCAGTTTGTAGAAATTACATAAGTTTCAAAGTATCACATTCACTTATCCAAGAAACCGCTGTTTTTTAAATATTTTTGTAAGATTTAGGTGATTTTGTTTTTCATAATGTGTTACACATTCACAAAAAGTAATGTTAAGTACAGTTTAAGCCCATACTGGGTAAATTTGTCCCTTAGGAACAGAAGCTAAAAAACTGTTACTCTAGGTAGCTATGTATCAATCCCTTAGCATATAGATTTTGTAATAGGAATCAAAAGCTTTGCCTTAAAAAAAATAAAAGCTTAAGCATTTAGATTGTCACATGGACTTTTAAAAGGGCAATGATTGGTTAATTTAGGAAATCATACACCTAATATTGTTGGCAAATAGAAATGTATGAAATCAGTATTTAAGAATGGTTAAATTCTTAAATGGCAATAAAATTATTTGAAGGGCACTTTTCTTGCCTTGAGGTGTTAGAAATGTGTTCCTTAGGATCAGCATGTACCAAGGTAACAGTTTAATATCACTCATCCGGAATGATTTGGCCACAAAATTAATATCTGAAATAATTGTAGATTTGATTTCAAATAGATAGGCATTAGTAACATTTTCATGTTGGCTGGAGTAGAGGGATTTAAGAAGGGTGGGTTAAGTTGGAGGACTCTGTTTCCCATGCTCATGCCTCCTGTTTTCTTTGGTAGAGGATATAAACACACCTTATTCCTGATTAGGTCTCTAGAGGGTTTTGCATAGTGTGTGACCTTGTTTTGGATGGAATTGCTGTAGAAACAAGCAAGGAATAAGCTCCAAAATAGCTAGTTATTCTAATCTTAAAGATTAGTTTATATTAACCGGTGGATGTGTGAGATGTCAAGTGGGGAGTGTACAGTTGAAAGAACCCTGGTCTAGGAGTTAAGAGAACTGGATTTTTGCCCTCCTGCTGCTTATTACCTACCTGTTAGGCAAATCAGTTAAACTTTCTGAAATTCAGTTTTATATTTATAAGGGGGTCTTAGACTTCTTACCTCTTAATTTCTATTTTTTATAATTCAAGTCATTTGTTGCCAGAAGGCTAAATAGTGTACAGAAATAGTTTTATTGTGTGACAACAGTTTTTATATATTAGTAATTACTGTTAACTGTCTTAACAGTATTTCAGTCTTCACGTCATTTTATTAGTTGTCTGGGGAGCATTATTTGCTCATACTTAATATATAGTCATTCATTCTCATTGGGATCAGGGAGGCTTAAAATTTTGTACATAATAGATTTACTAGATAGTTGACTATGGTGAAAACCAGAACTTTAAGATGTAGCATAGCTGCATGTGTTCTCTTAGACACTGGAAATCTAAAGTTTATAAAGGGAAAAGGAATTTCTGTAGGGCTTTGTGGTATAGCATTTAGTGTGGTAGGTTATAATCTTCGAGTTAGTATGTTTCGATCCTAATTAGGGGATAGAGATTCCTTATTAAACTCTACACAGTGGTTCTTAAACATGAGCAGACATTAGGACCAGCAAGAGGGCTGGTTAAAACAGATTGCTGGGCTCTCCATCACCACTTTCTAATAAAGTCAGTCTGAGGTAGACCCTGTTAATGTGCGTTTCTGATATGTGCCACGCTATCTTGGTTGGCAGCCCTCACTTTGAGAATACCCCTTTAGAAGAAGGGATGCAAATCTCCTAGAGGTTTGACAAAGTAAAAACTACAGGTGTACTATTAATTGCAAAAGTTACAATTAGGTGTTAAATTTGGTTAATCATTTTTATGAGGGGGTAGCTCATCAATTAAGCATAGTATCTTGGGAGACATCTTAAGTTCTTGAATTTGAAAGATGTAAATGTTTTCATATTACTTTTTAAGCTTATAACATGTTTACTGAGGATTTGTTTGTAGATGAACCAGTTATTTAACATCCTGACATTACTGAGTACCAAGTTCAGGCTGTGATTCCAAAGAAGAAAACTGAATGTCTCACCATAACTGAACATCCCTTACACTTACACATTCAAAATGTATATTTGAATGTACGTTCAAATAATTGTACATTTTCTGTAACTTTTTTTTAATAGTTTGTGCATTTGTAACATTTAACACATCAGTTAAAATTTAACACAGTCTAAGCGTAAAAGTAGCTTATTTGGTCTACTACTTCTCAAAAATAGAGTTAATAGTACCTTTTCTATTGCTGTAGTCATTAATTTGTAATTGACTTAAGGAACACTTTTTAAAAGCTCAGCTTAAATTTTTTAGTTCACTGACATTTGGAAAGGAGAATAAAATCTCATGGCTGAATATTAAAATGCAAGTACAGTCATTCTTATTTGCTCAAAGACCTACAATCTAATTGCAAATCTTAGCCAGTCTGTTGTGGTGGTATGTATCAGATTCTTAGAATTCCTATCTTGGAATTAGCAATATGTACTATTTGTAAACAGTGGGACCACAAAGAAACAAACACGTACTTTTTGCCTGTTTTTTTTTAACACTGTATAGTCAGTAGCCATAATAATCTTTTTTCCTTCATCTGACTTTTCATTCTGTTACTGAGTGGATTAATGTGCTCTTTATTTAAACTGGTTCCCTGACAGGTTCTGTCAGGTCTTATAGATTGACCACTCATTGGTTTTGAGACTAGATGTCATCTCTAGTATGTATCTTCAGAGTAGACCCTTCTCCTTCAATTTGTATGGTAGGAAAAGCTACCTGGGCCTAAAATTTAAAACACAAATCTGCTTTCTGCTGTTTGACATTTGCTCACTTCATCTCTGTGTACCTGGTTTTCTAAATTTTCTTTGACCAAACTGATTATCAAGAGGAGTGTTTGAATGTGGATATTTTTCTGAGACCCTTAAGGGAATACAGGTGCATATGTAATTAAAATAGTCACCTACTGACATTGAAGAATTGTGAAGCCAGTCACTGGTAGAGGTGGTAATTCTATAGAGGCTCTCCCCATCCAGTGGGATGTTATGTTTTACCAGAATGTTACATGAAATGGACAGATATTTCTGTCTTGGGGGTTTAGGGCACAACATTTCTGAGGAACTCTGACTCAATCTGTCCCTTCTCCTTTCACAGGGCAGCAAGGCGAACCCCATCCCTACTCACTGGAGCTCAGCTTTGATTTTTAACCTCCCTTCCCCACCCTTCCAGAACACACACATTCCCATTCCAAAATTGATTTTATAAAGACATTTTAAACATAATGATGCAACTTGGTGTGCACTACGGCAAATTTACAGGTGGTTTTTTTTTTCAATTGTTTCCAAAAACGGGACTTGGATTTAAGATGTAATTTTTAAATTTCTATTTCTATTTTTTCTGCAGCAATTGGGTTAGAGGAGGAGGAGCCTTTTAGCCTCTCATAAACTGACCTCTCTACTTCCTCGTGTATTTTTAAGATTGATTGATGATGTGGAAAGGGCTTTGCTTGTCTGCTACTGAGAACTTCACCCTTGGCGGTTTTTGTGGAAACTGCTTTTGGAAAGAGAAAAGAAATGAACTTTACTGACTTGACATTTTTGCACCTCCCGTTTTTCTAATCTGGGCTATTTTTATTTTTGTTTTTTTACAGTGAGATTTTTTTGATCTTCAGCTACAGTAAGTTATTCCAATTTTTTTTTTACATTTTTCCTGACTTTCCGCTGATTTCCTTTTTATTGTTGTTACTAGTTACTATTATTTATTATACTTAATGATGGTGATGATGATGATGATAATGACACTGATGATTTTTAACCGGATTAAAATCGAGTTTTTCTGAATGTTCATTAAGAATTTCTCCGGCCTCCTGATTGACTTTGGAGTTTTACATCTTGGGAGAGAAAGTGAAGGCATTAGCATTTTTAAGTGGATTGATCACATAAACCTTTTCTCTCCCAACCCTCCCCCCTTGCCCTTATCCCCTTCCCCACGCTGGAAAGAATTTTACTGGCTGTTAAGTCTGTGACCTTATTTTTCCTGATCTTTAACTTAACTGTTTTAGAGCATCTCTGGACGTCTGTATTTTTTATTTTTTTATTTTTGTTTTTTTTATTTTTAATCTTTCATTTGTTAAATTTTTAAACTGTGCTGCAATAAAATGTGTGTGGTATTACTTAACACCTATGATGGTGATGGCATTTTCCCAGAAAGCCATCCCCCTCCTGTTTCCCTTGAAATCCCATCCTGCTTTTCCTGTACACTACCCATCATCACAAACCACAAGCTGCAGCAACACGGATGCCCAGCCTGGAGCAGCAGCAGCCAGGATGACCTGGAGCCAGGGGGGCCTTCGGAACAGATGCACACCCTTCCTGGGTGATGGTAAGAGGTGTGAGGTCCACTTGGTTTCATTGGAAAGACTAGGAAGTAACACCTGTTTAAGTTGATGTCGTGCAGGTGATAGCTTCTGGAAATGTTTAGGTTAGGCTTTTGTGTGTGTATCTCAAAAGATGTTTCCTAAGGAAGGACCCTTCAGGGTTTTGTACACTAATGGAATTATGAGTGTCAAACTTGGGGTGCTGAGGGTTTTTCCTAAAGCAAAGAGCAGCTGAAGTTTACATATAGTTTAGAATGAAAATGACGTTTTAATGATCAGCAAGACAAAAATGTTAGGTATTCTTTTTTTCTTAGATTATTGCAAATTAGTAAACATTTTGTGTCATTTAGAGTAATCTTTACATTGTGACAATAAATTTGGATTGTATTTAGGCTTTTTTATCATTAAAATTTAGTGTGAATCAACCCACAAGAAACATGCTTTGATATTGAAGTGCTATCTGACTGGAAGGTTTTTTTTTTTTTTAAAGAAAAGGATAAATAGACTTTTTAACCTCAGAAAGCAGGGAAATATGTATAATCTCTGTATCCAAACCAGGAAAGATCAAGGATTGACCTCTTTTTCAGTGATTACTTGTGGCCCAGCTACATATTAGGGAATCGACTGTGTTCCAAAGGTTAATGAGACTGAATATTCACAAGAAAAATGCAGAGATTAATAAGAATGTGGATAGTCAAAGTGTTAAAAATAATAGCTAAAAATAATAGCAGCCTGTAGAAATCACAGAGAGTAGGATGCAACTGAGTGACTAATACACAGTAATATTTTAACAACGGTGAAACGTTTTGATAATTCACTTGAGAGTTGCTTTAATGTTGAGCTGGGGTAAGGCCAGGAGAGAAGTAGAGTGGCTTTTAAAGGTATACTTAGCTGTGTGTACTGGAGTAAATCACATACTTGACCCCTCCCCTTACTCCTATTGAAAGTAAAATCTAGTTAAAGTGAAAACTGAAGGCAGCCTCAAAGGAAAACAAAATGGGAGAAAATTAAGTAAAATGCTGTGACGTTGCCTGGAAGAGGAATGGAAAATTTTCTTTTAGGTCCAGGTTTTATTGATATCGTTTTACAAATCCATTATTTCATGGGTCATGTTCTTCTGGTTTGCGGAATGCGAAAAGGTATAATAGTTCTTCGGGGACTCATAGCCTTGTGAGAGAGACTGATGGATGATATAATGTCCCTGTGGTTAAAGGTAGGCACAGAGCCTATAGAACTGTGCAATAGATGGGCGCCTCATTGACTCTTAAGAGTTCAGGAAAGGCTTTTAGAGAGTTAAGGCCAGGTTATAAAAATTTTAATACCGCGCCAAGGAATTTGTACTTGATCCAGAAACTGACGACTATTAAAAGATTCTGAATTGAGGAATGATATCAGATTTTCATTTTTAGAAATGTCATTGTAATAGCCATGAGGAAATGGCCGTAGAGGAGAACGAGATTGGAGTAGGTGATAAGTAAGAAACTGGAATAGAGGGAAGAATAATGAACTGGCTTTACTGGCCAGTTCACTGGGCAAATATCACTGCCAAAAGCAATGGTACTGGGATTAGGAACCAGTAAATTTAGGATTTGGTGGTGGCTGTGATATGGAGAGTGACAGATTTGGGAAGATTCCCAGCTTTCAAGTTAGAAATGTTGTTTATTAAACATTGGAGTGCTTATTCTGAAAATCACCATTAGGCTTGGGCATATACAGGTGAACAAAACATACTGTCTCCTCCCCTCTTGAGTATTGTAGACCATTGAGAGAGAAGAGAATAGCACTTTCACAATCTAGATCCATGAAGGAAAAGAGATGATAGTTAAGGGAGCCAGATACAGATATGGCAATGAAAGGGTGCTGCCAGCAGAGAGACCTTAGGAGCTAAGTGTAAGTAGGACTAAAGACTAGATTAGAAGACCTGTTAAAATAGGCCACTGTCTATTCATCTCTTGAAGCAGATAGTAATCCTAGGCCTGAGGGCACTTGGCCCTGGTTTTACAAATAAGATTTCTTTGTGTGTATTAATGAACAAGAGTTTGAAGAGGATATTTAATTAGGCTTTAGGAAGTTAGTTATTTCTCTAACACCCCTGTTGAATCAGACCTGACATAATAGCTTTCCTATTTGAAAGGAAAAATGAAGTACAAAAACTTCAGTTTCTTGAAAGTGGTAAATGGGGAACTTACCATGTGTCCATTACTGTTAAAGTTCCTGTATTAATTATAACCTTATGTAAATATTACTGTCTTTTCACATTTCAGAGATGAGACTATTCAAGCACAGATTTGCATAATTTGCCCAAAGTTAGACATACCTAATAAATGTCAAGTGAAGCATGGATTCAACCCAGGCAGTTGAAACTATAGATATCAAGTCATAATCATACTAGACTGACTGTACATGACATGTGAAGTATTCTAGAAAAACATCTTTGATTAAAGTGCCTAAAACAAAAAACTGCTCTGGACTTCTGTTTTTAGCAAGTTTTAAGCAAAAAGTCACTGTTAAACTATTTTGTTCAGTTTACAACAGTTTAAATAGCATGACGTATCCAAGGTAGTTATTTGGGTAGATACAGGTTTGTAGTATGATTTTCAAGACTCTGGTTGTAGCAACATTCTTTAGGGAAATAAACAATTAACATTTAAAAGTGAGTTTCAGTTGGGAGAAAAAAAGTAATCATATAATTTATGGTTTTAAAAAATGTGTAACCCAGAGGGATTTACTAAATCCAGTGGTCCTTTTTCAGTCCTTATCAGTCTTGTTGGTATGATTTAACCAGTTGAGCTGCCACTTTTTGAAAATATTTTTTATGTAGCTTCCAGGTTTCATTCTCTTTCTGGCTATTCCTTCTCCCACTTAGCTCTGTGGTTCAGTTCTTCCACTTCACTTTTCTACTCATACTTCCCTGTGTCATTTCATTCAGTCACATGATTTTTTATACTGTCTATAAGCTGATGATGCCCAAACATGTATCACCAGCCTGGACTTCTCTTTATTGTCTCTATCCAGTTACCCAACTGACAGCTCCTGTGAGTGTACTTTTAAGTATATATCAGTTTAAAAGTCCAAAACTGGGCTCCTGCTGTTCTTCTCTCAAACCAGTTTCTTCTGCAGAGTGTTGCCATTTCAGTTAATGAAACTGGCGTTTTCAAGTTTACTTTGGTTAGCCATCCTTGACTTTTTTTTTTCTGTCATACCTCATCTTTGGCATTGTAGAAAACACTATCATTTCTGCCTTTTAATTATAACAAGGATTCACCACTCATTCTGCTGTGACTTGATCCAATTTCAAGCCGTCATTTGTCTTTGGCAGATTATTACAATAGATTTATATTTCTTTTATACCTCTACCCCAGTGTGTGGTAGCTAGATTGATCCTATTAAAGTAATAATGTTTGACCTGAGTTTCTGGTTTGAAACTCACTTAATAGCTGCCTATTTCAGCATTCAAGTCAAAATTGTATTGTGATTTACAAGATGTGCTGTATGATCTGTTATGCACCTCCTCCTTGTTAATTGTATACTACTCTGCTTCAGCCACACTGGCCTCCTTAACTGAGATTTGAATATACTAAATGTTCCTACCTCAAAAGCCTTTTTTGGGTGGGGGTGGGGGCGGGGGGGGTGGTTCTTCCCCAGACAGATTGGATTGCTCAGTTCATTTTCGTTCTTACTCAAAAGTCATCACCTCTGTTGTTTTCTCTCATTTAGCCTTCTAATTTCTCTTTAACACTTTTCATCAGCTCACATATTATAGAAGTTTATTTTCTACTGTGTAAGATAGAAATATCTGGAAAGATGCACGTGAAAACACCATTGATGGATTACTTCTGGACAAGCGGGAAGGACTTAGGGTTAGAAGGAAACTTGCTTTGTGTGGTCAAAGACCATTATTGAGCAACACAACAGTATTTTGCTTCTAATTAAACCTAAAACTCCTTGTTGTCGATATACTTCAGCTCTTTGATTTTATGTCTGAATATAAAGAGCATAACTGGCTTCTGTGGTAGTTTAGTAAGTGACTTTTTTTAGTTGTAAAAGCAGCCTTAAATTAGGTTTGCCTGTGATGGAATGAGTCCCATTTGAGGATGTAGGCTGCTGTATTGCTGGTGATGGGGCTTTAATAAAAATTTGAGAGAACTTGGTCATTTTTTAAGGATTTATTCTCCACTGGGAATACATAGCCATTTTTAAGCAGTAGCCATAGGGAAGGAAATGGCAAGCCACTCCAGTATCCTTGCCTGGAAAATCTCATGGACAGAGAAGTCTGGTGGGCTGCAGTCCATAGGGTCGCAGAGTTGGGCATGACTGAGCGACTAACACTTATAGTAGATTAAGGGCTTCCTCTGTGACTCAGTGGTGAAGAACCTGCCTGCAAATGCAGGAGACACAGGTTCCGTCCTTGGGTTGGGGAGATCCCCTGGATTAGGAAATGACAATCCACTCCAGTACTCTTGCCTGGAAAATTCCATGGACAGAGGAACCTGGTGGGCTTCATCTATGGAGTCACAAAGAGTTGGACACGACTGAGCACACATGTAGTAGATGAAAGGGCATCTGAGTTTTTCTTCCTATCTAATCTGATTCCAGATTGACCTTTCTGAAATACTCTTCCTATTTATTGTTTACATTAACCTGTGGCTTTTGAGTTGGTTTCAGAACTAATATAGCTTCCTGGAAATTCATTGAACCAGTCTTAGGCTTTTCTAACTTGTCTGGAATAACATTTAGGAATAGTTGAATACATGTTAAATGAGAAATTTCCCTTAGTCCTCTTACTAAATTCTGAAAATTGTGTAACCATAGTGTGCTATAACTCCTTGAATTTTTAAATTTAAGGAAGTACAGTCTTTGCCTTAGTAGTTTTGTGATAACTTTAAAAAACTTTAGAGCTAAAATTGAGGTAATAAAGTGTTTTTTCCAAGGAAAAAATTTCCCTTGTTATCCTTGAAAGTTTGTTGGCTTCCTGTGTTGGAATTAACGGTTTGTGTTAAGATTTAGTTTTACTGAAACTAAAAAGGAAGACTAATCAAATGACTTGATTGATGTGAATTTTTAAAAGAAGTTACCCCCATCTTTATTTTGGCCTTAATCCAAATTAAGCAATGCATGCACATACAACATTTAGAAAATGCAATGGAGGCCCATCAAAAAGGCATACTTACCCATCCAGAATAAAAGTTTTGATGTGTCCTTTCAGACTTTTTTTTTTTTGGTGTATGTATGCTTTTGAAAAAGTAATGTCCTACATATGACTCCTGTCTGTGGGATTTCCCAGGCAAGAATACTGGAGTGGGTTGCCATTTCCTCCTCCACGGGCTCTTCCTGACCCAGGGATTGAACCTGCCTCTCCTGTGTCTCCTGCATTGGCAGGCAGATCATTTACCACCGAACCACCTGGAAGGCCCCCTACATATGGCATATACATTTAAGTAGTCGTCTTTTTTTTTTTCAGCATGAACGTAACATCAATATAAAATGTTATTAGATACAGCTCTCCTAAAGATTATAATAACTGCATAGTATTACATTGCATACTTACGCAGTGTTTTTGCTTAACCAGTACTCTATTGTTGAGTTCTTACGTTTTTCCTTTTAAAAGCAATTGAATAGTCTTACAGCTAAGATTTTGTGAATAACTCTTAGTTATTTGCTTAGAATTAAGCCCTAGAAGTATAACTGTTCAAGAGCATGCATGTTTTAAAAGCTGCAGTCTAGGTTGCTCTCTGAAAAAGGTAAAAACAGTTTACTTAATGTAAGTGACCACTAATATTTGACTTCTAATTTTGTTAATTTCTTGAGTCTCTTTCACTGTGTTTCAGGGTTTGGTCCTGAAATTTAAATGTTCTTCATGTTTGATAAGTCTATTAATTGAAGAGTAAGAATGTTTAAAGAGTTAATACATTTTCTGAGTAAAAGGCTCCCACCAGGTTAATTGCTACGAACTTGTCTGGCTTTGGCAAATTTGGGGTAATCTTGTTTTAATCTATACCTACATCCATTCCCTTCCCTTCATGTTTTTTTTTTTTTAATTTTATTTTAAAACTTTACAATATTGTATATAAATAATTGATTTATTTCATCTATAGCTATTTCATTGTTTCTTTGAAAGATAAGGACTCTTATCACACAAAAACATGTAACAAAATATATTTGAAGACCCTAAGGTGGTACTCTTTGAGGACTGAGTGAGGCATTCTCTAGGTGTGTTTTTTCTATGGGAATGGTAGCTTGGATGACTGTTTTTTTGCTTACGTGTTATGTTTTGCTTATTCCTTCCTAGAATTTGGAAACTTCTGTTAATCAGAGATAAGTGTAAAATTTTGAGTGAGAAGCTTGGTAATGATTATCCTCATGTGTGATAAAATTGAGTTTTCAGGCTAGCAAAAGATGGAATTTGCTGTATTCCATATACATTTTGGGCTTCCCAAGTGGCACTAGTGGTAAAGAACCTGCCTGCCAACGCATGAGACGTAAGAAACTCTGGTTCAATCCCTGTGTTAGGAAGGTCCCCTGGAGGAAGAAATGGCAATCCACTCCAGTATTCTTGCTTGGAGAATGCCATGGACAGAGCAGCCTGGCAGGCTATAGTCGATAGGCTCACAGACAGACACGACTGAAGCAACTTAGCACACATACACATTTTACTACTAAATTCTAGGACTGTGCTTTAGTTGCTTGGGTCTGAGAGATGGAGAATGATGTAGTAACTTTAAGTTGGGTTTCCCTATTAAAAATTATTTTGTTGTACCATCAGATCTTTTGTTCTCAATTCAGAAATCCGTGACAGTTTTTCATGTTTGATCACAAAACCTGACTTCAACTGACATGAGATTATTTATAGTCTTTGTTATATTTAGTGACTATGCTTATGTATTAATTGCAGAAATGTTAATGTATTATATCTGGTAACTGGATGCTTTCCCAGATCCTGCTCGCTGTTACATAGCAAAATTATAGTATTATCTTTGCAAAATCTGAAAAATCTTGATTTTTTTCCTAATGTGTCTCCTGGTGAGACTTTAAAAAGTTTATTTGTTGTTACTAAAGGCTCAGTTTGAGTTCACCGATAACATTGAAGCTTTCTACAAGATAATAAATGAAGTCTTATGTGTAAGTATTGTTGACCCTTGCTATTCAGACTATGATCCACAGCAATAGCATATCATTAATCATCATCTGGAAGCTTTTTAGAATTACAGAATACCATGTCCTACCCTTTCACTCCTTTTTATTACTTGGGAATTGGAAATTTTAATAGACTTTCTGATGAGTGTTTTTGCTCTTTGGGGAGCATAGTTGAGGGTCATAAAGTAGCCACATTTTATGTAAATTTGAGATAATGCAGTATTAAAGATGACTCATGTACAAATTTTGAATAATGACTCTTCCTAATTACAAATAGAATTAAAAATCAAGTAATTACCATCAGGCAATCTGAATAAATGGCTGAGCCACTTAAGCTAGTAATCAGATATACATGCCATCCTGAAATGTGTGTATTTTGAATTATCTGAGCTCTTAGGCAAATCATATGTAGTGTGACCAATGTGTAATTATTTCTTTGCAGTAAATGATAGCTGAAACATTTGAAAAATGTAACCTTGTAGGTCAAGGTGGCTCTGAAGTTATGACCATTTTTTCCTTTTCCCAGCTTTTGAGACATAAGAAAACAGAATAATGAATTTCTTTCACCTAGATTGCTATGTTTGCTTTTTCTCAAATGTTTTGCTGAAAACAGTCAAGATTTATTGGCCTTAGTGAAGTAATTCTTAATTCTTTTGCTGTGAAAAGCATTCTCTTACATACTCCTAATGCTTATAGATTCAGGAACTTTTTTTCAAATGGTTTAAAATATTCTGAGGAAACAGTTGTTGATGGGGAGTTTTCCTGTATAGAAGTTGTTTTAGTTAAGAATATGGTGGGTTTTTTAATGCTGTATTTTTTCCCCTACCCCCTAAAGTGTGATGTAATAACACTCATAGAATAGAGGTGACTTAACATTTAATGATGGGTGAGGAGGACGCATTAGGAGTATGGAATTAACTGATAGAAACTACTAAACATAAAATAGATAAGCAAGGATTTAACTGTTTAGTAAATACAGGTGGCATTGTGGGTGAAGAACCTGCCTGCCAATGCAGGTTAGATGTAAGAGATGGGGTTTCAATCCCTGGGTCAGGAAGATTGCCTGGAGGAGGGCATAGCAGCACATTTAACTATTTTTGCCTGGAGAATCCCATGGACAGAGGAGCCTGGCAGGCTGCATTGCATACTGTCGCATGAGTTGGACGTGACTGAAGCGACTAAGCACGTGTACACAGGGAATTATACCCAATATCTCTGTGTGTTGGGACTGCCAACAGACATAGAATGAGAAACACCAAATTACAGAATGCAACATCTAGTGAAAGTTTTGTTGTCCTAAAGATGCCCATTTCCTTGATTTTACATAGATCTGAATTTCATTAAGGAGGGGAAGCACTCAACTTTTCTAACTTCTGTTAAGAAATTTATAGAAAAGCATTGATGACTACACCAAGCCATATAATCATTAAATTCCAGGGTAGCATGAAGCTATCTTTACAGAACGAAAAAATTAAGAACTGTTACAGTATTAAAGAAAAATTTGGAGAAAAGAGTATTCTAAAACCTCATGATCTTACCACATCCTGAGATGTCTAACACTTTAGTGTGTTGTCTTCTAGATAATTTATATATTGTGTATGCTTAACATCTTGAAAATCTCTTGGTATCAAGTTTTTTTTTTTATTATTATATATATTTTTGGCTGTGCCATGCAGCTTGCAGGGTCTTATTTCCCCAGCCAGGGATGAGCTTGTGCCCCCTCCAGTGGAAGTATGGATTCTTAACTGCTGGACTGACAGAATTCCCAATTAGTTATTTTTTTAAAGTTGCTGCTTGTTTCCAGTTAGACTGATGTACTGAAATTCATTTAGTTTCATATTATGTGTTTATTTTCCAATTTTTCACTGTAGTATGTCCACATCCTTGATTCCTTCAGATAAGTTCTCAGAGGTAAGATTATTGAGTCACAGAACATGCATGAGGTTTTTTTTTTTTTTTTTTTTTTAAGAACATGTACAATTTTAAGGCTTTGATAAAATAGTCCACTTCTGAATATACCGTTACCTGTTCATACTGTCAGAAATAACGTGTGAAAATTTCAATTTAAAATATTTCTACTTGTTTGGTAGGTATAGTGTTTGGTTTAATTTTTAATCACCTTTTGTGTCCTTGTGTCTATGTCCCATTTTTTATTGGTATGTACCAATAATAGAAAATGATGTAGTAGTAAGAGCAGCTGCAGTGGCTACACTTGCTGTGTGCCAGGCACCATGTTCAGTGTTTTCTGTATCTTCACTTACACCTCATACCTATCCTATGAGAAAAGTGCTTTCAACGATACTCATTTTATGATGGAAGAATCTGGTGTTTGAAAGGATTGGCTTTCCAGAGGGAAGTCCACACCACTTATGTGGTTAAGTTTGAAATTGGAATGTCTTTATTTTTTAATATACAGTATTAGCTTAAATTGTTGTGGACAAATACATATTGCACACATTCATCAGTTTTTTGCTTTTTAATGAGGGTATATTTTAGTATGGGGATGTCTCTCTTTTTCGTATTTTCTATTCAGGAAGTTCTCACGTCAAAGTTAGTTACTCCTTTAAATGTAGTTCAGTCACAATGGGCATGGCGTGACGGTGGGGATAGGTATCTTTGTATATACCTTTTCAGTTGAAATATTTTTTGAAATAGGGTAGTCTAAACTTTCATAGTTACTAACTTGGCTCTTAGAAGTAAACCTGGTTAGAGCTTTTCAGTATACAGAACATTCGCAGAAAGGTTTTTCAGTTGAGATTAATCTTATTAATTATCATTTCAAAACTAAAATACGGCATAAAAAAAACTTTTGAAAGAAAATTGTGTTAATCTTTGTTGTTCATTCGCTAAGTCATTTCTGACTCTTTGCAACCCCATGGACCGCAGCACACCAGCCTTCCCTGTCCTTCACTCTCTCCCACAGTTTGCTCAAACTCACGTACATTGAGTAGGTGATGCCATCCAGCCATCTCATCCTCTGTTACCTGTTTTCCTGGCTTTAATCTTTCCACCATTACAGTCTTTTCCAGTGAGTCAGCTCTTCTTATCAGGTAGACAGAGGAGTGGGTCTTCAGTGTCAGTCCTTCCAATGAATATTCAGGGTTGATTTCCTTTAGGATGGACTGGTTGGATCTCCTTGCAGTCCAAGGGACTCTCAAGAGTCTTCTCCAACACCACAGTTCAAAAGCATCAATTTTTCAGTGCTCAGCTGCCTTTATGGTCCAGCTGTCACATCCAAACATGACTACTGAAAAAACCATAGCTTTGATTATACGGACTTTTGTCAGCAAAATGATGTCTCTGCTTTTTAATATGCTGTCTAGGTTTGTCATAGCCTTTCTTCCAAGGTGCAAGCGTCTTTTTAATTTTGTGGCTGCAGTTACCATCCACAGTGATTTTGGAGCCCAAGAAAGTAAAATCTGTCACAGTTTCCACTTTTTCCTCTTCTGTTTGCCTTGAAGTGATGGGACCAGATGCCATGATCTTCCCTTTTTGAATATTGAGTTTTAAGCCAGCTTTTTCACTCTCTTCTTTCACCCTCATCAAGAGACTCTTTAGTTCCTCTTCACTTTCTGCCACTAAGGTAGTATCATCTGCATATCTGAAGTTGATAATTCTCCTGGCAATCTTGATTCCAGCTTGTGATGTTCAGTGTTTCTCATAATGTACTCTTCATGGAAGTTAAATAATCAGAGTGACAGCATACAGCCTTGACATACTCCTTTCCCAATTTGAATGAGTTTGTTGTTCATGCCCACTTCTAACTGCTGCTTCTTGACCTACATACAGCTTTCTCAGGAGACAGGTCAGATATTCCCATCTCTTTAAGAATTTTCCAGTTGGTTGTGATCCACACAGTAGCTCAGCTGGTAAAGAATCTGCCTGCAATGCAGGAGATCACAGTTAAATGCCTGGGTTGGGAAGATCCCCTGGAGAAGGGATAAGCTACCCACCCACTCCAGTATTCTTGGGTTTCCCTGGTGGCTCAGATGGTAAAGAATCCGCCTGCAGTGCGGAAGGCCTGGGTTGGGAAGATCCCCTGGAGAGGAAACAGCTACCCACTCCAGTATACTGGCCTGGAGAATTTCATCGACAGAGGAGCCTGATGGGCTACAGTCCATGGGGTCGCAGAGTTGGACAGGACTGAGCAACTTTGACTTTCACACAATCAAAGACTTAACATAGTATAGCTTTAGTGTGTTAATCTTACTAAACTTTAAAATGACGGATGAGCCCGCTTATAGTATGTTGAAAAAATCTGGAGAATTGGGAGAGACTGTTAATACTTCACACAACAAAGTTTGAAATTTTCTTCAGGTTGGAACCAAGGACTAAGAATTAGATAGAAGAGGATTAAATAGTATATGAAATGCAGAGCCTTGCACTTAACAATGAATTCTGCAGATATTGACAGTGCTAAAGATAACAGACATGATAGCATCTGGGTAGCATCTAGAATGTGGTTCAGAGCCTGTTAAGTTTTAGAATTGAGTATCTTTTTCAGGTTGTGAATTCCTTGACTTAAGTGGCAATTCAAGAAGTTTGATGATTAATCATCCTCAGAAGAATTTGGGGACATTGATCTATGTGATTTAGTTTTTTTTTGTCATTGAGGTCTGTTGCACTATACTTTTACAGGAACAGTCTTTTATTATCATGAAATACTTATTAAAACTTGGAAACATGCAGAGAAAATATTTACTTAACAGCATCAGCACTCAGAGATAACTATTACCAATATTTTAATGTTTTGATCCATTTTCTTGTCTCATTAGCTATAGATATATCTAATCTCTATATATGTTTTATATTCTTTTAACATCTTTACCAGTATGTGAACTGTCTACAACATGTTTTTGTTAAAAAGCTAATCTTTTTTTACTTTGTCCAGGAATTTACAAAACATCTTTTGTTTCTCTTTAGATTCCAAAATAGGAATTTATTTAACGTCATCAGTTGCTTAATTAGTACAAATTTATTGACCTCCCTATTGCTTAGCACTTAGCTTTAATTAAGATTTTTTTTTTTTTAAAGAGCTTTTTAAAAAATTAGTTTTTGCTGGAGTAGCTTTACAAAGGATTTTCAAATGAGCTTACAGAAACATATACTAGTTTTACTTAGTTACAGCAGTGTTAGTGCCAGTTTCCTCCTCTACCCCACTGGATGATCATTCTGCATATCTGACAGAAAAAACTGTTTTGGGGGGAACTGGCTCAAGAGTGTGTTGTGGTATGTATTTCTTTTCCATTTGCTGTGATAGGTTCTTTAAAAAAAAGAAAAAACTTGAACAGGTAATGTGTACTTCTGTAAAATAAGCCATTCTTGTCTCAGCCTTCCTGTTCTTGTTCTGGTAACAACTGTCTAAATGTACCGTGTTTGATCTGTGTCTTTCCCCCTCCTGAATGATATTAAAGTTACAGGCGTGATACTTGAGATGGGAACTGCAACAAGGCAAACATTGATTCAGTATTATCTCTTACACTATCTGCATTAAATTTCTCTTGTTTTCACAGAAAAGATCTCTTTCCCATGGTGTTGCTTTCTTAATCTTCCTACTCTTGAGGAGTCCTAACAAGTTGTGTTGTATAATGTCCCCACAGACTTGAAATCTGATTGTCCCTGTTGTATTGATTCAAGCCAAATATTTTACTAAGAATATTGCTTAGGTGACATACGTTTATTTCGTCAAATCAGGAAGCATATGTTAGATCACTTCATGTAAGTGGTGACTCATTTCTATAGTAGTAGAGGTACTTTTTTTTTCCTTTTATAGTTAACAGTCAGTCATACTTGGAATCCATGTAAATCCTATTGTACTCTCAACAGTCTCTTCACCCAGTGCTTTTGCCATATATTGACAGTTGTCTGAATCAGTTCTTATATTGGTATAATCGTCACTGATTTAACAGGTTGTGGTCTGAGTCTTTTTCAATATACTTTTCTTAAAACACTTCTTCATGTTAACAGTTTATTATTTTATTCCCCTTTTTTGTTGCTCATAACTTTTGGGGGGACCATTTTGTCTTACTGTTTTGACAATTATGATACTTCTGGCCTGTAGAGTGAGACTGGTCTACGTTTGTTTAGATGGCTGTGGGGTACCATTTTTACTTTTAATCTGTTTTTGTTTTTCAGTTTTAATATTTTTATAATTGGTTCTCGAAGTATAGTTGATTGACAGTGTTGTATTAGTTTCAGGTGTACAATGAAGTGATTCAGTTCCATGTAGTTTATCTTAAAATGGTCAATTTGGTGTTCTTGTGGCCTGAAAGTACCACCATGTGCTATTTTTTCATGTTAATAGTCTTTACATGATAGTCTTTACCTTGGGACTGTGTCTGTGGTTTGATAAATAATTAGCTTTGGGAATGAGCAAATTACAGTCCTTTGGTATCCTAGGAAGATTGATTCTAGGACCCTGGCAGATAACCAGATTCTGGGATGCTCAAGTCCCTTGTATAAAATGGTATATTTTATATACACCATTTGTGTATTTGCATATAATCTATACACATCCTCTCATATACTTTGTTTCTAGATTACTTATACTACCAAATATAATATTATAATTATATTAATAATACCTTAATGTAGTATAGTTGTAAAGAAAATACAATGTAAAAAAAGTAAATTTGTATGTTAATGCATATATGTGGAACCTAGAAGAATAGTACTAATGGTCTTATCTTCAAAGAGGAAATAGAGACACAGAGAACAAACATGGATACTATGGGGAAGGGGATGTGAACTGGTAGATTGGGATTAACATATATACACTACTATGTATAAAATAGATAACTAATGAGAACTTCCTGTGTAGCACAAGAAACCCTACTTGGTGCTCTGTGGTGACCTAAATGGGAAGGAAATCCAGAAAGGGGGCTCTTTGTACACGTTATGGATGATTCACTTTGCTACACAGCAGTGTAAAGCAACTATATTCCAAAAAAAGGAAAATCAGTATGTGTCAGAAGCACCAAACACAGTGCTTAGTGGGGTATTGTACATTACAGTTAATTCATTTAAAGACAGTGGCTGGCTGGCTGCTTGCATAAACAAAGCAGTACCTGCTCTGTGCCAGTTCATATATTCTACTGTTGAAAATGTTCTGAAAATAAAACATACCTGAGTTTAAAAAAAAAAAGTAAATATAGTGTAAATGTTATATAAATGGTGTGTAGCAAATTCAAGTTTGGGGTTTTGGAACTTATAAATTTTCCCCCATAATATTTTTTGATCCATGATTGTTTAGATCTACAGATGCAGAATCTGCAGATAGGGAGGGCCACCTGTACACTGGACAACTTTCTACAGACATGGGCAGTTTATTGTTGCCTGCTGAAGGAGGCCAGAGGGAAATAGTTGATGAATGCAGTGAAGACACATAGGAAGCAGAGAATATGATAGGGGTGGGGAAGAATAACAGGAAAGTAGTGTGAAAGGGACTTAAAGGGGCAAAATAGGAGCTTAAGTGTGTTAAAGGAAAGCAGTTCAGATCAGGTGATGTTGCTCTAAGTAGGCAGAGAAATTTATAGTATCTAAGAGGTACTGAGAAACTCTTGATAAGAAATTGTGAAAGACAGTGTGAGATAGGAAGTCTTTGGATTCAAGAAGATGGCTATCATTTAAAAAATTTGTCAACTCATTGCTGCCATCTAGTGACACTTTGTCTTTAAACTACTTCAGAGAAAGGAAATAGCATATTAGGCATATGGGAGTTGCACACCGTAACTCAAACTTCAAGATGAACAGTTGAAAATAAATAAAATTGACAGGTCAGCTTGTGTTCCAACTCCATTCCAAATCTACGTGATGTAGATTTCATGAGTTTTGGTATAGGATATGAGTGATGTGGTAGAATTGGTGATAGAAACACATTTCTGTATCCATGAATCTTGAGCAGTTCTTACCCTTCATAGAGCCACTCATTGCTTTTACTGCTTCAACATAAAACATAATCAAATGGACACATACATCCTTTGGTGTAATTAAGTAACTCAATATTCTTGGTTTTGACTTTTACTCACCAATCTTAGTAATTCTTTGATGATAAAAAATTGTGAAAATAACCTGGGGTGAAAAGATAGCAAGCACACACACGTGTATGCATCTATTAAGTAGAGGTTTGAATTCTACCACCCTGTAACCTCTAGGGAAATACTCAATCTTTTTCCGTTTATACTGTGATGGGATTCTGCTTTTCTGGAAACCACTTGATGTCTGCTACTGAGTTGAAACAGTTCACAGAGTAACCAAAGAGTCAGTCATTCCAGAAATACTTCCCTATTTGGTTTTAATCTTTGAAACTAATTTTAGGAAAGAAATTGATTATGGTGTGTTTTTTATTCTATGTGCTTTTATTTACTTACAATCTTTAAAAAGTTAGGAGAAATTGACTTGTCCGATAAGGGTGAGTCCAAAATGTAAACTTCTGTGACCCATGAGGCACCCTCAAATACACTCATTTAGATCTATTTCGTTTCTATTTGTCTTTAAAACAAAAAAAACCCAGCTTAATGAATTATTATAAAGCAAAAGCCCTGTAGCATCTACTCAGGTTGAGAAAATAGAACTTTGCCAGCAAGGTTTATAGTTTGGAATGATTCTGTGGCAGTCCAGAAGTAAATGGAGTATATTTAAGGAAAGAAAATGTGATTCAGTGATTTTACACCCATTGAAACTGACAGATACAAAGGACACAGGCAAACTGTTACTAAAGTTGCAGGAACTGATAAAACTATTTTCAAGCTGTTTCTAAATAATAATGTTAAGGATAAGCTTGAGTTACCATAATCCCTAGAGAGATCTGGTAGAATTTTTAGCATGAATAACATTACAAAAAGATACTACTACTTGAATATAACCTTGCAGAAGTGTCACACGTGAGTCTGATCAAACCTTTGGTCACAGCTTCCAATTTCTGAAAATACGAAATATGTGGAATTATGCTAAAGGTATGAAATTTTAAAAAACTGCAGGACAAATGCTCAAGATTCTTCAACAGATAAATGTTAAAGGGGAACTTTATCTAAAAAGAGCATTAAAAGACATCAAATCTGTATCAGTGGGTAAGAGTATTACTACCCAGGGCTACACATTAGGTAGTAGAATTATTTTAAAAGGAAGAAAGTGATTTTACTGTGAAGTTAGTAGTTTTAGGAGGAGGAGGGAAGGGATTGAGAAAGGAATGCACATGGGGCTTCTAATTATTGAGATTCTGTAGAGACTTGAGCTGCGTTAGCACCTATGGACAGTTTTACTGCAGTACCTTGTACTCACCCACTGTTGACTCAGGCAAGACCCTCCCTGTTGAAACTGCTTTTCCTAACATTTGTTCTTTTCCTTTCCAGTACATACTACCTGGATATTTTGATGTTCTTCAGTTTTCTGGCTCTTCTAGGCGCCTAGTTACTTCTTCTGCTTCTCCCACAGTGATATATAACATGCATGTTAGCTTCTGACTTGCCCTTACCACTGTGCATTATGGAGTTTTGTTTGGGATGCATTGACACAAAGTTGTATTCTGTATGCTCTTCATAGGTTTTTGCTTTACTCACAATTAATTTCTTCTTATTAAACTCAAGGAGAGGGATTTACCTGGTGGTCCTGTGGTTGAGAATCTGCTTTCCAGTACAGGAGCCTGAGTTTGTTCCCTGGTCGGGGAACTGGAAATGACCCCACATGCTGCAACTAAGATTTTGCAGACCACAACTAGAGATCCTATATGCTGGGGCAGAGATCCAAGATCCTGCCTGCCACAAATAAATAAATACTAAAGAAGAAACTCAGGGAGCTTTTACCTGGATTTATCACTTGTGTGTATATATATATATGTGTGTGTGTGTGTATATATTTTTTGTGAAAAAATTTGCTGAAAACTGGCTTATGTCTCCACTTAAAATAATAGCAAACCTTAAGAGCCACGCAGAAGTATTATTTGAAACCAGTTAGGCCTCTTAGAGAAGGCAACGGCACCCCACTCTAGTACTCTTGCCTAGAAAAATCCCATGGACGGAGGAGCCTGGTAGGCTGCCATGGGGTCACGAAGAGTTGGACACGACTGAGCGACTTCACTTTCACTTTTCACTTTCATGCATTGGAGAAGGAAATGGCACCCCACTCCAGTGTTCTTGCCTGGAAAATCCCAGGGACGGGGGAGCCTGGTGGGCTGCTGTCTACTGGGTCACACAGTCGGACACAACTGAAGCAACTTAGCAGCAGCAGCAGCAGGCGTCTTAGTAGGTTTCTGTTTTGATTCCTCTTGGAGTTGTAAGGCTTTTTGGTGTTCCTGCTTAAGTTGAAAGGCTGTTAGTGGTTCTGAGTAGCCACTGTTAGGTTAATTTTTACTGCTGAGTGTCAAAAAAAATTGTAAAGATACAATTTAGAAACTCCAATAAAGGCAGGCTGTTTCCTGAATTTCAGAAGGCTAGGAGCTTTAAAGTTTTAGACTCAGTATGTGTGTGAAAAGACAAGATATTTGAAGGGTCAGAATGGTAGTGGTCATGTGTAAATGTTATACCATTTTTTTTTTTACATGTATATAAGACCTTTACATAATCCACAAGAACTAGTTTGTCATTTTCTTCTTGAGGATTGGAAAGTTATGGCACCCCACTCCAGTACTCTTGCCTGGAAAATCCCATGGGCGGAGGAGCCTGGTAGGCTGAGTCCACAGGGTCGCAAAGAGTCAACGCGACTGAGCGACTTCACTTTCACTTTTCACTTTCATGCATTGGAGAAGGAAATGGCAGCCCACTCCAGTGTTCTTGCCTGGAGAATCCCAGGGACGGGGGAGCCTGGTGGGCTGCTGTCTATGGGGTCTCACAGAGTCGGACACGACTGAAGTGATTTAGCAGCAGCAGCAGCAGCAGCAGACACTGCTATTCAGTACCTTTCAAGGGGTTAAATGGGAAACAACCTTAAGAATGTTATTCTAAATCTAGGGTAGATCCCATCTTAAGCCCTGTTTAACTTTGGTGGTTGGAGTGGGAAGGAGCAGAAGATGAAAAGCTGATAGAAAAGTTAAAGAATATCAAAACATCTTGCACTTTAAAAGACCTAAAATGATTTCGTGAATCTCCACATGGTTACAGACTATGCCTCTGTAACATATATAAAAATAATTTTTGTTTTGAAATGGTCTGAGCAAAGTTGTGTTTTCTTCCTTAACTGCTTCTGGTTCTTTTTTGATTAAGGCAGTGTTCTACCTTCTAGTTTTATCATCATCACCATCCAGCATTATTAAATGTCCTAGCTATATTTTGTACTGTTTTTACATAAAGAATCATAACGTTCTGTAAAAATGATATTGATATTTAAGTATCTGTTGGATGCTATAAATCAATCAAAGTACCTGGAAATAGGTTATTTCCAGAGTGAATGAGTTGGTTCTATTTATTGCCTTCATATAATAAAGTTAATTAAACTTTAAGGGCAGAGTGTCACTTGTCCACATTCATCTAGCTAAAGAATAGTTTGTGGGCAGAAACTGGAGTTCTTTATGTGGCAATGAGTGAGACTCAATAAAAGCAACATGCAAAAAGGTGGAGTTATTGATAGATGGCAAGGGATGGTTCGATTAGCATGACTGGGACAGTGAAAAACAGAAATTTATGGTAGAGAGATTAGGTTCTGATTTGCTTGAGGAATTTTAAATAGTGAAGTCACTTGGGATTAATAATTTCCAAGAGGATTGTGTGTATTATGTGAAGAGGAATTTTCCCCCCTTGAAGTGATAGTCTAGCAGGAATATATTACAGAAGAGGAGGTTGAATTTCTATAAGGATATATATTCATGGGCTCAAGTCTCTGAATACTAATAAACTTGATGCTGTGAGATCCATTTTGTTTAAGTTGACTGATAACTGTAGGTAGAATGGTTCAAAATAAGAGTAGAACAGGTTTTTACCAAGGATTATTTTGTTTTTAGCATCTTTTCACCTGAATGCATTTTTTTCCCCTCTCAGTTTTTCAGCTTTGTGAGGCACCATATCATCAAAGACAATGGCCAGCAATGTTACCAACAAGACGGATCCTCGCTCCATGAACTCTCGTGTATTCATTGGGAATCTCAATACCCTTGTGGTCAAGAAATCTGACGTGGAAGCAATCTTCTCAAAATACGGCAAAATCGTGGGTTGCTCTGTTCATAAGGGCTTTGCCTTCGTTCAGTATGTTAATGAGAGAAATGCCCGGGCTGCTGTGGCAGGAGAGGATGGCAGAATGATTGCTGGCCAGGTTTTAGGTAAGATCTGTGTTGAATTAATTTTTCATTGATTATGTAATTCAGATCTGGAAGTTTTTCTGTTCATGTTTTCTTTCTCTTTTTCTCCCTCTCCATAAAAGCTGTTCGTCAGAGAGGTGTTCTGCGTGTTATGTCTGACATCAGCCTAATAAAAATTAAAAATCAGGTTTATAGGTCTAAAGAGAATTTTAGACCTATAAAATCTTACCATTTGGTGTAGTAGAAACTGGATAACCCTTAGTTGGCAGTCTTGAGTAAAGTAGGGGAGAGAGGAACAATACTTCATAAGGTACTTTTGCTGCCTAAAATGTCTGTGTCATTTTGAACACAGTCGACTGGGTGAAGACAACAGAGCTTAGTCATGTGCTCTAGAGTCAGATATATGTTAGGGCCTTATAACTATGTGTTGGGCAGCCTACATAGCTTTTCTTTGTTAAAATGTGTGTGTGCGTGCATGTGCTACCTCGGTTTATTATCTATTCCTGAAGGTAATACTACTATGTGGTTGTCAAGAGAATTTAGATAACATGAGAGGATTAATTGAGGTGATTCATAATAAAAGGTTGTCTTATTTTAGTTCCCCAGTAGGGTTCGCCTCTGATCTAGCATGTTGAAATTTTTGAGAAATGAGATCTGAGCTCTATTCAGACAATTTATATTCTAAACTTGAGATCTCATTACATATGTTTCAGTCCTTTGCAAATTGTTGTTTGAAACTCGAGATATCTCATCTTTGGCCAGTGGATAGATCACCTTTAAGTTGGTTCCTGTGTCCTTGAGACCTTACTGTTGTGATACTACATTTCTTCTTGCTTACTGCACCACAGGATATTCTGGGTCATCTGTGTATCTTATAAGAGTGTTGGCTCCTTTTAATGGGAGTTATTTGGAAACCCACTCCCTGTATACTAGGAGTGTTTATTGAATTTTAATTGCATCTTGTTAGTTTCAGTGGGCAGAATAGGGGACACTTAGGTTTTTAAGAAAACAAAACGTCAGATTTTTATGTGCACATTGTGCCACAGCCTCAAGCAATCATATCTCTGTTTTTATCAAAATTACTCGGTTTTGGATATTGACTTAATACAGTTTTCCCTTGATGGAATAATACATGTTTGAACTGCATGGATTCACATCTACATGGATTTTTTTTTTTTAATGTGTATTAACATTACTACAAGAGCATTGGTAGAATCCCAGTGCAAAACCACAGATAATGAAGGGCCAACTGTAAATTTATATGCAGATTTTCCACTATACAGAGGGTCAGGGCCCTAACTCCCACGTTGTTCAAGTGTCAACTGTACTATAGTTTAGAATATCACGAAATAATTCTATGAGGTTGTAAAATCAGTTAGATACACAATGTAGTTAACCTTGTTACTACATTTTTTAAACTGCTTTAAAAAAGCCTACCTTTAGTTTTATAAAATCTTACGATTCCAGAGTCAAAACTGTAAAAGTAGGGTTGTTACAAACATTAATTACTAAAAATTAGAAATGAGTTTAGTGAACTAAGAACTCTGAAGATTATTCATAAATGTAATGGTGTTTAGCAGATAAGACAATGTACTTAAAAATCTTTTTCCAGTGGTCACTTGATGAACTGAGTTTTGGAGAGCTGGCTAGCTTTTATTTAATTGTTGTTTTGAGAAATTATCTCATCTGTTAAAATATTTGGGGGAACATGAATTCTTTGATAGGTAGTGGGTGGCATGGTGAGTGACTGGGCAGTTTGGCATAGATGTTTTAAAAATTATGTTGTATAAGGAAACTAGAATTGTTTTCTTTCGATTCTTTGCCTTGGAGTGTGTGCATGCATATGAAGATTTACTTTTATAACTGTTTACTTATAAGCAGTTCACTGTACAGTGTTTATTTTTTAATGGAACTTTTCAGTTTATCCTATTTGTAAGGAGAATAAAAATCCCCAGTTTCTCATTGAGGTGTTCAAGTCGAGGGTAAAAGGTATTAAAGGTACTTCATGTGTTTTGCATTTCTGTTTTGTTGTTACAGAACAGAGGACAAAGAAATGGAGGATTAAGTCCTAACCTTGTAAAAAAAATCTTGAGCATATTTTATATAACAAGGAAAGATGAGATACATCATTTGACTTTTGTTAATTATATGGCCATGTACACTCGAGAAAGGTGCAGTTTGAGACACCTCCCTCCCAACAGAGTTGTCAATAAAGTTTTTTTTTCCTCCCCCAGATATTAATCTGGCTGCAGAGCCAAAAGTGAACCGAGGAAAAGCAGGTGTGAAACGATCTGCAGCGGAGATGTACGGGTCAGTACCAGAACACCCTTCTCCGTCCCCTCTACTCAGGTCCGGAACTTTATTATTTATAACTGCATTGTGTCCATCAGTGGGCATCTTCTCTATCTGTTTTCTGGATGTGGGGAGGGTTAACTGTAGTATGTTTTATGTATGTGAAAGGACTGCTTTATTAATTTTGTGTTAATAGGCTTCATTTTACCCCATTTCCCAGAAAGTTGTTGGAATTCCTGAGATTTTTTACTATTAAAGAGTAGTTTGTTATTTAAAGTGTTAGTTGCTCAGTTGTGTCTGACTCTCTCGTGACCCCATGGACTGTAGCCTGTCGGGCTCCTCTGTCCAATGGGATTTCCCAGACAAGAATAGTGGAGTGTGTTGCCATTGCCTTCTCCAGGGAATCTTCCTGACCCAGGGATCAAACCCAGGTCTCCTGCATTGCCAGCAGATTGCTTAGTATCTGAGCCACCAGGGAAGCCCTACTAGTATAAATTAAATTCCTTCAAAAGGAGTTACTTAGCTTCTGAGAAGCTGGGGAGGGAGTAAGAAAGGGAAAGAGGATGACATAAGAATGTTTAATTTACTATTGTGTTTTTCCATATTCTTATTTTAGCTCTTATGTGTTGTCATTTTAGCAATCTTATGGCTAAATTTGTAGTTTGGCCACTGTATGTCCAGTGGCCTAAAGTGGTTGGAATTTAGTGATCTGTTGCTTAATGATTGGGCATTAGTCCGTGCTAATCTTGTTGATCTATTTGTTGGGTTGGTTTAGGGTGGGGTTTTTTTTTTTTTTCCCATCTGCTGTTGTCAACAGCTCCAAATTAATCCTCTTTGGTATTTGTTTTTCAGCTCATCTTTTGACTTGGACTATGACTTTCAACGGGATTATTATGACAGGTATGTTTAAGATGTTTTCTCTTCCAATTAGAGGCTGTCTAGTGAGAATCATTTATTTTTCTATTTTGTGGTAATGTTCTATTTTGTAGTAACGAATAACAAACATGTTTTCAAATAAAGCCCCCTCTTTTCTGTCAGAACATAATGAAAAAAAAGTGTGTTGTTCAGTCGTGTTTGACTCTTAGTAGCCCCATGGACTGTAGCCATCCAGGCTCCTCTGTCCATGGAATTCTCCAGTCAAGAATATTGACTGGAATGGGTTGCCATTCCCTTCTCCAGGGGATCTTCCTCATCCAGGGTCTAACCCAGGTCTTTCACATTGCAGGCAGATTCTTTACCATCTGAGCCACCAGGAAGCCTAATGGAAAAATAACTTCTGCAAATCATTAGACTAGATAAGGGTTATTTTTTTGTTGATTTTATAGAATCAGTTTATATATATATTGACAGAGCATATGGAGACATGACAGGGCAAATGTCCAATATTTTCTGGACTAACACTTTTTCTTGACAAGTCAGTTTTTTGTTTTAATTTGTGCCACATAAATGTAAGGACTGACTTGCCTAATGATAAATGGAGCAGTCTCATGTTCTCTATTATTTTTTTTGCATATTAGCTACTTAGATTTGCATTGTAGACGATTACAGCAAAACTATAAAAAAAAGATTCCTTAAAATTTCAGTAATCTCCTTTAAGCAAACCAACCAATGCAGAATAGGATACAATAAGCATAGGTAATGAATTTACAATGCAGTATTGTAGATTGAAGATGATGATACAGTTTTAAAAGGCAGAGGGATTGGAATAATGGTTTCTTATGCCTCCAGAATAGCATTTATATTTGAAAAATCATGAGAAAGTTGATATAGATGCATCATCTCATTCTAAGTAAGTTTGGGAAAGGTTGTTTTAAGTGATGAATTTTGAAATTGAGTAAAAGAGATAGCAAGGAATAATGAAAACACTGAGGTGTTTACAGAAATACTTTCATATGTCTTACCACTGCTATTTGGTCTTAAAAATTGATAACAACACCACTGTTGGCCTCACTAGTTTTTCAAGAGTGAGAGAATAGTTGTTAATCTGTATTACTTGGTATTATAGAGTGACAGTGAAAAGTAATGTTTTTGACCTTCCATTCTAAACTTGGCCAATAAAAAAAGATTTCTGATGACTGAGTAACCAAACAGTGGCTTAATAAAGAGCTCCTTCAAATATATACTGAGGTCTAGTAGGGAAAACAAGCATGTTTACTTAAGAATGGAAAAACTTAGGAAAATGGTAGTATCAGTTTTCTCGGAAGTCATCCTGAAGATACTTTGTTCACAAGGTTAAGATATTTATTATCCTTAGTAACATCATAAGTTAGATTCTTTAAAAGAAGATGGGAAATTGGCTCTGAAATGTGCTGAAAGCTCTGTGTCCTGTTATATAAGTGGGGGTTAAATCAGTCTGCTTAGTCACACCATTAAGAACATGAAATTCACATGAATATTTTAAGACATACATTTGGCATTTCTACTGCCTATTGTTACATTAGGGCTGCGGCTGATAGAGGAATCCAAAGGCTTAGTCACTTAGCAGAAAGGATTATGACCAGAGTCAAATATCACTTCAGTTTTCTTATCCCTAAAATGATAATGCCTACTAAGAGTTGTTATGAAGGCTAAGGAAATGTGGGCAAAGGTTGCATTGTGTATAACCCTCAAATACTATTATGCTTCAGTTAATCAAGAATTAATCTTGGGTTTCCCTGGTGGTTGGGTGGTACCTACCAATGCAGGAAACATGGGTTCAGTGCCTGGTCTGGGAAGATCCCACAGGCTGCAACATTAACAGTGACATACATTATTGCTTCTGCATATATTGTTGACTCCCTTCATATTAAAATGAAGGGAATCATGGACACCCCACCATTCCTTTCCACAAAATCTAACGTCTCTAGCATGCAGTTCCTTATGTGACAGAAGTCTAAACTAATGCATAGTGAAATGAAGACTGGTGTTTATCTTGACATGTTTTTTAGTAGTTATTTCAAGTTTTTTGTTTACTAATATAGAACATTTTAATTTATATAAGAAAGTAGTATATCAGTGTAAGTTAAAGACTGCTTTTATAAGCATAATGACATTTTATAACCATAATGACAATACCACTTATACTTAAGATTGGAAGATTTCCTTAATCATCCAAGTTTTCCAGACTTGATTTTGCAGGTTGTATTTTATGTTGTTTAGCATGTTAACGTGTCATCTGTATTTCCTCTGAACTAGTGGGGTAGATTTGGAGCCTAGTTCAGATTCAGGTTGTTTTCTTCTTTTCTTTTTCTGACATAGGGGAGGTCGGAGAGGAGACCAGAGTATTTCATTAAAGGTATTATGCAATTTAATCATCATTACCCTGACTTTTGTCAGAAACTTTAGGAATGTAAGCATTAGGTGTTTCTTGAGGAGATACATTTTCGATATCAGGGAGTAGGTGATTAATGACATTTTGTTAGGGGAATTAGAGTGATTTTTATTTTTGCTTGGGTTTTCATGGGTTTTGATGCACAAATTCCAAAGATTGTAAATACTTTTCCTACTGGAGAATGATCAAACGTTAAAATTTGAGTCACTTATATATTAGTATATGCTATCTCTGAGGAGGCAACAGAGGATTGGATTCTACAGTCTTAATGCAAATTACTTTTTCATAAATTATGTAAATTAGGCCTGTCATTTTATTTGTTCTTAAGGCCATTTCTGATATAATATGTGTTGGAAGTTCTTAAGTGAATTTAACATAAACTACCAATGTGTGTGAGACTATCATTTTAGATATTTGTTAATGTTACTCAGATACACTGTCAGCTCTTTCAAATGGGCTATAAACTGTCATACGTAGTTTATAATTACTCAAAGATTTGTTAACACATTTTTTCTGGTAGGAAGACAAGCCCCAAAGTAGCTTTCTGATTTAGGGTGACTACTCATGGTAGGGGCTGATGGGCATGCTCAGTCCCGACTCTTTTCACCCCATAGACTAGCCTGCCAGGCTCCTCTGTCCATGGGATTTCCCATGCAAAGAATACTGGAGTGGGTTGCCATCTCTTCCTCCAGGGGATCTTCCCATCTCTCATCTCCTGCATCTCCTGCATTGCAGGCAGATTCTTTACCCCCTGAGCCATTGGGGAAGCCTTCATGGTGGAGGAGGATCTCCGCATCAGTTACCTTGATGTTGAAAGTCTTACAACCTGTAAGCTGACAGAGATCCATTTCCACTTGTATCCTGTTGAGTCTTGTTGCTTCTAGGGAAATCGTTGCTGGAGTAGTTGCTGTTGGAGGACTTCTTGTGTGAAGCAGTTCCTTTGAGTGATTTTTCTTTCAAATGCTTAAATGAATTTCTCTTAATTTCTCTTTCCATATAGATATTTAGTCATTCACTTTTGATATTAATGCCGATTAGAAAGCAGATTGTGCCTTTGTGCCAGAAGTGCTATAATAAAAATAATTGGTACACTGTTGGAAATAGGCATTAAAGCTTTAATTTTTGTTGTAGCACAAGGAACCCTACTTAAATATAAAAACATAGCCATTTTTAGGAAAAGCTTTCAGATGGACTTTTTGTAGTAGCCCTGCTTTTCTTTCCCTTATAATCACCCAGGAAAATACTCTGGAATTACAGAGTTGTAATGATGCAGAAGTTTGTGAGAATACTAAAAATCATTAAGTTGTATGTACTCAAAGGGTTTATATTGGTTTGGTATGTGAATTATGTCAATTTAAATAAAAGAAATAGCACTCAGTTATGACAATGGAATAGTTCTTTCTCAGTCATTCTTCTGTAAAGAACTTTGGAACACAAGAAAAATCACATGCTTAGATTTGATAATAGGCTGTGATATGATAGCTAAGACTTGGCTAACACCTGTTAAGCAGGTTCAGAAGGACCCTGATTTTAGTTCAGTGGTCTTTGAGGACTTTATAATAAATAACTTGTCAGAAGTTGCACATGTTATTTGGATACCAGTGTCAACAGTGCATAAGGGACTGAACTGTGAAGTTGTTCCACTGGAGGTTTTTCAGAGTGCTGTTATTATGGCACATATAAGTACATTAAGTATTGCTAGTATACCATGAAAGGGGGAGGGAAGTAAGTCTACAAGCAGATCAAATGTGGCACATTTATGATGAGCACTATGTTATACAGTGAAGAAAGTGCTGTGAAATTAGTTGGCTGCTGTGTGTTCTGCTTTATACAGGATTGTCCCATAGAAAGATGAATTGTGTGCCCTTGGGGGAAGTGTGAGCTCCCCTGTTAAAATTTAAAGAGCTCCAGGTTGTTTCACAAAGGGCAATATTTGTACCTGCCTCTGATATTAAACAGGAGGTTTTTAGACAGACAGGGTGAGGATACAGGGTTATGAATATTCGTAGCATATTTGGGGAAGCAGCCAGATGTGATTGGAAAGAACACATTAAGTAGTTGTGTCCTATTAGCAGTGATACCTTATTAACAACCCCATGACTAGAAAAGAGAAACTGGAGGGGGAAAGACATTTACATTTACATTTGTAAATGTTGGAATGTGGAGAAATTTCTGAGGTAGATTAATCTTGGCATGATTTATTGGGTCACAGTTATCAGAGCAGGTGCTTTCTGGGGCTAAAATAATAAGTTGAGATGAGATTTTTATTTTTATGAAGAGAATTATGCCATTAAAGGCATAATCTTTTGTTAAGTGACAAGTCTGTGAAAGGTTTGAGTTCTTAGAATTTGGGGAAATAAGCAATTCTGTTGATACTTATCCTACAGATCTTTTCCAATAAGATACGCTTACAGAAAGTAGAGAAAAGAAATTGAAGTGGGGGAATCGCCATTGAAAATGCAAGACAAATGAAAGATGGTAACAACCATCATAATTGTTAAACTAATATCTGAGCCCTTATTTTGTTCTGCTGCTAAGTCGCTTCAGTCGTGTCCGACTCTGTGCAACCCCATAGACGGCAGCCCAGCAGGCTCCCTCGTCCCTGGGATTCTCCAGGCAAGAGTACTACTGGAGTGGGTTGCCATTTCCTTCTCCAATGGGTGAAAGCGAAAAGTGAAAGTGAAGTCGCTCAGTCGTGTCCGACTATTAGCGACCCCATGGACTGCAGCCCACCAGGATCCTCTGTCCTTGGGACTTTCCAGGCAAGAGTACTGGAGTGGGGTGCCAGTGCATTCTCCCTATTTTGTTCTAGGCAAACAATATTTTAGGTTTTGAATTAGTCAAAAAATACAGTATTGGATTTGAGGTGCCAACGCCCTTATTGGTGTTAGAGGAGCTGTCTTCTTGGCTCCCTCCTTTTCTTTCAATTTTCTGATATTCCTGAGCAACACTGGATCTGAGAGAGAGAGAGAGAGAGGTTTTGGATGTATGTACAAAAGAAAAGTGTGGAATATTCAGGTTTTGGAGAATTGAGTGAGATCATCTGCTTGGAAAGGCATGTGATTCAGAGAACCAGAGAGTTCTTGGCTACTTGGGAAAGCTGAGAAATGTTTCTTTAGTTGACAGTTAAGATCTTCATTTTAGGCAAAGGGTGAGAATTTTCATTTGCTAATAGCTCTTCTGTTTGCTTCTTATGGGAAACTAAACATGTAGTTCTCAGATTTTAGATTAATGCGTAGATTTGTATGATTACGCTTTGAGCATAAATGTGATACTGTTTGACTTGAATTTGTGTCCTGGACTCTTGTTGAGAAAGTGGGAGATATGTATTTGAAGGGGAAGCTTTTGCATCCATATCAGAGAATCTGTTTTGTGGCTCTGAATTAAGTGGTGTTCTGGGTATATTATTACCTAACCATAGGTGACCTCTGCTGTTTAGGACTCTCCATTTAGATATGCTTTGTCAAGCTCCTTGATGTTAATTTTTTCTTTAAAAACCTAGCTTTGTTGAGATGTAATTCATTTTAAAGTATACAGTTCAATATATATATTCAGAGTGTGACTACAACCATGATACAATTTTAGAACATGTTATCACTCTAAAAATAAACAACTTACTAGCAGTCATTCCCTATTCTATTATCCCCAGGCCTCGCAACCACTTTCTATATTGTCCTTTTAGTTACTAAATCGTGACTCTTTTTACAACCCCATGGACTATACCCACCAGGCTCCTCTGTCCATGGGATTTCCCAGGCAAGAATACTGGAGTGGGTTGACATTTCCTTCTCCAGGGGATCTTCCTGACCAAGGGATTCTTGTCTCCTGCATTGGCAGGTGGATTCTTTACCACTGAGCCACCAGGAAGGCTGCCTTTCTATCTGTAGCTTTGCTTATTTTGGACATTTCATGTCAGTGGAATCATGAGGTATGTCTTTTGTGACCCGTTTCTTCCATGTTTTTTTCCAACAGTTAACCCATGTTACACTCTGTATTAGTACTTCATTCCTTTTATTACTACTGCAGTATGTTTATCCATTCATCAGTTGGTAGATTTTTGAAATGTTTTCCATATTTTGAATAATGCTGCTCTGAGCAGTGGTATACACATCTTGCCTGGGCATATGTTTTCATTTCTCTTGGGTATGTACCTAGGAGTAGAATTGCTGAGTCTTAGGATAGTTCTTTAACTTTGGGGGAAACTGCCATACTGTCTTCCAAAGCAACTGTACCATTTTACTTTCCCATTAGCCATGTATGGCATATATTTCTTTGCCAACAAAGGTGCGTCTAGTCAAGGCTGTGGTTTTTCCAGTAGTCATGTATAGATGTGAGAGTTGGACTATAAAGCAAGCTGAGTGCTGAAGAATTGATGCTTTTGAACTATGGTATTGGAGAACACTCGAGAGTCCCTTGGACTGCAAGGAGATCCCACCAGTCCATCTTAAAGGAAATCAGTCCTGAATATTCATTGGAAGGACTGATGTTGAAGTGGGAACTCCAATACTTTGGCCACCTGATGCGAAGAACTAACTCATTGGAAAAGACCCTGATGCTGGGAAAGATGGAAGGCGGGAGGAGAAGGGGACAACAGAGGATGAGATGGTTGGATGGCATCACCGACTCAATGGACATGAGTTTGAGTAAATTCCAGGAGTTGGTATGGACAGGGAGGCCTGGAGTGCTGCAGTCCATGGTGTTGGAAAGAGTCAGACACGACTGAGCAACTGAACTGAACTGAGCCATGTATGAGTTTTTTAATTTCTTCATGTCCTTGCCAACATCTGTTTTGTTGTGTCTTTGTTATTTAAGCTATTCTATTGTGAGGATTATCTTTTTGTGGTTCTTTTTTGTATTTTCTTAAAAGCTGAGGTTTAAAAAAAAAAAAAAAAAAAAAAAAAAAAAAAAGCTGAGGTTTAGTTTTCACGTGCTAATTGGTTGTTTCTCTGGAGAAATGTATTCATATATATTCTGTGGCCAGTTTTATATTGGGAAAAGCTTTTTCACATATTTTTGGTATAAGACTCTGAATACAGTAACTGATACTATCATTTTTGAAGTTTATCACTCTTAGTTTTTTTTTTCTTTTAAATAACATAGAATTCTAGACTCTTTGGAAATTATATATAGAAAGTAAGTAGATGTCTGTAAGGAACAAACTAGAACAGTGCTGTCCAGTAGAACTGTGTGATGAGGTCAGTATTCTGTATCTGCACTTTTGGTGTCATAGACGGCCACATATGGAAAATGTGGCTAATGTAACTGCAGAACTGAATTTTAAATTTGTTTTAAATAGGCACATGTGCCTAGTTACTACTTGATTTGATAGTACAGATCTTAGAGTGCTACAAACTTTGTTGTAAGTATAAGAAAGAAAAGGACCAAGGGCTGCTCTTCAGAAGTTAGGGAACCCAGACTAGTTTTAGAACAAGCTGGCAATGTTGAAAGAATATCCAGGAAACTGGTTATTTTTCAAGGGGTGGGGGGAGAGATATCCTTTTGATAAATAGGATAAGATTCTATTTTGATGCAAGGACTTACCTGGTGGCTCAGATGTAGAGAGTCTGCCCTGCAATGCAGGAGATCTGGGTTCAATCCCTGGGTCAGAAAGATCCCCTGGAGAAGGAAATGGCAACCCACTCCAGTATCCTTGCCTATAAAATCCCATGGAAGTAGGAGCCTGGCAGGCTGCAGTCCATGGGGTCACAAAGAGTTGGACACATCTAACACATACTTTGATATCTTAAACTATAATCAGAGGAACAAGAAAAGAAGTCTACCAAATAGAATTTGACTTGTTTAGGTGGATAAACTTCTTTTCCAGGACTTTTATTTTACAGGGATAAGTATCTTATTACTATGAGATAGAATAGTTTAGCAAGAGGAACAGATTGATAGAGTACAAAATGTATACTAGCAGGAGCTCGTCAATGGAAAATTGTCCTTACAGGAAGCATGGCATAATAGTCTTAAATTATATACATTATAGGCACAAGATCTTATTTTTATATTGTTATCAATAGTTTGAAAAAGGATTCAATTTTGTGGTTAAATTATTATTGAACTTTTTTCAATAATAAACTAATTTTCTTAGGGGAAAACTCCAGTAGTTTTTATAAAACTAGAAAAAGGGGAGCTGAATCCTACTGGCTTTCCAGCTAAATGATAGATTGGTTATTTGTTGTTGATAATGTGACTTGTGATAAATTCTTTCTTATAGGCCAGTGTAGGAAAATTTATTTTCTCAATATTTGTTAAGATCTTACTATGAAATACAGTGGGTCACAGGTAATAGTGGAAAATAGATGGCCTCGGAGAAGATGGACAGGTTGAACACATACAGAGCATGTTAAGATACTGTGTATCTTTAGTTTTTACTCTGAATGGGAGGATGGCCATTGGAGATAGTTGAACAGAAAGGATCTTATTTTTTTTATTATTTTAAGTAGACTATTGTGAAAGGGGCTGATGGAATTACGCAGACAGTCATTTGGGGAAGGACCAGGGAGGTGACAGTGGGAGTGCTGAATAGTGGTTGTATTTGAAGCTAGTGCAGACATACATTTCTTCCAGACTTTTGTGAGGGCTGAGAGAAATCACTGATGTCACCAAAGTTTTGGCTAGGAATTTATAGGAACAGTGATGGGGAAAGAACATAGAAGGAACAAAGGTTTGGGGTGAATATAACAGTTGAGTTGTGGCTATGTTAATATAAGCTCCTTATTAGACATCCACTTTGAGAGATGTTAATTAGGCCAGTAGCAGGTGTGGAGTTCACTGGGGTCAAGGGTAGGTTTTCATAATGGAGGGGCACAAGACTTTATAAAGCGATTCAAGAGAGAATGGAAAGACAAATTGTGGAGACATCATGTTTTTTAGTTGTTAAGTTGTGTCCAACTCTTGCTACAACATGTAGCCTGCCAGGCTCCTCTGTCCATGGGATTTCCCAGGGAAGAATACTCAAGTGGGTTGCTATTTCTTTTTCTAGGGGATCTTCCTGACCCAGGGATTGTCCTCTGTATTGGCAAGCGTATTTATTCTTTTCCACTGAGCTACCAGGAAAGCAGACATATCATACAAAACTTAAATTTTACTCTTTTGGATGTACGGTTTCTACCTGCATAGCCATGTATTTACCAGTGCAATCAAGATATAATTCCATACCTCCCAAAAATTTGCCATGAAGCTTTCTTGTAGTCAACTCCTTCCTCCACTGTGTCCCCTGGTGATCACAAACCTGTTTTCACAGACAACTCCTTTAAAGAAATTTTATTGTAAGTGAGAGAGGTATACTCTGACCTGGCTTGACAACATGAGAATTTAATAATGAGTGGTTCTACGTATTTCTAAGTTACTGTTTATAAACAGTATTTTTCATAAATGTTGTTCATTCGCTCAGTTGCTGTGACTGGATGGCCTGAAGCTAGGCTTCCCTGTCCTTCACTATCCTCCAGAGTTTGCTCATACTCAGGTGCATTGAGTCGATGGTGCCATCCAACCATCTCATCTTCTCTCGCCCTCTTCTCCTGCTCCCAGTCTTTTCCAGCATCAGTGTCTTTTCCAATAAGTTGGCTCTTCACATCAGCTGGCCAAAGTATTGGAACTTCAGCGTCAGTCCTTTGAATATTCATGATTGGTTTCCTTTAGGATTGACTGGTTTGATCTCCTTTTGTAGTTTTCGCCTTTTAAAAAAAATTAAAATTGGACCACACTGACAGTTTAAGACATTATCTTTTGGAAAGATCCAAAGTGATATTTGGGAGTGTTTATTGAGTACATCATGACAATTGAGTAATAGTGTAATTCTTTGAAAATTGAGCAGACTTGAAAAGATTTCCATCCATCACATGGATGGAAAGTTTTATAAACAGTTTAAAAGTTATTTTTCCTAATACTATTTTGGATCTAGTCTTGTTTCAAAGGACTCAGAGCAATCTATGTTCTATCACCCAGATTATTTTAGGTGAATTTTCAAATTGCCCTCCCATGAAACATAGTTTTAGATTAACATGGATTACCAGTGAATCCATGAAGAAAATTCAATATAGTTGCTTAACTTAAGCGGCTTTTCATATTTTAATGAAATGTGTCATTGACTTCGCAAGAGTACCTCTGAATACTAATATCACCACTACTTTTCAAAAGAAGATTACAGAGCCAATTATTGATTGCTTTCATTGATTCTACAAATACAGAGGTTATTGATTCCTGCTCTTTGTAAGTATCAGTGTGTGTGGTGTTGCCCAGCTTTGATCACTGTGGTGCAAGGTTCCTAAACCTTACAGAGGTACTGATAAACCTTTGTTTTTCTGTTTTTTGTTTTTTGTTTTGTTTTTCTGTTTTTTTTTTTCTTTAGCTGAAAAAAGTTAGTTAAAATTTGATGTTTTGGTGCCCTTATATATTGAATGAATCCTGCACAGCAGACCTGTTAATCATTAAGTCCCTTAATCATTTAGTTGAGCAGTACTTGCTGTTTTTAATTTTAACTGTTGTACAGGTAAGCTGTATCCTTAATGGACCAAAAGAGCAGTTTAAAGAAAGTTAAGGACCATAAAGTGCAACTGTGTAAATTGACATTAGTAATTGACACTCTGCCTTATGTTATCAAAACAAGTGTTTGTAGTCATATCCAGTTTGGTTTCTCCCAGACTAATCAAGGGAACATTTGTGGAAGGGTGCCTACAAATAACAATTAGAAATTGTTTCTTAATTTAGAAATAAAACAAATTATAATAATTTCACTAGTGGATTTATTTTAAAGGTCAACAGGGTAAATTTCACATCATGAAAACGGGGTTTGAGGGTGAATATTGATACATCATAGCTTTATTTTAATATAAAACTGAACTAAACATGTTACATAGGCATGGGGGGAGAGTTTCCCCAGTAACTCAGACTGTAAAGAATGTGGGAGACCTGGCTTTGATCCCTGGCTTGGGAAGATCTCCTGGAGTAGGAAATGGCAACTTACTCCAGTATTCTTGCCTGGAGAATTCCATGGACAGAGAATCCTGGCAGACTGTATATAGTCTATATTGCAAAGAGTTGCAAAGAGTCGGACATGACCAAGTGACTAATTCTTCATAGTCATTTTTAGCACTTTTCCCTTAGGTAATTAAAGGCAACAGTCTACTCATTCATAAAATAAAACTTTGAGATTTAAAAAAAATAGGTACTATTAAAATTTTATTGTAAATTTAAAAATTTTTTGGCTCCTAAATTATGTGTTTAAAAGAATTTTATACCATAGTCTTCAGTAATAAGTTTAAGATAATTTCATTGTGTTAATTACTAAAAAGCAATTTTAAGACATAAAGTCTACTGAGGGTATTGTGCTGTCAATCCAGTCTAATGAACAATTTGGTAATTTTTTTAAAAAGATCAGAAGACAATTACCTAAATCACTCACATAAGGTTTTTCAGATGGTTTTCTAAAGAGTATAATGTTCAAAGATGCCAATTACTGAAGGCCTTGATTTTTTAATAATTTTTATTTATTTTTAACTGTTAGGTCTTAGTTGCAGCACGTGGAATCTTTCCTTGTGGCATGTGGGCTCTGTAGTTGCAGCCTGTGGCCTTTTAGTTCCCTGACCAGGGACTGGAGCCCACATGTGCTGCATTTGAAGGCAGATTCTTAACCACCAGGGAAGTCTGGAAGACTTTGATTCTGAACAGTTCCTTTAATTCTGGTATTCATGAGTATCATCAGTAGTTGATAACTCTGCTCATCCAGTGTACTGCTCATCCACACAAGGCCAGATAGATAAATGTTGTAAAACTCCTTTTCTTTGTAGAAAATCTGTACAGCATAATATTAGGTAAGGGGTGTGTTGTGAAGGTTTACTTTGGATAATATATTGGGAAACTTAAAATTGAAGTTGTATAAGTTGTAGATTGTTGTAAACTGAAGCATTCACAGAATTTTAGCAGACAGTTGGAGGGAGTGTCTGACATCCAAAAGCCCCCAAATATAGTAGCCTATAAAATCTGACCCTTTTCTAGGAAAATCAAAGATAATCAGGAAGAACCTTCATCTTGAGATTTTTCTGTTGCAGATGAATAATGTAGTGGGAGAAAAAATATTTCCTAACCCTTGAATGAAATTATAATGAGATTGTGTGTTTAAACTGAATTTGATGAGTCAGTATTGTAAGGGGGGCGGTAATCTTAATTGATTGCCTAAATCTGTCCAATTTTTAGGACCAGAAGCAGTTATGGTTCATTAAGTAAACATTCTGGAGAATATAGGTTTTTGCCAATACTTAATTCTAGTTGTTTCTACTTTGATAGTAGTTAAGATGTATTACTAATCAGGTTTTCTGAGACCAGAGGTCACTGTGTTACATTTAGTCATTGAAGAAGCTTGCCTTTGAATGCCTGTACATTTAATAAAGGCCTTGTAATGCTCATGTTTTAGCTTGGAGAACAGGGTAGAGGGGTTTTGTTCTGTTTGTTTTATCTGTTAGATTACTAGCTAATGCGTGTCCAGAAGTGTTTTGATTTATTTAAAATGATATTTTAGTTGCCTTTTTGACTAGATTTTATACCAACACTTAGTGTCCAGGTTCTGAACTCAATGGAGTCATAGTTCTCTTAAGTGTTCAATGCTTGTTCTCTAGTAACAATTTAACTTTCATGAAGACTTTTTAATGGCTTGGGCTTTATAATTAGAGAATTCAGCTCTTTCATTACCTCCTATGATTTACTGTATAACTTTATTGTGGGGGAAGTGGTTACTTAGTTTGTACCTGGTTCTTGAAGCTATTATAGGAAGCTTCCTATTATCTATTCTATAACCAAAAAGATTCTCTCAGTAGGTGTTGTTTTTCTCTTCCTGTTGTCTTTTTCTCATGTTTTCACATTGATGAGCTTTGGCATCTTATAAGGCATGGTCTACTTAAACTTCCCTTGGAGGAATGTTTGTGAGTTTTTTGAGAGCCCATTTTTGCTTAAGCAGCAGTTAAGTTCTGTGACCCTAAAAGCCCTGCAGCATAACCAGTTGATCATTTTTCCTCAGAGAACTAAACCATTTGACTTCATGTTCATGATACTATTACATAAATCGAAAATATACACTGTTTCTTCATTTTTGTTACAGCAGTATATACCCTGGTAAGATGAAGAAGTATGGTGCAAAAAAGAAATTACAGTGCCTTACAGCCTAGGGAATCTGGAATGGCTAGTTCATTGGTTTGGAGACTGATGCCGTGAGTGAGTGGGTTGGAAGATAGGTTAGATCTCTAAATCCAGCAGGGCTCAGGCATGAGCTATTTCATGCCTAAAAGGTGTGGTAACTCACTTTTTTACTCCCAGAAATTGTACAGAGTATCACAAAGCAAGGTAGTTTCTGAACACTGATATTTTATAGTTTCTGGATCATTGTACTTTGGAAAATTTGGGGCCAAAAGACAAACAGCTTTATGTAAAAATGGAAGAAAGTAGTTACAATAAATAGTTACCAAGTGGCTCTTTTGGTAATTCCCATAAATGGATTAAAACTGACAAACAGCTCAGTTAATACTCTTCTACTGAGAAGAAACCTCTGCAGAAGCATGAGCCTACTTTCTGAATCATAGGATCTTAAATTTTCTTATTTCCTAGGATTCAAACTTCCTTATTGGAACTTAAAACAAAGCATGACTGTTTTAATAATCAACCTTTAAATTTTCTTATTTCCTAGGATTCAAACTTCCTTATTGGAACTTAAAACAAAGCATGACTGTTTTAATAATCAACCTTACCAAGGGTTGATTCTTTGGCAGAATGGGAAATCAGTAACTACTGTGTTTTAAGAGGGAAAGGTATAGGGTGGTTGGTACTAAAATCTTCAGGATTAATAGTAAGTTATTCCCTCACTTATTTGGTAGTACACACATATTCTTAAATTAGAAAAATGTTCCTGTCATACCTACTTGCCTTGTTAGAATAGAAACATTTTTATATTTTTAAGGTTGAGCAGAAGAAAGAATTGTCTGTGAGACTGCAGAATCAATGTTCTCACTTCCAGGATTGGAGACTGTTATAAATTCAGAGAAAACTAGCCACTGATGAGGTGTATAAGAGGGAGATGCATCACATTATATAAGGGTTTTAAAATTTCAACACTTTCGCCCAGTCGTGTCTGACCCTCAGCGACCCCATGGACCGTGCCCTCCAGGCTCCTCCATCCATGGGATTTTCCAGGCAGGCATACTGGAGTGGGGTGCCATTGCCTTCTCTTTGAGTGGAGCTTATGCTAAATGTTGTTAGAATTGATAGTGGTATGTACATCCAGCTAACACATATGAAATGCCTGTTATCGTAGGCCAAAAGCAGTTAATCATGGAAGTTTTATATAGTTCAATCTAATACTATAAACTAGTGATAATTATTTGTATGCGTCTGTGGGTGAAAATGTCAGGGATTTAGCTAATAATAGCACTGTTTGCAAAGTTGGTTAATTGTAGTCATTTGTGAGTACTTTATTTGCTTATAATATTGTAGCACATATATGAAAGGAATAAGATCAAAGGCAAAGGCTATTCATTGTAAAAAGTAAGGTTCTATAAGTAATGCCATTGTACACAGGAACCTTTATGTCCAGAGCTTAATGCAACCATTGTGTGTATGTGTGCAGTTGCAGTATTAAAAGGAATAAATTGGCCTTTTGAATGAAATTAACTTAGCAAAAAGAAGTAATTGCTAGATGATTGACAATAATATATCATTTTATAAGGGTACAGTTGTTGGAATCTTCCTGACTTAGTTGTGAAGAAATTCTATTTTCCTTGTATTCAATAGGATGTACAGTTACCCAGCACGTGTTCCTCCTCCTCCTCCTATTGCTCGGGCTGTAGTGCCCTCAAAACGCCAGCGTGTATCAGGAAACACCTCACGAAGGGGCAAAAGTGGCTTCAATTCTAAGAGTGGACAGCGGGGATCTTCTTCTAAGTCTGGAAAGTGTAAGTATTACTGCAGCTTTCTGGTTCTGATATTTCTCGTATGTTGAAATTCAGAGATCAACACAGTTAATTTATCTTTGTACAAATAACTTTGTGTAGTCAAATAATGGAAGATGAGAAAATAGTGATTAAGGGGCCAGCTCTAGGTAGCCGTCTGTCCTTAAGGCCTTGGTAATTTGAAAAAGTCATTAGATTTTAAGGAGTTGCAACACCCATTCAGTGTATAAAATAATGTTGCTAAAACTAGAAAATGCTTTAAAATAGAATTGAGGGTTTTTTTTAGCAGGCTTACAAAAGTAATAATGCTGCTGCTAAGGGAATAGAGTCATTAGATTCAGTTTTCATCTAATAATCAAAAGGTCAGTGACCCCCCTTACTAGGACAATCTGGTATAGGCTCCATTTCTCTCCAAGGATCTCATGTTGACTACTATTGTATAGTCTAGAGGGGGACTGTGTTTGGTTATCTGGTAGCTTCTGGTACATTTGATTTTAATCTAGGTTTTTGTTTGTATTAAGTGAAAGGAGATGACCTTCAGACCATTAAGAAGGAGTTAACCCAGATAAAACAAAAAGTGGATTCTTTACTGGAAAGCCTGGAAAAAATTGAAAAGGAACAGAGCAAACAAGGAGGTAAGTGGTCCTATTGCTTGTTGGGTGTAGAGTAGAGTTAGTTACCTAAGCTAGTTGCAAGTACATGTTGAAATAGTGGGGTGTAAAGCAATTGAATATGAAACTTGTGGAATTTGAATTGGGAAGGGCATTTTGTGGGAGGATTTAGATTTGTGCTGCAGTTCTATGATCTGTTAGTGGGGATCTGTCCTGTGGACATTACTTGCCCCTAGACAGACTTGTCCTTCTCATCCCCAGTAGAGATGAAGAATGATAAGTCAGAAGAGGAGCAGAGCAGCAGCTCCCTGAAGAAAGATGAGACTAATGTGAAGATGGAGTCTGAGGGGGGTGCAGATGACTCTGCTGAGGAGGGGGACCTACTGGATGATGATGATAATGAAGATCGGGGGGATGACCAGGTGAAAACCACGGGAAAGGAAAGAAAGAGGTGGTGGAGGGGGGATCAGGGACCCATGGAGTGCCTCTAACTCCATCCTATTTGTGTCTGTTTCTCACAGCTGGAGTTGATCAAGGATGATGAAAAAGAGGCTGAGGAAGGAGAGGATGACAGAGACAGCGCCAATGGCGAGGATGACTCTTAAGCACATAGCGGGGTTTAGAAATCTTGTCCCATTATTTCTTTACCTAGGCGCTTGTCTAAGATCAAAATTTTCACCAGATCCTCTCCCCTAGTATCTTCAGCACATGCTCACTGTTCTCCCCATCCTTGTCCTTCCCATGTTCATTAATTCATATTACCCTGCGCCTAGTCCCATTTTCACTTCCTTTGACCCTCCTAGTAGTTACGTTAAGTCTTACCCTGTAATTTTTGCTTTTAATTTTGATACCTCTTTATGACTTAACAATAAAAAGGATGTATGGTTTTTATCAACTGTCTCCAAAATAATCTCTTGTTACACAGGGAGTACAGTTCTTTCCATTCATACAATAGTTGCTTCCCTGACAACAAAGGCAGTCCTCATTAGTTGAGTAGAACCTGAGAGCAGCTTTGAGTTAGAGGTATGTGTGTTAAACCCCACATAAGAGTGCTGTGTGGGGCTGTTCAACACAAATGTAACAATGTATTTTTGTGAATGAGAGTTGGCATGTTAAATGCATCCTCTAGAAAAATAACTAGTGTAATAGTCTTAAGATTTGTTTTCTAAAGTTGATACTGTGGGTTATTTTTGTGAACAGCCTGATGTTTGGGACCTTTTTTCTCAAAATAAACAAGACCTTATTAAACCAGGAATTTGGACAAAAAATAAATACCCTGATTTTTTTATTTTTGTATTTTATAATTGTTTACTTCAAATTCTTTGTTTCACAGCAGCCTTCACAAAACCCCTAGAATATACTAGATATATTTATCTTTGAGTCGTAATTATTATGCATACCAACATACACTTCAACTTAGGTTTCATTGGGGTGGGTGTTGAATCAACGAGACAAGTAACTCGGATTGAAGTGGAGATTTGTTTGCAAAAATGGCTTTTAATGCCTAATGAAAAAGTTTGGGAACTTCCTTAAGCCTTTTTGTCAATGTTTTGTGATCCAGTTGGCAGCTTTTTTGATATTTTTGTTGAGTGCTGAATTGTTTCATCCTTAAGTAGAAGAGGTTCAAACATGTCAAGAGTGAAACAGCTAGAGAATGAAACTTGTCTTCTCTTCCATTTTGTTTTTTAATTGCCGTTTATAGCCCCAGTTACCAAATGGATTCTGAGTCTGTGCCTCAGTGTTTACTGAAAATTGTAGAGCTATTTCCTGGTCTTCTGTAGTCTGTTCCTTCCTAAAAACTGAGGACAGAGTCACACATTTATTTTACTTTCAATTAATTCAGTCCATTCAAGCTAATTTTAGGCATGGTACTAATTAGCACCCAAACTTGGACTTACTAAACCGCTTTCAGGTTTGTGATGCTTGCCTTGTCCTGAAAGGCCCTTTTTATTTATGTTTCATGCTTCAGTTTTTCCAGCAGGACAGGACAAAAACATGGTTAGCTTGGGCTGTTAAAACTTATGCAAACCTTAGATTTCCCAGAAAGTTGCTTCTGTTTCAGAGGCATTTATATACAACTTGGTAGGGACAGAAGTCATGTCCTATTTATAAAGGTTCCATAAATCACTTTATCTAACAGGTTGACAAAGTAGGATAGAAGGGAAAGGCTGGACTATGGACTCCCCTTGTAGCTCATGTCACTGTATATAAGTAGGTTTTGTTAGAACCTTGGTCAAAAATACTTCTAACGGCCTTGTTTCATATGTTCTCATATGTTACACAAACTCAGAATTTAGCACATGACCGATGACAAGAAAATAAACTAGATCCTTAGAAGAAGGGTCAGATTTCTAGGTCAAAGTTCCAAGATGCTATTTTGTTAGCCATCAGTATTTTAAAATACTGGCCCACTTAGCCCAGGCATGAAAAGTGTCTGTTTTTCATTCCATATGAAACCAAATATTGAAAAACCTATGGAAAGCTCAAAACAAATAAAATACAGTGTTGCATTTGCTTGGATATAAAATTTAGAAAAATGGGTCTTCTCAGCATACCATGAAATCTAATACCCTTGAAGCTTTAGGGTACTTTTATTTAGAGATCAGTTTTTAAAATGTACTTTTTCTGAGAACACATGGCTGGCCTGTGACCACACTGACTGACCATTGTTTAGTCGCTAAGTTAGTTGTATCCAGACCCCATGTTCATCACTGGTGAACTAATTTTATTTTCAGGAGAGAACCAGGAAGCATCATTACTGACTATACCTGGGAGAACGAAGGACTTAGCCACATTAAAAAGTTCTGTACAGTTGACCTTTTTATTTAGTATGAGGAAAATTCAGCTGCACCAGTATAAAGTGGGGTTTGAATTTGGGGACCCTAGTTAAGATCACCTTGACCAAGAAAATGCATTTCAGTTGAATTCAGAGGGGTCAAAGAAAAAGTAGTACCCTGATTACTTGCAGAAACTAGTTAACAGTAGTAAGCATGTGTGACATAGAAATGAGGGTGATGAGTAAATCTTATATATAATAATGCAGAGTGGGGATACTAAGTAGCTTTAAAGAGCCTCGCTTGCTTTATCAGTGCTGTAACTCACAGAGAACAGGTATTTCTACTGTGATGTTTGAATAATAAGGGACACTATGTTGGAGGATTTTTAGTGTTTGGAGAAACATTAGGGATAAATTAAAAATTTGGCCAGTTAAGCTGTAGAGAAAAGGCTGGGTATAGATGGCTACCTGACTGGAATGGCAGAATTCCAAATGTTTAGAGAAGAGATTAAATTCGGGATTTTGAAGGTTCCAAGTTATCTTTATTAAGTTAATCGAGAAAGCCTCAAAACTGTAGCTGATTGTGTCAGTAACTTTCAGGATTATAAAAAATTGTAGAATCCCAGGTATGAAAAGCAGGACCTGTTTAGAGTGTGTTAAAGAATTACAAGTCCTATTGTTAGCTAGAGTGGGACTCTTTTCCTCACCACTTAAATTAAAACTATAAGACAGGTTAGGAAGAGAGAAGGGATAATGTAATGAGGAATATGCCAAAAAGACAAAACAAGTAAACGGGAAGGAGTTGTAACCTAAGACGGAATAAAGCTGCTGCACAGTGCACTGGAATTTTCTGAGATGATGGAAATGTTTCATCATGCCTTGACCAATGTGGTAGCCTTGTGAGTGAGCCTTTGAAATGTGGCTAATGTGGGGAATTCCCTGGCGGTCCAGTGGTTAGGATTCTGGGCTTTTACTGCCAAGGACCTGGGTTCGATCCCTAGTTTGAGAACTAAGGTCCCACAAGCTGTGCAGCCCCATCCCCCAAAATGTGAGGAGTTGGAATTTCATTTTAACTTGAGTAGTCACATGTAATGACTGCCTTCTTGGGTAGTATTAGAGAATATTGAGCAGTTTTTAAACAAGTAATAGATAGTTGATTACTGACTCAAACTTACCTAAACATGTGACTGTTTCCAAGATGTTCCATGTCTGGAGTTTAAAATACTTATTACTGAGCCCTGGGCACTAACTGAAGACTTCCCTAGAACATTGAACATTACCTAGGACATCCCTGGACCCTAAATTGAATATTTCCCTAGCATGAGAACATGTACAACCGCAAGCCTACTCTGTTGTGTAATCCACTCTCTTGAAAAAAAATCCACCATTTTTCTTTCCATCTGTCCATTGAGTACTGGAGTGGTTCATAGACCTAATCAATGGAAAAGTGCATTGTTGAAAAATGTCTGGATAAGAGCTAAATAATTTGTAAAAATCGTTAGGATAGAACAATGACCGCATTCTTTGACCCTGTACCTGAGGCTGTGTGTGTGATTCATGAGAAGCACCTGGCAGTACCATTACAGGAGTGTCCTAAAAAAAAGTCTCTCCCAAAAGGACTTACCAATGCGGAGGGAGTTAGATGACACAGATTGACCCAGACAAGCCACAATAGTGAATTGATGGTGTGACTATGAGACATGTTGGGGGTAGGAGGAAGGTGAACCTGTTGATTTCCAGCTTGGTCCTTGATTAGCAGCTTTACTAGTTTTCATCCAGACTTAGAAGTCTTATATTAGACTTTGATGTATGGGCATTTTTTGGGTTTAGGAGTTTTGGGGGTCCTGTTTTGTCCCTGCCTTGAAGGATACTTGCTCCTTCAAGCAGAGCTAACAGTGTCATACTTCAAACACCCTGTTGGTCTTTCTGGGAGAAATCAGCCTAACCAGAGAATTTGTAGTACACCAGATAGTCTGCTCAATAGCAGGCTAGAGCCAGCTGCCAGCCCAGCCTCACCCACAAAATTTCTCTCCCTGCTTGGAACCTGTATTTTACTTTTTGTTAGTTTCCCCATCCAGCCAAACCTGACCTTTCATCAAAATTTTATATGCACTCTTCAAAAAAGTTGTTAGGTAGCAGCAACTAGGTCATTCCCAGAGTCCCAGAAGTTGCCGGGGTTTAGTTGCCAGGAAGTTGTCTGCAGAAAGTCCTGTGGTGGCCTGTACTGTCCTTCACAGGTGCCCCATGTTGGACTGACCTCCCAGCTACAGGTGTTCCGGCCCTGCCTTGGGCAGAGGAGCAGCCTTTGACAGCATCCTCACTGTGTTTTCTCATGACACTTGGAGATGGATGACCTCAGAGTTTGCTGTCAGTGTTTTCATTCCATCTTAACCTGGGCATACAAACTTGATCCATTCTGGTGGGGCCCTGCAAGTCCTGGGTGCATACCCAGGGCTCTACTGTCTCCCCCTCCACCTGAGATCAGGCACGTGGCAGCACACCCCTGCAGTTGTGCTTTCTTGTCCTGTGTCCACCTGAGTGTAAGTATGTACACCTTTCTTCGAAATACTAATACCCCCAGCAGAGTTCCGCACTTCCAGGATTCTGCAGTCTTCACACAAGGGACTCGAAGCTTTGTTTTCCCTAAATCTCTACAGAACTTGGAAAGCTCTGTCTTAGCTTTGGTGTATCTGGAGTCATTTTTCAACTTTTCCCACGAAGATGGCAGCCTCCTGCCTGTCTTCTGTACACTTGATTTTCATTTTGCCTCCCTCGGAAAGCCCTTTGGATGTTTTTTCATCATTGGTTCCCTAGCCATGTTCTCCCCCTGCTCTCTTTTTTGGCAATTTTATGGCAGTCTTCAGTTCTTCTCCTTAAGCAGTATTGACACCTATCAGTTTCAGAATATCCTGGCACAGTTCAGTTGCAACATGGTCACACCTTTTTTGGTAAGAGATGTGCTAGTGAAACATCAACCAAGGTTAACAACACATGTACATTTGCATCTAGCTCATGTAAACAATTATTTGCTCTGTTTAGAAATAAAGATGATACACCATATATTAATAGCTAGTGTTAAACCCCATGTGCCTTCTAAACAACTGTTCAGTTGTTTTTTTCTCACCATCTTGACTGCCGCCATCCCAGGCCAGGCTACCGTCATGCTTCTCCTGGCTTGCTCAGTACCCTCGTGGATAACCATACCCACTCTGATCCTTTTCTAGTCCACTTAACTACACACCAATCAGTAGTGTTTTCAAAATAAAATGATGGCACTTCTCAGCTTAAAACTCCCCTGGCCTTACTTGCCCTTAGGATAATGACAAAACTTCTTAATAAAGTGTTCAGTCACTTAGTCATGTCCTACTCTTTGTGACCCCATGGACTGCAGCACGCCAGGCTTCCCTGTCCATCATCAACTCCCGGATCTTGCTCAAACTCCTATTGAGTCAGTGATGCCATCCAACCGTCTCATCATCTGTCATCCCCTTCTATCTTCAGTCTGCCAGAGTTAGGGTCTTTTCCAGTGAGCCAGTTCTTCACATCAGGTGGCCAGAGTATTGAAGCTTCAGCATCAGTCCTTCCACTGAATATTCTGGACTGATTTCCTTTAGGATTGACTGGTTTGATCGCCTTGCTGTCCAAGGGACTCTTCAAGAGTCTTCTCCAACACCACAGTTCAAAAGCATCAGTGGTCTAACCTTGCCTATCTGTCCAGCTACTCTACCATATGCTCCTGGTCTTTGTCTTTTTCAACCATATGGAACTTCCCTTTGTCCCACCTACTCCCCATGCTCTTCTCCCTCCACTTTTACTTGTTTGTCCATAGTTAACTTCTATTCATCCTTAGAATTTAGCTCAGGTGTCACTCCAGGCATCCTCCCTACCTTTCCTAAGTAGACCAGTAGGCTCTCAGAACCAGGAATCTTTGTAGCACTGATTACACAATTTGTATGATTATTTGATTAATAAGTTTTAGTTGAAACAATGAAAGGAACCACATCTATTAATGCTCACCAATATATCCCAAGTGCTTAACACAGTATCTGACACAAAAATACATGTTTGATGTATGAATGAAGAAAGGAAGAAATGGAGGAGAGTTAGCCTAGTGTAAGGCAGTCTTAGAAACAGGCAGCAGGAATGCCAAGCAAGGCTGAAGAACTGACTTCACAACACACCTGGAAGAATGTAATGCCTATGCCCATCTCAAGGAGGCGCTTTCCTAATAGGTGAACTTCAGTGCCTTTGCTTCCACTGTTTCACAATCCTCTCCCAATGTTAGCCACTAACAAGTCCCTTAATAATCTGTCTGATGCCAAGGATGAGAGAAAGGGATCCAGAAAGATGGATGTACCCATTGCAATTAACCTTTCAATAAAGTCCAGTTTTTCTTATATAGCCCACTCTCATCTTAGTAAGCAGCTCTCCTACTCTTCAACACCTGCACTTTTTAATTTTTAAAATTAACATGTATACACACACACACACTATAAAATGCATACATTTTAAGCATATAGCTTGACTGTAAAGTGAACATGCGTGTTTAAACACCACCGTGATCAGGATATGGAATGATACCAGTACCCCAGAAAACTTCATGCCCCCTCCAGTCATTACACCACTAGGTAACCACTGTTCTGACTTCTGTCACCATTAGATAGGTTTTGTCTGTTTTTGAAGTATGTATGGATGGAATCGTATTGTGAAAGTTTGGGCTTCCCCAAGAAAACACTTGGATGCAGTAGTTTATTGAGGGATTGGTCCTGGGAGATGGAGTAATGACGTGGGGAGAGTTAGTTAAGGGAAAGCCAATATAAAGATGTGTTATTGAGACAACATGTAATGCTTTCCAAAATTGTCTGAGAAATGGGAGAAGAGGCTGGAATACGCTGGCTCCTGTTCCCCATTAACTTACACGATACTGGGCTATAATCAATCTTAATAGGCTCCAGCAGCACTGAAGGACATTTGGATTATTTTCAGTTTGAGATAGTACTGTTATGAACATTCCTAAACCTGTCTTTGGAGAACACATATGTACACATTTATGCAGGGTATATAATTGGGTGGAATTTGTGGGTCATATGGTATGTGTATATTTAGCTTTAGTAGATAACTGCAAAACACTTTTCCCAAAGTTATTATACTAATATATATTCTTACTAACGGTAAATGAAACTTTCAATTCTCCACATCCTTGCCAACACTTGATATTGTTAGTCCTCTTAATTTTAGGTTTTTTAATGAGTATGTAGTGGTATCTCACTTTGTGTTTCCTTTTTGGTAAACTTTTTATTGCATAATTAACATAGAAAAGTGCACAAATTGTGTGTAGCTGTTAACTTTTCTCACACTGAATACACACAATAGCTAGAAGTCAAGAACTGGAAAATCACCAGCGTTATATAGCCCCATGCATGCATGCCCTCTTCTCATCACTGTACCACCATCCAGGGAACATACTATCCTGACACCATAGATTGTTTCTGCCTGATTTTGAACTGCAAATAAATGGTATAATATGTAGTTTTTTGTGTCTGGCTTTTTGATTCAACATCATGTGTGATTCATTTCTATTGTTGCATGTTCATACTGTTGTAGACTATTATGCTGTAAAAATATACTGCAATTTATTCATTCTGTGAATAGGTATTTGTACTGTTTTTGATTTTGGATGTTATGAATAAAGCTGCTATGAACATTCTAGAGCATGTCTTCTTGAACACATGTATCTATTTCTTCTGGTTATGAAACTAAGAATGAAGTTACTGGGATAAAGCGTATTCTCCACACCCTTGCCTACCTGCTATATTCTCTCTCATCTTAAAGATGCCTAGTGGTATCACATTACATTTTTCTTTTATAAAAAATAAGACTTTAATGTTTGATTTACAGGAAAGTTGCAAAGATGTACAGAGAACTTCTTGTGTATCCCTCATCCCAAATTTCTCTTAATGTTAACATCTTAACACTACCATGGCACATTTGTCAAAAATAAGAAGCCAATACTGGCATATTACTGTTAAACTCCAGACCTTACTCAGATTTTACCAGTTCTTCCCTGTACATGTGTGTTGTTTCTGCACATTTTGTCACATGCATAAATTCATGTAACCACCACCCCAATCAGTATTATAAAGAGCTGTCCCATTACCACAAATGAACACTTGTACTATTTATCACTGCATTGTGTGCTCCCCCATCCTCCCACTACCATCCCTAACCTGTGGAAACCACTAACCTGTTCATCACCATAATTTTAAAATTTCAAGAAGTTATATAAATGGCATCAGACAGTATGTAGTTTTGAGTATGGCTCCTTCCCACCCCAACAGCAAAATGCCCTTGACTTTCATCCAAGTTGTTACATGTATCAATAGTTTATTCCTTTTTATTGCTGTGGATATTCAAGTTTGTTAATTGTTCATCTGGCTAAGGACATCTGGAATGTTTCCAGTTTGGAGCTATTACAAACAGAGCTGCTATGATTAACTGTGTATCAGTTTTTCTGGACATTTTATGGTGATTGGTGAGTAGTATGGTAATATGTACATGTTTATTTTTATTAAAAACTGCCAAACTATTTACCAGAAATGCTGTATTATTTTACATTTCCATGGACAATGTGTGAGACATCCAGTTTCTCCATATTCTTGCCAGGATTTGGGATTGTCACTTAATTTTATTTTCACTTTTCTAATAGGTTTGTAGTTTTCTGTTTTTGTTTGCTTGTTTGTATTTCCCTAGTAGCTAATGGTGTTGACCATCTTCTCATGAGCTTATCTGTTATCCATACATCCCTCTTTGGCAAAATAGCTGTTGATGTTTTTACCAATCTTATCACTGACTTTTTAAACTGCTAAGTTTTTAGAGTTCTTTATATTTTCTAGCTACATGTCCTTTGTTTAGATGGCTTGCAAATGTTTTCCCCCACTCTGTAGCTTGGCTTTTCATCTGAACACAGACTTTGTGGACAAAAAGTTTTAAATTTTGGTGAAGTCCAGTAATCAGTTCTTTTTCTTTTATGATCATGCTTTCAGTGTCATTTCTAAGAATTCTTTACCAGGACCTGAGCCCTGCCAATTTTCTCCTATGTTTTTCTCTTAAAAATTTTAGAGTTTTAGCTTTTATGTTAAATCTATGATTCATTTAAAGTTATTTTTTGTATAAGATGGGAGATTTAGACTGAAGGATGTTCTTTTTTTTTTTTAACTATGGCTATTCAATTATTCCAACACCATTTGTTGAAAATACCTTCCTCCACTGAAATGCTTCTGCACTTTTGTCAAAAATGAATTAAGCATAGTTGTATGGGTCTATTTCTAAGTTCTCTCTTTTGTTCCATTGTTCAATGTATTAATCCATTTGTCCATATCATGTTTTTTAAACTGCAGCTACATAGAAAGTCTTAAAATTGGGTAGAATGTTTCTTTCCACTTTACTATTTTATGTTTTCAAACTTGTTTTAGTTATTTCCTTTGCATTTCCATATGCATTTTAGAATACGCTTGTATGTTAAAAATCTTACTTGGATTATGATAGGAAATGTACTAAATCTATAGATCAATTTAGGAGAATCAATGGCTTTAATCAACGTTGAGTCCTTTAATCTGTGAACATGGTGTGGCTTTCCCTTTGTCTAGGTCTTTTCTTTTCGTCAGGGGTTTATAGTGTTATCTGGATCTTGCATCATCTTGTAACCTTATTGAACTCTTATTTAGTAGTTTCAGGTTTTTAATAGCTTCATTGGGAAATGAATTTTCTCAGTGCATTGAGAATTTTATAGATTCATCTCCAAGATAGCCATGCCATCTGCAAATATGAATTTTCTTCCTTTCCAGTACATATGATTTTTGTTTTCTTTCATTCTTGTACTGGCTAGGATTTCTAGTGCTATGATGTATAAGGGTGGTAAGACCAGACATCCTTTCTTTGTTCCCAGTTTGGGGAGAGAAATACACACTCTTTTACCATAAGTATGATGTTAGCTGTAGATTTTCCACACATACTCTTTATCTGGTTAAGATAACTTCCGTCTGTTCCTAACTCACTGAGAATATTTTTTCATGAATGAGCATTGAATTTTGTCTGTAGATTTCCTTGGGTAGTATAGTCTTTTTTTTTTTTTTTTTTGGCTGTGCCACACAACTTTATTTAGTTCCCTGGCCAAGGATCGACTTGTGCCCCATGCAGTGGAAGCATGGAGTCCCAGCCTCTGGATCACCAGAGAATTCCTGGTAATATGGTCATTTAAAAAATATTCAATCCAAGAACATGGTCTATCTTTCCATCTGTTTGTGTCATCTTTATTTTCTTTCATCACCATTTTACAGTTTTCAGTGTACAGGTCTCCTGCCTCCTTATGTAGATTTATTCCTGTGTATAATGGATAAACTTTTGTTTATCCATCTACTTAATGGACACTGATTTGCTTTTATCTATTGACTGTTGTGAATATTGCTGCTATGAACATGATGTACAAATATCTATTCAAGTTTCTGCTTTCACTTTTATGGATGTACTTTGAAGTAGAATTTCTGAATCATACACAAATTCTATTTAATTTCTGAGGTGTTTGTCACACCATTTTCTACAATGGTCACACCATTAATTTTCTGGTCACACCACATGGCTTGTGGGATCTTAGTTCCCCAACCAGAGATCAAACCCAGGCCCCTGGCAGTGAGAGCACCGAATTCTAACCACTTAACTGCTGGGGAATTACCTTGGCTGCACCATTTTAAAGTCCTACCAGCAATGCCAAATGTTCAAATTTCTCCACATCCTCCCCAATACTTGTAATTTCTTTTTTTGATAACAGCCATCCTAGTAAATGTGAAGTGGTATCTCAATGTGGTTTTGATTTGCATTTCCCTAATGATTAATGATGTTAAACATTTGGCTGTGTTTATTGACCACTTCTATATGTTCCTTGGAGTAATGTCTATTCAAATCCATTATTTATGGCTGTGTTGGGTCTTCAGTTGTGGCAAGTGGGGGCTACTCTTTGATGTGGTAAGTGGGCTTCTCACTGTAGTGGCTTCTCTTGTTGCAGGGCACAGGCTCTAGGTGTGCAGGCTTCAGTAGCTGACTTGGGTTCAGTAGTTGTGGTGCACGAGCTTAGTTGCCTCATGACATGTGGGATCTTCCTGGACCAGGGATTGAATTCATGTCCCCTGCATTGGCAGGCGGATTCTTTACTACTGGACCACCAGGGAAGTCCCTTTTGCCCATTTTTTAATCCATTTGTTTCATTTTTGTTGGTTAAAGAAGTCCTTTATGAATTCTGGATATCAGTTCCTCATGAGTTACATGATATTCAAATATTTCCTTTCATTCTGTGGGCTGTGTTTTCATTCTGTTAATTTTCTATGAAAGTGAAAGTCACTCAGCCGTGTCTGACTTTTTGCAACCCCATGGACTATACAATCCATGGAATTCTACAGGCCAGAATACTGGAGTGGGTAGCCTTTCCCTTCTCCAGGAGATCTTCCCAACCCAGGGATCGAACCTGGTTTCCCACATTGCAGGTGGATTCTTTACCAACTGAGCTACAAGGGAAGTCCTAATTTTCTAGACTGTTTTTTTTTTAACTTATTTATTTTTTAGTTGAAGGATAATTGCTTTACAAAATTTTGTAGTTTTCTGTCAAACATCAACCTGAATCAGCCATAGGTATACATATGTCTCCTCCCTCTTGAACCTCCCTCCCATCTCCCTCCCCACCCCACCCTTCTAGGTTGATACAGAGCCCCTGTTTGAGTTTCTTGAGTCATATAGCAAATTCCCATTGGCTATCTATCTTACACATGGTAATGTAAGTTTCCATGTTACTCTCTCCATACATCTCACTCTCTCCTCCGGTCTCCCCTGTGTCCATAAATTTGTTCTCTATGTCTGTTTCTCCATTGCTGCCTTGCAAATAAATTCATCGATACCATTCTAGATTCCACATATATGCATTCAGTTCAGTTCAGTTCAGTCGCTCAGTCGTGTCCAACTCTTTGAGATCCCATGAATTGCAGCACGCCAGGCCTCCCTGTCCATCACCAACTCCCAGAATTCACTCAAACTCACGTCCATCGAGTCGGTAATGCCATCCAGCTATCTCATCCTCTGTCATCCCCTTCTCCTCCTGCCCACAATCCTTCCCCCTCCTGCCCCCAATCCCTCCCAGCATCAAAGTCTTTTCCAATGAGTCAACTCTCTGCATCAGGTGGCCAAAGTACTGGAGTTTCAGCTTTAGCATCATTCCTTCCAAAGAACACCCAGGACTGATCTCCTTTAGAATGGACTGGTTGGATCTCCTTGCAGTCCAAGGGACTCTCAAGAGTCTTCTCCAACACCACAGTTCAAAAGCATCAATTCTTCAGTGCTCAGCTTTCTTCACAGTCCAACTCTCACATCCATACATGACCACAGGAAAAACCATAGCCTTGACTAGACGGACCTTTGTTGGCAAAGTAATGTCTCTGCTTTTGAATATGCTATCTAGGTTGGTCATAACTTTCCTTCCAAGGAGTAAGCGTCTTTTAATTTCATGGCTGCAATCACCAGCTGCAGTGATTTTGGAGCCCCCAAAAATAAAGTCTGACACTGTTTCCACTGTTTCCCCATCTATTTCCCATAAAGTGATGGGACCAGATGCCATGATCTTCGTTTTCTGAATGTTGAGTTTTAAGCCAACTTTTTCACTCTCCTCTTTCACTTTCATCAAGAGGCTTTAGTATACGATATTTATCTTTCTCTTTCTGACTTAACTTCACTCTGTATAATAGGCTCTAGGTTCATCCACCTCATTAGAACTGACTCAAATGCATTCCTTTTTATGACTGAGTAATATTCCATTGTGTACATGTACCACAACTTCTTTATCCATTCATCTGTTGATGGACATCTAGATTGCTTCCATGTTCTAGCTATTGTAAATAGTGTTACACTGAACATTGGGGTACATATATCTTTTTCAATTTTGGTTTCCTCAGGATATATGCCTAGGAGCGGGATTTCTGTGTCATATGGTGGTTTTATTCCTAGTTTTTTAAGGACTCTTCATACAGTCTTCCATAGTGGCTGTATCAATTTACATTCCCATCAACAGTGCAAGATGGTTCCCTTTGTCCCCTCTCCAGCATTTATTGTTTGTAGACTTTTTGATGATGGCTATTCTGACTGGTGTGAGATGATATCTCATTGTAGTTTTGATTTGCATTTCTCTAATAATGAGCGATGTTGAGCATCTTTTCATGTGTTTGTTAGCCGTCTGTATGTCTTCTTTGGAGAAATGTCTGTTTAGGTCTTTTTCCCACTTTGTGACTGGGTTGTTTGTTTTTCTGGTATTAACTTGCATGAGTTGCTTGTATATTTTAGAGATTAATCCTTTGTCAGTTGTTTCATTTGCTATTTTCTCCCATTCTGAGGGTTGTCTTCTCACCGTGCTTATAGTTTCCTTTGCTGTGCAAAAGCTCTTAAGTTTAATTAGGTCCCACTTGTTTATTTTTGTTTTTATTTCCATTACTCTAGGAGGTGAGTCATAGAGGATCCTGCTTTGATTTATGTCATCAAGTGTTCTGTCTATGTTTTCCTCTAAGGGTAGTGTTTTAGATATTGCTTAGATATTACATTATACATAAAATACTGGTCACAGTCTACTATTTTTATTTTACCATTTTGAGCAAAATTTTGAAAACTACCTTATTTAGATCCCTTTACCATGCTCCTTCATCATGCAGTTGTCTTAAATATTTCTTTTACTTACATAGTGAACCACAACAGACAATTTCATTTTTTGCTTCAACCATCAAACAGAATTGTTTTTTAATTCAAGAGGAGGATAGTGTATTATGTTTAGTCATATTTTTACTTTTTTCATTGTCTTTTTCTTAATTACAAATGTCCCAAGATTTTTTTCAAGATCCTTTATCAAAGATCTTGCTTTGTGCTTAGGTTGGTTGACAAAAATTCTTAGTTTTCCTTCATTTGAAAATGTCTTTATTTAACTTTCCTTCTTGAAGGGTATTTTCTCTGGATAAAGAATTCAAGTTTCACCATTCTTCCAGCACTTGAAGTGTGCCACTTCTTTCTGGCCTCCATGATTTCTCATGAGAAATCTAACATTTGGATTCTTATTCCCCTGTAGGTAATGCATTTTTTTCTCTCTACGTGCTTTCAGGATGTTTTCTTCTTTCCTGGTTTACAGAAGTTTGATTATGATGTTCTGGGTGTGATTTTTCTTTGGGTTCATCTTGTTAGGAATTATATGCTAGGCTTTCTGAATCTGTAGGTTTATGCCTGTCACCTAATTTGGGGGAAATTTAGCCTTTTTTTTAATTAACGAATTCTCCTTCTCTTTCTGTTCTTCCGGGACTGTGATCATACAAATGCTAGGTCTCTTGTTATTGTCCCACAAGCACCTGAGAGTTCTTTTGTGTTTGTTTCGTCTCTTTTCTCCCTGTTTGTTGTTTAGATAGGGAAGCTTCTATTGTTCTATCTTCACATTCACATAGTCTTTCCTCTGTCGTCTCTATTTGTACTATTTTAGCCCATTCAGTTAGTTTTAAATTTCAGTTATTTTATTTTTAAGTTCTAACTTGGCAATTTAGATTGCCAATGGAAATACAATTTTGTTCTAATTTGTATTTTCTATTTCTTTGCTGAAATTTTCTGTTCTTTCACTTGTTTTAAGCTTATAATTCCTCATTGAAGCATTTGTATGATAGTTGCTTTAAAATCTTTTTCAGATAATTTCAACATCAATGTTATTTTGGTGTTCATCTGGTGTTATTTTGGTATTCATTTGGTTCTTGGTATGACAAGTAGTTTTTTTTTGTTGTTGTACTCTGGACTGACTGGGTATTATTTTATGATTTTTTTAATCTTATTTACATCTTGTATTTTAGCAGGCCTCCAATGACACCTTGCTGGTTTGGAGTAAGGAAGGACACCTCTTTTTTCCACTGGGTGTGAGTGAAAATTCATGCTCTCCACTCAGCCTCTGCTGACATGGGGAGAAATGCTTTATTACTGCTGGATAAGGGTAGAAATTTAGGCTTTTGATTAAGCCTCTACTGACATCATGAGTCTTCAGAGGGGTGCTTTGTTACTGTCAGGCAGGAATGGAAGTCTAGACCCTCCACTCAGCTTCTCAGAGAGAATGGTGTCTCACTACTACTGAATGAGGTGGAACTCTACGTTCCTTATTCAGGATTGCTGACTGCATTTTTTGCTTTGGTGATTGGAGTAGTGTGAATATTGCAAAAAGATTTTCTATTCTCCTAGGCCACCCCTTTACCAGTCCTTTGGCTAAAGACAGGATTTGAGGAAGGCCTTTTTAAAAACCTGTAATAATTTTAAAATCAGCTTGCAATTTCTAAAGATTAACTGTTGGGATTTTGAATGGGGCTGAACGTAATCTATAGATCATATGGAATGAATTTTTATAATTTTGAGTCTTCTTTAGTTGTTTTAGTATTATTTAGTAGCTTTCATGCTCTTCATTATTTCAGTTCAATTCAGTCACTCAATCGTGTCCGACTCTTTGCGACCCCATGGACTGCAGCATGCTAGACGTCCCTGTCCATTACCAACTCCCGGAGTTTACCCAAACTCAAGTCCATTGAGTCGGTGATGCCATCCAACCATCTCATCCACTGTTGTCCCCATCCAACCATCTCATCCTCTGTCGTCAGCTTCTCCTCCCCGCTTCAATCTTTCCCAGCTTCAGAGTCTTTTCAAATGAGTCAGTTCTTTGCATCAGGTGGCCAAAGTATTGGAGTTTCAGCTTCAGCATCAGTCCTTCCATGAATATTCAGGACTGATCTCCTTTAGGATGGACTGGTTGGATCTCCTTGCAGTCCTAGGGACTTTCAAGAGTCTTCTCCAACACCACAGTTCAAAAGCATCAATTCTTTGCCACTCAGTTTTCTTTATAGTCCAACTCTCACATCCATACATGACTACTGAAAAAACCATAGCTTTGACTAGATGGACCTTTGTTGGTAAAGTAATGTCTGCTTTTTAATAGGCTGTCTAGGTTGATTATAACTTTTCTTCCAAGGAGCAAGCGTCTTTTAATTTCATGGCTGCAGTCACCATCTGCAGTGATTTTGGAGCCCCCCAAAATAGTCTGTCACTGTTTCCCCATCTATTTGCACTTTCATTAGAATTTAATTAATTTTGGATACCAAGGTAAATGCTATCATTTAAGATGTTTTATTTTATAATAACTTTTTCCAATAATTTATTTTTATAACTTTGTATTCAGGTTTTTGCTAGATTAACTTTTAAATTCGTAGATTGATTTTGGACTTTCTATGTATTCAATCATGCTGTCTGTGAATAATAAAAGTTTTGTTTCTTCTTTTCCAATACCTATTTCTTGCTCTTGCCTATTACACACTATTGATAGAAACTGTCCAGTTCATTGTTGAATCAAAATTGTGATAGAGGATAACCCTGTCTCTTTCCTGATCTCAGGGAGAAAGTTTTTACTATTTATTAGATTTTAATAAAACCAATAAACATGATGCTTGCTGTAAAGTTTTTGTATTTATGTTTTGTTAGATTAAGGATATTCTTTATCACTAGTTTGCAGAGATTTTTAAAAATCATGAGTGGGTATGAAGTTTTAGCAAATGTTTACTCTCCATTAATTGTGACAATTATGTATTTTAGTCTTTATTTTGAATGTTTTCTTAAAATGTTTATTGGAGTATAGTTGATTTACAATGTTGTATTAGTTTCAGGTGTATAGCAAAGTGAATCAGTTTTACATATACATATAGCTATTCTTTTTAAAGATTATTTTCCCATATAGGCCATCAGAGTGCTGAGTAGATTTCCCTGTGCAGCAAGTCCCTGTACAGGAGGTTCTTACTGTAGGTCTCAGTATCAGTTTTGTATATAGTAGTGTGTATATGTCAATACCAATCTCCCAATTTATCCCTTCCCTCTGTTACACTCTGATAACCATAAGTTTATTTTCTACATCTGTGACTCTACTTCTGTTTTGTAAATGAGTTCATTTGTACCCCTTGTTTAGATTCTATTTTGAATGTTAAATCAACTTTGCATTCCTAGGATAAAATCAATTTGATGTAATATGTACCCTTTTTATATATTACTATATTTGTTTTGCTAATATGTTATTTAGGGCTTCCCAGGTGGCACTAGTGGTAAAGAATCTGCTTGCTAATGCAGGAGACATAAGACATGCAGGTTTGATTTCTGGGTCAGGAAGATCCCCTGGAGGAGGAAATGGCAACCCACTCCAGATGTCTTGCCTGGAAAATTCCATGAACAAAGGAGCCTGGTGTGCTGCAGTCCATGGGGCCACAGACAGAAAGACATGACTGAGCACACACACACAAATATTTTAATTTAGGATTTTTGTCTCTCTGTTCATGAGAGAAATTGACCTGGGGTTCCTTTCTTACAGTGTTGTTTCCAGGTGTTGGTTGTCAAGCTTATATGGGTCTCTTATAATAAATTAAACAGAATTTCCTCTTTTCCTACCCCCTGGAATTTTCTGTGTAATATAGATGTTATTTATTCTTTAAATATTTGAGAATTTTTACTGATAAAGCCATCTGGGCCTAGAGTTTTCTTTGTAGGGAATTTTTAATAATGGATTAAAATTTGTATTAGCTTTAGGACTATTCTGATTATTTCCTCTTTGTTTTGATAAGTTGTGCTCTTTAAGGATTTTTTCTATTTTATTTAAGTTCAAATTTATTGGGATGATTATTCATAATATTCTTGTATCTTTTAAATCTTTGTTGTATCTCATTAACATTGTGATTTCTCTTTTAACTCTGGTTATTTAGAAGTCTATTGCTTAATTTCTTAAGTCTATTCTTTAATTTCTAAGCAGGATTTTATAACTATCTTTTTTATTTATAGTTCAATTCCACTGCATTCAGAGAACATACTCTTTATAATTTCATTCCTTTGAAATGTGTTAAGAGTTACTGTTTGCCAGGTATATGTTCCATTTTGGTAAATATCCAAAGCATATATTGCTTTAGAAGAATGTGCATTCTATGATTTGTAGGTGCACTGTTTTATGTATATCAATTTAATTAGTTGTTTATTCACATCCTTTATATCCTTTGTGATTTTCTGTCAGCTTGTCCCATCATTTAGTGACAAGAGATGTGTTAAAATCGCCAACTATGATTGTAATTTAATCTGTTTCACCCTATGTTCTATCCCTTTGCTTTATATATATTTGAGGTTGTGTTATTAAATGCATATTAATTTTAGGATTATTACATCTTCCTGTTGGGTTGGCCCTTTTGTTATTATGAAATGCCCTTAGTCTCTCCTAAAGCTCTTTCCTTTAATGTCTACTTTAACTTATATTAGCATAGTTAAACTAGATTTCTTTTTGTTAAAATGTGCATGGTATATATATTTTTCAGTTTTTTTACTTTTGAGTTTTCTTTGTCTTTATATTTTAGATGCAGTAGCTCACATAGGAAATGCAGAATAAATGTTTGATTCTTTCCCTTTAAATCCTAGTTTTCAAGACACTGAATTAATTCCCTCTTAGCTTCCAAATATGATAGCCAGCCCTCTTGGCTGGCCCTTACCGGTCCTTAGTAGGGCTGACCTGAGTAACCATCAGAATACTGTGAAAGTAATAGTGTGTGCTTTCTGAGGCTTCCAAGGTCTTAAAACACACTATGGCTTTCTCCTTGCACTCTCTTTGTTCACCTCCTCTGCAGGGAGGCAGTCATCATGTCAGGAGGACACTCAAACAGTCTTGTGGGGAGATTCATGTGTAGAAGAACTGAGGTCTCCTACTAACAGCATCAACACCAGTCAAGTGAGTGAATTATCTTGTAAGCAGATCCTCCAGTGATTCAACTGACAACAGCTCCAGTTGACATCTTAACTGCAACTCCATGAGAAAGCCAAGGTCTCTCCAAGTTTTGACCCATAGAAATCATGTGAAATACTAAGTGTTTATTGTTTTTTTTAAGATGCTAAATTTTAGGACAGTTTATTACAAAGCAATAGATAATAAAACAGACTTTGGTAAGTGGAAATGAGATGTGGATTTAACAAAACTCTAAAAAATTATAAGCATCTTTGACAGTACGATGGGAGGAAGCTGAAAGAACTTTGAGGAGAGGATTAGTGAAAGTCTAAAATGCCTTGAAGAGACTGTTAGCAAAATTCTGATAGTCTTTGAGAAGGCTTCCAATAACGATAAACATGGGACTTAGATAACCATGAGGAAAATGTTATTGGAAACTGAGAGGGAAAAAAATCTCTGTTATTCAGTTTCAGAGAGTTTAGTAACACTGGTGCCTTCAGTAATGTAGATGGTAGAAAATATCAATTGCCTAATGAAATTGGCAATCTGGGAATTCCCTGGCTGTCCAGTGGTTAGGACTGCATGTTCTCACTGCTGAGGGCCCAGGTTCAATCTCTGGTCAGGAAACTAAGATCCTTCAAGTGGCTCATGGCCAAATAAATAACAAAGATGAAACTGAGGGTCAGTAAAATCTTTTGTTAAGACTTTAGAAAGATCTAAGGTAGTGTCTCAGAGAATGGTTCAGTTAAATGATAGGACTTCCAAAAAGTTTCAGGGCACAAGCCCTCAACAGTCTCAGCAGAGGTTCAAGACAGAGGGCTGTGTCAAGAGAGATTTGTTAATAAGAGTCACAGAAGACCCCCAAGTTTTAAGAAAGTCACGATGACAGAAACACCACCAGACTGAACTGTAAGAAAAAAAATGAAGAGAAGCCTTTCAATTCCCAAACTCCTTCAGTCAGGAAGCAAGCTAAGAAAACTACTCAGCTTACAAACACAGGCTAGCTTTCATATAAAGTGAAGGATAATTTAGTGAGGACAACGATAGTCTCCGAGTGGAGCCAAGAGCCATAGAGAATTATTCTTAGGATTTGAGTCCTAATCAAGGACTTGCCAACAAGTATCTTACTGGATTTTAGAATTTTTGAGACTCACTGACTCTTGTGTGCCCACCTTTCCCCACCCCCCATTTTTTCCTAGAGGTTATCCCGTACGTGTCCTGCCAGTGTATGTTTTGTGTGTATAGAAGCCAGATGGAACTTCTGTGTTTAGCTCACCAATCTTAAGACTGAGAGGAACTGTAGTCAAGATACTCTTACAGAGGGACCATACTTCAGTTATACCTGATTTAGATGATGTGACTGTGGACTTTGAGCTGATACTGTAATGGTTTTGGGGAGGTGTGAGTATATTTTGAGCATATATTCATGTATAAGTTGGACAAGAATCAGTGAGGGTCAGAGGGAGGACTATGACAGCCAGCCTTCAAGATGGCCCCAGTGATTCTCAGCTCCTGGCCATTTTATAATGTATGTGGGAAAATTTATCAAGAGAACATAATAATCTTAAATATTTATATACGTCATAACAAAACTTTAAAACACATGAAAGCAAAACTGAAAAACTGCAAGAAAAAAAAATCACAATTATAGTTAGATTTCAATGTACCTCCCTTTCAATTCTTGATAGAAAAAGTAGGCAGAAAATTAGAAAGGCTACAGTAGACTTGAATAACACTATTAAGCAACATGAGGTAATTGAAAGTGATAGACCACTTGACCTAACGACAGCAGAATATAATTCTTTTCAAGTGGTCATGGAACATTCATCAAAATACACCATATTCTGGGCCATAAACAAGTCTCAATAAATCCAAAAGTATTCAAGTCATACAAAGCATGTTCTCTGATGACATGCTATTAAATTAGAAATTGATAACAGAAGTATCCCTAGAAAACCCCAAGTATGTGTTAAGCAAATCACATACCTCTAATTTTATTATGATCTTGATGGACAGAGAGGTTGTCCTCCACTGTAGCCTAGGTCACTTTGTACATTGGGAAACTGGAATAAAGGAAAGAAAAACTATAAAAACTTGTTTCTCCAGCACAGAAGAAATACAGATAATAAGTACATAAGAGTTCATTTCCGGGTTGAGATAGGGAGGTCCTTTGAGGCTACTGATCAGTGTATTGGCAGGGATCTGGTACGGATCTGTTCCCTTTATTCCCAGTGTCCCAGTCACCAGATTTCTCAAGGGTAAGAAACTCAGTAACTTTGCAAACGCACATTAATGGATCTATATGGGGCCAATTATTCTTACTTCACCTGCCTGCTAAGCCCTCATTAATGAAGGCAACATCCTCCCCAGCTGTGACCTCATGGGCCACCCATGGGAAAAGATGGCTCTGGGGTGTCTCTTCCCAGTATAGGACCAGCTGTGAGTGCCTCTCAGGGTAGGGGCTGCCTCCCTCCCCTCACCACGTGAGAGGTTAAAGTCAATAGCAGGCTCTGATCCCCAGACTCAGTCTATGGACCCAATGAGTCTGGCTTTGTCATCACTGTTTTTCTAATGAAAGATTGTGTTCTGACCTCCAGAGCAACAGCTCTGCCACCAAGTCACCTGCTCTGTTGGAATTATATGGTTTTCTTATGAACATGGAAAGCAAACTTGAAGGACGAAATTCGTTGGTGCTTGACTATCACCAAGTAATACTCAGATTTCTGGGAATTGTTAACTACTGATATGTCTTCTGGAAGGAAGGGAATGTCCAGGACAACCACCTTATCCTACAGGCTGATCTGATTTTCCAGGACATGGAGAATTCTAGCAACTCAGAAAAGGATATTTATATGTGGCTCAAGGGAAGATACTCCATGGTTTAGTGTTTCTCAAAGTGTGGCCAGTGACCACCTGTTTCAGATTCACCAGATGTGGGGGCCTGGCTTTAGATGCACTAGATCACATTTTCTGAAGTTGGTACCTAGAATCTGCACATGCAGCAAGCTTCTCCAGGGAACCTTGGGCAGAGCACCTTAACGTTTCAGAACCACTGTTTGAGGTCCTTGTTGCTCACTGTTTGGGGTCATTGCTGCTCCCTCTGGCTGCCTGCTCTCCGTTGTACTCCACTCTGTTATCCCAAGGAGGAAGGCAAAGAAACAGGTATAATAAAACCCTTGCTTACTCCTCCCTCATCTACAGGCCCCTGGCACCTGCTCTCATTCCTAAACACTCCACTCCAGCATGACTAGACTAGACCACTCAAGTTTTCTTCCTAGTTTCCATTCACAGGTATAAACTACAGCCAACAGAAATAGTGGTTACTCCAGCATCCTTTTTCCCCTCCAAGATGAACTACTTCCATTTATTTATTATTATTTTAGCCATGTTGCCTAACATGTGGGATCCTAGTTCCCCGACCAGGGATCATACCTGTGTCCCCTGAATTAGAAGCAAGGAGTCCTAACCACTGGACTGTCACGGAGACCCCACTCCAGCGTCCTTTGAAAGACTGTCAGAGATGTCAGTTTGTCCACAATCCCTTGCTTAACTAACTCTCTATACTCTGAATAGTTTTGAATTTAGTGCAGACTGGAGAAGAGGGATGGCAGAGGAAAGGGGAGAAGAAGAGAAAGCGAGTAGACATAAAGCGAGTAGTAAATCAGAGGCTCTGATCAGCTACCCATTGCATTACCCACTACCCTACCCTTTTCCATCCCACCTCCCAGCCTGCGTGTTGACTCTTTTAATCAGAGAAGTACTTGCAGACCTGTTACCCACATTGAAACCACCTATTGAAGAAGGTGTGAACTCGGGTCTTAAGTTCTTCTTCACTCATAATAACCATTTCTCAATTTCTTGAAGTCCCTGTAAGTTATTCATCCTGAGATTTTTACAGTTAATTCTTTAAAGTCCTTGTAATTTGCCTTGAAGCTGGGTTGGCTTTTGACACCAATAAGGCCAATGACGTTTGCAACCCAAATCTGGGGCTGTCTGCAATCCTGCAATAATAGGGTTTATTATAAACTAGCAACTGTTGGGTTCAGAATGGCTGAAATTTTACACATCAGTGACACCAAATAAGTCAGTTATGCTCCATGTGCTCTAAAAGATGTTACTAGTACCCTGTGTTCAAATTTGCCCTCTTGGGTTTTGTATTGCAACTTTATTAGGAGATGTTATCTCTTTGGGCATTACAATGATTTCTTCCAGTCACCACTCACAGTGTTCCATCAATAGCCATAGTGTCTTCAGTATCTACTTGATAGCTAAAATTTTTTTAAATTTTTATTTATTGATTTGGCTGTGTCAAGTCTTAGTTGTGGCATGTAGGATCTTTAGTTCAGCTTGTGAGCTATTAGTTACAGTATGTGGGATCCAGTTCCTTGCCTAGAGATCAAACCCAGGTCCCCTGCATTGGGAGCACAGAGTCTTAATCACAAGATGTTAACCACTGGACTACCAGGGAAGTCCCTCAACAAATTTATGGATAAATTTAGTTATCCATATTCCAGAGTCTTCCCCTGTTCTGGCAGTTTGCTGATTCTGGAAAGTTTGCCAATGGGACAAACTAGAATCTTTCGCCTGTTCATGGCAGCTTTCCTCTCTGGAATCTTCCCAACATCTTTCACAGCTCCATTATTCATTTACTCCTCAGGGCAGGAGGAGGGGGCTCAATTTTTTCCCTTTCTAGCCTCCTCTATCACATCTGCTGGTTTCAACGTCTTCACAACTGAGGATCCTCACCAAAGAGCACAGGATACTTAGCTGACTCCAGAGCCCAAGGTAATTCAGGAACAGGCAGCCAGTGGAGCAAGAGAGAGTGTGGTGCTCAGGTGGTACAGTTCAGTTCAGTTCAGTTGCCCAGTTGTGTCCAACTCTTTGTGACCCTATGGACTGCAGCACGCCAGGCCTCCATGTCCATCTTCAACTCCCATAGTTTACTCAAACTTATGTCCATTGAGTCGGTGATGCCATCCAACCATCTTATCTTCTGTTGTCCCATTCTCCTCCTGCTTTCAATCTTTCCCAGCATCAAGGTCTTTTCATATGAATCAGTTCTTCGCAGCAGGTGGCCAAAGTATTGGAGTTTCAGCTTCAGCATCAGTCCTTCCAATGAATATTCAGGAATGATTTCCTTTAGGATGGACGGGTTGGATCTCCTTGCAGTCCCAGGAACTCTCAAGAGTATATCATGACTTTATTCATCATGACTTTATTCATTCTCTGCATGTAAAAGGCATTTTTACAAAGCCCTAGTCCTGGGGAGGGGCTATTCCTTCCCTGCTGGCCCCAACATCCCTTGAGAACAAGGTGATTCTATTCACTGGAAATGATGGTGCCTTCATGAAGGATGGGTGACGTTTTACCCTTGGCTGATGCTCTGGAGTGCAAGGTCTCAGTGTACACTCTGCAGCCTTATACCACACCTATTTCTCCACATCCCAACCCCCATCACCTTTAGAGTCCACAATAGTGCTTGACTTGTGCCAAGTTCTGAGAAGCAATTTTATAGCTGAGCCAACGAACCACCTTCCACTCCTCTAGAATTCTCCAGATCCTCTGAAGGCTTGTTTAGTCACTCTCACTTAGTACACGTTTCCCTTCTATTTTGTTTGGTGGTAGGTTGTTTGCTAAATCTCGTCGCTGTTTCACTTATTTATTTTTATTGTTGTTTAGTTTTGTGTTAGATGTCTCTCTCCAACAAGAATAATCAAAGCTAACATTCTTTCTCAAAGTGCCGGGCTTTGTTCAAGTGCTTTACATGAATTAACTCATTGAATTTTTACAATAAACTTTTGAGATTAGTGTTTTTATCCCTATTTTACAGAAAACTGAAAATCAGAAGGAAGGTTAAGTAACATTCCCAAGGTTACATAGCTGGCTAATGGTGAGGTCTCAGTCTGGAACCTTGCCAGTCTGATGCCACAGCTTGTGTGCTTAAACACAGTATATATAGTCTCGAATATAGGCTTCTTGAAGTCAGACATACTTGAATTCCTGACAGGAAGAACATAGAGCTAAGTTTATAGAAGATGGTCAATAAATTTTTGGTAAGTAATTGTTTCATTATTTAGAATTTTTTAAGATCCCTAAGAGACCAAATTGCGTATATTTCTTTTCTATTTTCCATTGCTGTTCAAGTAATACTTCCTAAGTGACTAATCAGCCAAGTTGAGGAGAACTTCTCTATGACAGAACTCCACTGACAAAGCCAGACTTCCTCAGTGAGAGCAATCTTCAGAAGGCTGTCCTTAGGGCAGAATTAAGCCAGCGAGAGCCCCTGGGGCTTTCACTTCTTTCTGGTGGTCCCCTCTTTCCACGTCACAGAGCACTGAAGAAATATGGAAGGGGCCAACCTGAGTCAAGGGACTGAGTTTGAGCTTTTGGGGCTCACCAGTGACCCCTGGCTCCAGAAGCTGCTCTTCGTGGTGTTCCTGGGCATGTACACTATCACACTGCTGGGGAATCTAATCATGTTTCTTCTGATCCATGTAAGTACCACGCTGCACACACCCATGTACTCCCTCCTGAAGAGCCTCTCCTTCTTGGATTTCTGCTACTCCTCCACGGTTGTCCCCCAGACTCTGGTGAACTTCTTGGCCAAGAGGAAGGTGATCACCTATCTTGGCTGTGTGGTTCAGATGTTTTTCTATGCGGGTTTTGCCACCAGTGAATGCTATCTCATTGCTGCCATGGCCTATGACCGCTATGCGGCTGTTTGTAACCCCCTGCTCTACCCAATTGCCATGTCTCCTACGGTTTGTGCCTCTCTGATTGTGGGATCCTATGGTGCAGGATTTCTTAATTCTCTGATCCACACAAGCTGTATTTTTAGTCTGAAATTCTGTGGTACTCACGTGGTCACTCACTTCTTCTGTGATGGACCACCCATCCTGTCTCTGTCTTGTGTGGACACCTCACTGTGTGAAATCTTGCTCTTCATTTTTGCTGGTTTCAACCTTTTGAGCTGTACCCTCACCATCTTGGTCTCCTACCTCTTAATTCTCATCACCATCCTGAGAATGAACTCAGCTCAGGGCAGATTCAAGGCCTTTTCCACCTGTGCTTCCCACTTCACTGCTGTGTGCCTCTTCTATGGCACAACACTTTTCATGTACCTGCGCCCCAGGTCCAGCTACTCCCTGACCCAAGACTGCACAGTGGCTGTGATCTACACAGTGGTGATCCCACTGCTCAACCCCCTTATCTACTCTTTGAGAAACAAGGATGTGAAAGAAGCTTTAAGAAAGGTTTGGGAAAGAAAAATAATGGAATGATCTTCTTAATTCATCACCACATATCTTTAGAAAGCTGAGGGAACTTTATCCCATGCTCAGCTCTATTCATAGGAGGCACTCTCTGGTCTGCAGGGGCCTCTGCATCTACTGCCACAGAAAGAACAGATCGTGTCATAGAGACTAAAAAGAAGTAAGGAATGTCTGCTAGTTGCATAATTGGACCCACTGGAAATATTTAGGCATGTCTTTATTCAGATGTTTCTTTCATGTTTCCACGTGTGTGAATATTTTTTATTACAAACTGACATTTACATTCTTCACAATGAAGTTCTCCCCTTAAATAACTTGAAGACCTTCACTGCTTGGGGGAAATCCTTCCTTATTTACAATCACCTCTTTGTAAAAACTGACTCCTTGACTTTAACATTTTTTAATTGTCTAATTATTTGAATAATACTGTAACAATTTCAGAAGCTCAGATTATATTCTATTATCTTTATTGACTTTTTTCCTGGACAAGTAACTACTTAGTTGCTTCCAAACTGAATGAACTTAGGCAAGTTACTTAGTTTTTCTGAGTCACAGATATCTCATCTTTTAACTGGTGTGAGTTTTAAGTGTTCAGTTAGATATTACAGGTAAATCATTCAGTACATGGTAGACATTCCTGGACTTCCCTGGTGGCCCAGTGGTTAAGTCTCCATGCTTCCACTGCAGGGTGCACAAGTTTGATCCCTGGTCGAGAAACTAAGACCCTGCGTGTCTCATGCCCCACCTTTTCCTTTCTATCGGCCCCTGTGCATGCTCAGTTGCTTCAGCTGTATCTGATTCCTTGCGATTCCATGGACTGTAGCCTGCTAGACTCCTCTGCCCATGGGATTTTCCCAGCAGGAATGCCGGAGTGGATTACCATGTCCTCCTCTAGGGGGTCTTCCCCACCCAAGGATGGAACCTACAGGTCCTGAATTGGCGGGTGAATTCTTTACCACTGAGTCAGCAGGGAAGCCCTTTTTTTCCCCAGTGGTGTGGAATAATTTAAATAAGATAGGAATATTTGTTCTTTAAAAATGATACATGCTGTGCTGTAAAACCACCTGAGACTGGTGTGTCTTTAAAAGGTAGACCTTTAATTATACTTCCAATTTCTTATACAGTTATTAATTTCATTTTAGGTTTTTCCCTGCTTATTAAGTCAATTTCATCATTTATATTTTGCTCAAAAATTATTTCCTTCTTCCAAATTTTCAAATTTATTGCCATGAGTTGTACATAATATTTTCTTATAAATTTTGTATTTGTTCTTTAGGTCAACAGCATCTCCACTTACTCTTCTAAATCTCTCCAAAGAGTTTGTGCCACTTTTTAGGACAATCCAAAAAAAGACCCTCTACCATAAAATAAGAAAAGGATTAAGTGGTCTGTAAGGATCTTCTGGACAACAACCCTCCATGAGATAAACATTTGAAGAAAGGCAATGTTGAGGAAGGATTAAAGACATATACTGCCTAATTCTAATCTAGCTCTGTCACTTACTAGCAATGTAAATTTGGGGAAATTCTTTACCTCTCTCTGCTAAGTTTGTCTCATTTGGGAAATAGGGATAACAGTAAAATCTATTTTATGTATAAAACTGTTGTGAAAATTAAATTACATAATATTTACACTTGTGAAATTTAAATGATACAATATCTAAAACAGTGTCTGACCCTTAGTAACTCTGTCATAAATTTGTATTAGCTACTCATTTCTTTTGTGTGTTTCTGTGGTTTCATTACCTTACACATTCTTCATATATTTGTTTTATTTTCCTTAATAACACTTGGCAGAGGATTTTTATCAACATTTGAAAACATTCTGTTTTGTGATTTTTCTTATTTCTACAATGTATCAATTTCTCATTTTATTAATGTCAGATTGTTCTTTATTAATTCCTTCTTTCTCTTCATTTATTTTGTTTTTCTTTTGTCAAGTGATTGTTTTAAACACTGAAAATCTACAAGAGAGTATTTTAAACATCAGATCAGATCAGATCAGTCGCTCAGTCATGTCTGACTCTGCGACTCCATGAATCGCAGCACGCCAGGCCTCCCTGTCCATCACCAACTCCCAGAGTTCACTCAGACTCATTTCCATCGAGTCAGTGATGCCATCCAGCCATCTCATCCTCTGTCATCCCCTTCTCCTCCTGCCCCCAATCCCTCCCAGCATCAGAGTCTTTTCCAATGAGTCAACTCTTCGCATGAAGTGGCCAAAGTACTGGAGTTTCAGCTTTAGCATCATTCCTTCCAAAGAAATCCCAGGGCTCATCTCCTTCAGATGGACTGGTTGGATCTCCTTGCAGTCCAAGGGACTCTCAAGAGTCTTCTCCAACACCACAGTTCAAAAGCATCAATTCTTCGGCGCTCAGCTTTCTTCACAGTCCAACTCTCACATCCATACATGACCACAGGAAACACCATAGCCTTGACTAGATGGACCTTTGTTGGCAAAGTAATGTCTCTGCTTTTGAATATGCTATCTAGGTTGGTCATAACTTTCCTTCCAAGGAGTAAGCGTCTTTTAATTTCATGGCTGCAGTCACCATCTGCAGTGATTTTGGAGCCCCCAAAAATAAAGTCTGACACTGTTTCCACTGTTTCCCCATCTATTTCCCATGAAGTGATGGGACCAGATGCCATGATCTTCGTTTTCTGAATGTTGAGCTTTCAGCCAACTTATTCACTCTCCTCTTTCACTTTTATCAAGAGGCTTTGTAGTTCCTCTTCACTTTCTGCCATAAGGGTGGTGTCATCTGCATATCTGAGGTTATTGATATTTCTCCCAGCAATCTTGATTCCAGCTTGTGCTTCTTCCAGCCCAGCGTTTCTCATGATGTACTCTGCATAGAAATTAAATAAGCAGGGTGACAATGTACAGCCTTGACGTACTCCTTTTCCTATTTGGTTATTCATGTCTATTTATTATATAGTGATTAAAAATAAAATGCAATCACTCACTATCCAGCTAAAGAGGCAATATTACTAATCCACTAGAAATTTTTCTTGCTTTACCCTCCAGGAAGTGCTTAGTCATAAGTCATATCTTTTTTAGATTTTGGTATGCTGAAAACTGGAACATAGATAAGATATCTGGAGTACAGAAGGTATATTGGGTCAGAAGGTGACCTTGAGCGTGGAAGTTCTATGCAAAGGATGGCCAAGCAGGAAGACAGAGGAGTTTGGGTCCCTGGGGACAGTAGGAACCCATAATCTCTACCTCTGAGCTTCCTTTATATAAAAGAAAACAGACCCTGTCTCATAGATTTTGGATTTTATGTTATATGTGACTAAGCATAATTTACACTGCCATTGACATAGGAGAGCAGAGAAAATAGGCAATGTCATGAGAGAAACAAAATTTTGTTTTTCTCCAAAGATGGAAGATACTATAACATATTTTATAGAGGAAAAAATTGATGGTGTAGAAGAGAGAGGATATAGTTATAGGAGCAAAGCTTGTGAGTAAGGAAAAGGGATTGGAATCTAGCACACAGATGAGGGGATTGGCCTTAAATGTTAATGAGAATAGTTCATCCATTGTCACAGGAGAGAAGGCAGACAGGTATAGGCCTAGGTAGTTCAGTAGCTTGGTGAAAAAGTTAAGTTTTCAATTGCATTTCTCTATTTTCTCAGTGAAATATGAAGTGAGTTATAAAATTAATTCTAGTTCATCTCTAAAATGGGGATAATAGTGTTTGCTTTCAAGAGTAGGCCACGTATAGTATACAGGACATGGCTAGGTTTGCTGTACAGTACTGGAATCTCTGGCTCAGTCTCTGTGGGGTCTCTGGATCCTGGTGTGCACAAGGTTTGTTTGAGTCCTACGAGGGTCTCTGGTAGGTGTGGGGTTTGATTCTAAATGTGATTTTACCCCTCCTACCATCTTGCTGGGGCTTCTCCTTTGCCCCTGGACGTGGGGTATCTTTTTTGGTGGGATCCAATATTCTCCTTCTCAGAGAAGGCGATGGCACCCCACTCCAGTACTCTTGCCTGGAGAATCCCAGGGACAGGGGAGCCTGGTGGGCTGCCGTCTGTGGGGTCGCACAGAGTCGGACACGACTGAAGCAACTTAGCAGCAGCAGCAGCAACATTCTCCTGTCGATGGTTGTTCAGCAGCGAGTTGTAATTTTGGAATTCTTGCAGGAGAAGATGAGCGCACGTCCTTCTACTCCATCATCTTGCTACCAAAAACTTTCACCAAGCTATGAAACACCTATGTCTATACCTGTCTGCCTTCTCTCTTGTGACAATGGATGAACTATTCTCATTAACATTTAAGGCCAATCCCCTCATCTGTGTGATAAATTCCAATCTCTTTTCCTTATTCACAGGCTTTGCTCCTACAGTTACACCCTCTCTCTTCTGCATCATCTATTTCTTCCACTATACAAATATGTTATAGTATCTTTCATCTCAGAGGAACCAGAGATCAAATTACCAACATCTGCTGGATCACTGAAAAAGCAAGAAAGTTCCAGAAAAACATCTACTTTTGCTTTATTGACCACACCAAAGCCTTTGACTGTGTGGATCACAACAAACTGTGGAAAATTCTTAAAGAGATGGGAACAACAGACTACCTGACCTGCCTCCTGACAAATCTGTATGCAGGTCAAGAATGTAAGAGTTTTTCTGACAATGTTTATGGTATGGCTGTTTAGCAGACTCAAAGTCTGTGGTGATCACTTTCATTTCTCCAATTTTTCTCTTCATGCTAAACAACTACTAAACCAGCGTTTTCCAATGTATAGTTAGTGGATATATATAAAAATTCCTGAGCCCCACCCCTTAAAAAAGTAATCTGCATTTTAATTTGTACTTTTAGTTAACTTACCAAGGGACTCCCGTGCACCCTAATGTTTTAGAACCATCACACCAAACTCAAGGTACCATGCCACTCTTATCCACCAATGTAATCCGTACACCTGGCATAATAATTCAGTAATTATTGAATGAAAGAATGAATAAATTATGGCAATCAGTCATGATTATTCCTTCAGAAACCAGAGAACAGTTTACGTTAGGGCAATGGTTCTCAAACTTTTTGGTTTCAGGATCCCAAACAGTTTAACCTTAGAAAATCCCAGATATATACCCTACTATGTATAAAATAGATGAGAACCTACTGTATAGCACGGGGAACTCTACTCAGTGCTCTGTGGTGACCTAAAAGGGAAGGAAATCTTTAGAAGACTGGATATATGTATACCTGATTCACTTTGCTGCACAGTAGAAACCTAACACAACATTGTAAAGCAATTTATATGCCAATAAAAGTTCATAAAAAGAAAACCCCAGAAAACACAAGACTATAAGACCCATTGTCTATTAGCCATTAAAGTGATGATGTCATTATACTTCCTGTAGCCTCTGGAGATTTCCTCTGTGTACCTTTAAACACATGAGAATGAAAAAAGAAAAAAAAAATCTTAGTATTATTTTGAAAATAGTTTTGACCCCCTGGACTTCCCAAAAGGACTACCCTTTGGGAATCACAGCTGGAGGGACTGTTTTGGCCATAGAGGACGTGTTACTGGGGTTAAGTGCAGGTACTCTAGAGCAAGGACTCCTGGATATGAGTCAACTCTTTACTGACTAACTGCTGTGTGACAGTAACTTTCCTGGACTTTATTTTCCTTAACTGTAAAACAAGGATGTTAGCACCTGCTTTTTAGGGATATTGTAAGGATTAATTGAATTAAGACACTAGAAGTGCTTAAGATAGGGTGAAGCACAGAGTAAGCATGACAAAGGTACATGTAAGTACTATTATTAGAAATGAAGATATCATCATCATTATTATAAATGCTACATGACTGCACATATCTGTTATTTTCTCTGGTCCCTTCTGAAGGTTTTTTCATGAACACAAACCACATTTACAGCCCATATGTCCTTACAACCCAGTTGGCAGCTGTAGTCAAAGATAACAGATTTGGAAAATAGTTTTCTAATTTTTTCCCTGAGTTATTTTTTAATTCCCTAGCACTATTTGTTACAGTCAATTCCAAAAGGAACATCTAGTCTGTACCTCTTAATATGATTCTGTTGCATCCTTATTCCCTTTTATTTGCTTGCCTTAAGAGAGTTCCAGCAAAACATCTATTTCTGCTTTCTTGACTATGCCAAAGCCTTTGACTGTGTGGATCACAATAAACTGTGGAAAATTCTGGAAGAGATGGGAATACCAGACCACCTGTCCTGCCTCTTGAGAAATCTGTATGCAGGTCAGGAAGCAACAGTTAGAACTGGTCATGGAACAACAGACTGATTCCAAATAGGAAAAGGAGTACGTCAAGGCTGTACATTGTCACCCTGCTTATTTAACTTCTATGCAGAGTACATCATGAGAAACGCTGGGCTGGAAGAAGCACAAGCTGGAATCAAGATTGCCAGGAGAAATATCAATAACCTCAGATATGCAGATGACACCACCCTTATGGCAGAAAGTGAAGAGGAACTAAAAAGCCTCTTGATGAAAGTGAAAGTGGAGAGTGAAAAAGTTGGCTGAAAGCTCAACATTCAGAAAACGAAGATCATGGCATCCAGTCCCATCACTTCATGGGAAATAGATGGGGAAACAGTGGAAACAGTGTCAGACTTTATTTTTGGGGGCTCCAAAATCACTGCAGATGGTGACTGCAGCCATGAAATTAAAAGACGCTTACTCCTTGGAAGGAAAGTTATGACCAACCTAGATAGCATATTCAAAAGCAGAGACATTACTTTGCCAACAAAGGTTCGTCTAGTCAAGGCTATGGTTTTTCCTGTGGTCATGTATGGATGTGAGAGTTGGACTGTGAAGAAAGCTGAGCGCCGAAGAATTGATGCTTTTGAACTGTGGTGTTGGAGAAGACTCTTGAGAGTCCCTTGGACTGCAAGGAGATCCAACCAGTCCATCTGAAGGAGATGAGCCCTGGGATTTCTTTGGAAGGAATGATGCTAAAGCTGAAACTCCAGTACTTTGGCCACCTCATGCGAAGAGTTGACTCATTGGAAAAGACTCTGATGCTGGGAGGGATTGGGGGCAGGAGGAGAAGGGGACAACAGAGGATGAGATGGCTGGATGGCATCACTGACTGGATGGACGTGAGTCTGAGTGAACTCCAGGAGTTGGTGATGGACAGAGAGGCCTGGCATGCTGCGATTCATGGGGTCGCAAAGAGTTGGACATGACTGAGCGACTGATCTGATCTGATCTTATCTCCCCTACAGTAACATCTTTGACTCAGTTAGCTATGAAAGAGATTTTTTTCTTTCTAAGTACATGTTTACTTGTTTCTCTGAATGTTCTGTTCCACCATCATTTTAGTAGTTTCCAGATTCCTTGGTGCTATTTACCTTTTAAACCCTATCAATTTTTTCCCAACTAAAGGTTTAATTTAACAAGTAAAAAGAGTTTTTGGCTCAATACAAGAAAAACTCTTTTTTCCCACTTCAAGTTGATTTAACTTTCTCTTTTCAGTTGATTGGGAAATGGCAGACTTTTTTAAATTTTATTTTTTAAATTGAGGCAACATTGATTTGTAACATATTAGTTTCATGTGTACAACAGTATAATTTCGCTTTTAAATACACAATAGTGTGCAACCCACTCCAGTACTCTTGCCTAGAAAATTCCATGGATGGAGGAGCCTGGTGGGCTACAGTCCATGGGGTAACAAAGAGTCGGACACGACTGAGCGAATTCACAACACGAGTGTGCTTTCCACCAAAAGTCTAGCTTCCATCCATCACTATACAGTTGATCTCCTTTACTTATTTCACCTTCCCTCTCAACCTCCTTCCTGTCTAGAACCATGTTTTCCATGTCTATGTGTTTTGTTTGTTCATTTATTTATTTATATTTTACATTCCACATGAGTGAAATCATATGATATTTATCTTTCTCCACCTGTCTTGTTTCACTTAGCATAATACCCTCAAGAGCCATCCAGGCTGTCACAAATGGCAAGATTTCACCTTTTTATGACTGAATGGTGTATATACGGTACATATATATATGGATTATATACTCTGAATATATATATGGATTATATACTATATATATATTATATACTATATATATATATGGATTATATACTGTGAATATATATATATGGATTATATACTGTATAATTATATATGGATTATATACTGTGTGTATATATATATATATATATGTATATATATGTGTGTGTGTGTGTCACATCTTGATCCATTCATCCACTGATAAGATCATAGGTTGTTTCCATATCTTGGTTATTGTAAATAATGTTGCAATGAACATAGAGGTGTGTATATCTTTTCAAATTAGTGTTTTTGTCTTCTTTGAATACTCAGGAGTGGAATACCTGAATTGTATAGTAGATCTATTCTTAATTTTTTGAGGAATCTTCATTATGGGTACACAAATTTACAATCCCACCAACAGTGTAGGAGAATTCCCTTTTCTCTACATCCTCTCCAACATTTGCTATTTATTGTATTTTTGATAATAGGCATTCTAATAAGTGTGAGGTGATAACTTACTGCTGTTTTGATTTGTATTTCCCTAATAATTAGTGGTGTTGAACATATTTTCATTTGTCTGTTGGCCATCTCCATGTCTTCTTTGGGAAAATGTCTATTCATAGCCTCTTCCCATTTTTCTGGAGAAGGCAATGGCACCCCACTCCAGTCCTCTTGCCTGGAAAATCCCATGGACGGAGGAGCCTGGAGGGCTGCAGTCCATGGGGTCGCTAAGAGTCGGACACGACTGAGCGACTTCACTTTCACTTTTCACTTTCATGCATTGGAGGAGGAAATGGCAACCCACTCCAGTGTTCTTGCCTGGAGAATCCCAGGGACGGGGGAGCCTGGTGGGCTGCCGTCTATGGGGTCACACAGAGTCGGACACGACTGAAGTGACTTAGCAGCAGCCCATTTTTCAATTGCATTTTTTTTGTTTGTTTTTGTTCAGTTGTATGTGTTCTTTATATATTTTGAATGTTAACCCCTAATTGTATATATGATTTGCAAATGTCTTCTTCCATTTGTTTTGTTGGTGGTTTCCTTTGCTGGGCAAAACCTTTTAGTTTGATGTAGTCCCATTTATTTATCTATTTATTTTTTGGTCATGCCATGTTGTTTGTGGGATCTTAATGCCCTGACCAGAGACTGAAGTCAAATCTTTGACAATGAAAGCACAGAGTCCTAACCACTAGACTACCAGGGAATTCCCACCCATTTGTTTATTTTCAAGGTTATTTCCCTTGCCTGAGAAAACATATGCAAAAAGATATTACTAAGAGCAATATTAAAGAACATATTGCTTGTTTTCTTCCAGGAATTTTATGATTTCAGGTCTTCAAGTTTTTCTTTTTTTTTTAATCCATTTTGAGTTGATTTTGTGTATGGTGTAAGATGGTGGTCTAGCTTCATTCTTTTTTTGTGACTGTACAGTTTTATCAACACCATTGAAGAGATTTGCTGTTCTCCATTGTATGGTCTTGACTAATTTGTCACAAATTGAAATAATCCATAAATATGTGGGTTTGTGTCTGGGCTCTCAATTCTATTCCATTGATCTGTATGTCTGATTTTCTGCCAAAACCATGCTGTTTTGATTACTCTAGCATTGTAGTATAATTTTGAATCAGGGAGTGTGATACCTCGAGCTTTGTTCTTTTTAACTCAAGTTTGCCTTGGCTTTTTGAGTTTTTTGGTAGTTCCATATAAATTTTAGATTTTTCTTTTCTATTTCTGTGAAAAATTTCATTGGGATTTTGAAAGGAATTACATTGAATCTGTAGATAACTTTAGGTAATATGAATATTTACACAATGTTAGTTCTTCAATTCATAAGTACAAAATACCTTTCCATTTCTTTGTGTCTTTTGCAATTTCTTTCAACAATGTCCTAATAGTTTTCAGTGTATAGGGTTTTCACCTCCTTGGTTTAATTTATTCCTGTGTATATTGTTCTTTTCATTGCAATTGTAAACATGATTGCTTTCTTAATTTCTTTCTGATAGTTTATTGTTAGTATATAGAAATGGAACTGATTTTTGTATGTTGATTTTATATGCTGCAACTTTTCTGTATTCATTTATTGTTTATAATAATCGTTAGTGGAATCTTTGGGTTTTCTATACATAAGATATTGTCATCTGCAAATAGTGACAGTTTTATATCTTGATAAAACTAAACTATTTTTTTATAGTTTATTTTTATTTCTATTTTTTAAAATTTTTATTTCTATTTCTTGTATAATTTCTCTGACTAGGGCTGCCAATGCTACATTGAATAAAAATGGTGTGAGTGGGCATCCCTATCTTGTTCCTGATCTTAGGCCGATAGTTTTCAGTTTTTTACCCTGAGTATGATATTAGTTGTGGGCTTGTGATAAATGGCCTTTATCATGTTGAGGTTTGTTCCCTCTGTATCCACTTTATTTAGAGTTTTTATCATAAGTGGACATTTAGTTCAGTTCAGTCGTGTATGACTCTTTGCGACCCCATGGACTGCAACATGCCAGGCTTCCCTGTCCATCACCAACTCCTGGAGCCTCCTACTCAAACTCATATCCATCACGTCAGTAATGCCATCCAACCATCTCATCCTCTGTTGTCCCCTTCTCTTCCTGCCTTCAATCTTTTCCAGCATCAGGGTCTTTTCCAATGAGTCAGTTCTTCACATCAGGTGGCCAAAGTATTGGAGTTTCAGCTTCAGCATCAGTCCTTCCAACGAATATTCAGGAATGATTTCCTTTAGGATGGACTGGTTGGATCTCCTTGCAGTCCTCCTTGCAGGGACTCTCAGGAGTCTTCTCCAACACCACAGTTCAAAAGCATCAATTCTTCGCTACTCAGCTTTCTTTATGGTCCATCTCTCACATCCATACATGACTACTGGAAAAATCATAGCTTTGACTAGATGGGCCTTTGTTGGTAAAATAATGTCCCTGCTTTTTAATATGCTGTCTAGGTTGGTCAAAGGTTTTCTTCCAGGGAGCAAGCGTCTTTTAATTTCATGGCTGTAGTCACCATTTACAGTGATTTTGGAGCCCCCCAAAATTAAGTCTTTCACTGTTCCCACTGTTTCCCCATCTATTTCCCATGAAGTGATGGGACCGGATGCCATGATCTTCGTTTTCTGAATGTTGAGTTTTAAGCCAACTTTTTCACTCTCCTCTTTCACTTTCATCAAGAGGCTCTTTAGTTCTTCACTTTCTGCCATAAGGGTGGTGTCATCTGCATATCTGAGGTTATTGATATTTCTCCTGGCAATCTTGATTCCAGTTTGTACTTCATCCAGCCTAGCATTTCGCTTGATATACTCTGCATAAGTTAAATAAGCAGGGTGACAATATACAGCCTTGACATACTCCTTTCCTGATTTGGAACCAGTCTGTTGTTCTATGTCCATTTCTAACTGTCACTTCTTGGCCTGCATACAGATTTGTCAGGAGGCAGGTCAGGTAGTCTGGTGTTCCCATCTCTTTAAGAATTTTCCACAGTTTGTTGTGATCCACACAGTCAAAGGCTTTGGTGTAGTCAATAAAGCAAAAGTAGATGTTTTTCTGGAACTCTCTTGCTTTTTCAATGATCCAGCAGATGTTGTCAATTTGATTTCTGATTCCTCTGCCTTTTCTAAATCCAACTTGAACAATGGAAGTTCACAGTTCATGTACTGTTGAAGCCTGGCTTGGAGAATTTTGAGAATCATTTTGCTAGCGTGTGAGATGAGTGCAATTGTGTGGTAGTTTGAAGATTCTTTGGCATTGCCTTTCTTTGGGATTGGAATGCAAACTGACCTTTTCCAGTCCTGTGGCCACTGCTGAGTTTTCCAGATTTCCTGGCTATTGAGTGCAGCACTTTCACAGCATCATCTTTTAGGATTTGAAATAGAATTCCATCACCTCCACTAGCTTTGTTCATAGTGATGATTCATAAGGCCCACTTAGGTGAGTGACATTTTGGGAATCAGTGAACTAAAATGGACTGGGATGGATGAATTTAACTCAGACGACCATTATATCTACTACTGTGGGCAAGAATCCCTAAGAAGAAATGGAGTAGCCATCATGGTCAACAAAAAAGTCCAAAATGCAGTACTTGGATGAAATCTCAAAAATGCCAAAATGATCTCTGTTCGTTTCCAAGGCAAACCATTCAATATCACAGTAATCTAAGTCCATGCCCCAACCAGTAATGCTGAAGAAGCTGAAGTTGAACAGTTCTATGAAGACCTACAAGACCTTCTGGAACTAACACCCCAAAAAGATGTCTTCTTCATTATAGGGGACTGGAATGCAAAAGTAGGAAGTCAAGAGCTACCTGGAGTAACAGGCAAATTTGGCCTTGGAGTACAAAACAAAGCAAGTCAAAGGCTAACACAGTTTTGCCAAGAGAACGTGCTGGTCATAGCAAACACCCTCTTCCAACAACACAAGAGAAAACTCTACACGTGGACATCACCAGATGGTCAATACCGAAATCAGATTCATTATATTCTTGGCAGCCAAAGATGGAGAAGCTCTATACAGTCAGCAAAAACAAGACTGGGAGCTGATTGTGGCTCAGATCATGAATTCCTTATTGCCAAATTCAGACTTAAATTGAAGAAAGTAGGGAAAACCAATAAACGATTCAGGTATGACCTAAATCAAATCCCTTACAATTAAACAGTGGAAGTGACAAATAGATTCAAGGGATTAGATCTGATAGACAAAATGCCTGAAGAACTATAAATAGAGGTTCGTGACATTGTACAGGAGGCAGTAATCAAGATCATCCTCAATAAAAAGAAATGCAAAAAGGCAAAATGGTTGTCTGACAAGTTATAAATAGTTGAGAAATGAAGAGAAGTAAAAGGCAAAGGAGAAAAGGAAAGATATACCCATTTGAATTCAGAGTTCCAAAGAATAGCAAGGAGAGAGAAGAAAGCCTTCCTCAATGATCAATGCAAAGAAATAGAGGAAAATAATAGAATGGGAAAGATTAGCAATCTCTTCAAGAAAATGTGAGATACCAAGGGAACATTTCATTCAAAGATGAGCCCAATAAAGGACAGAAATGGTATGGACCTAACAGAAGCAGAAGATATTAAGAAGTGGCAAGAATATACAGAAGAACTGTACAAAAAAGATTTTCATTACCCAGATAAGTAGATGTTGGATCTTGTTAAATGCTTTTTCTACTCTATTGAAATAATCATATGATTTTTATCCTTCATTTCTAATGTGGTGTATCATGCTGATTGACTTGCAGATGTTGAACCATCCTTGCATACCTGGAATATATCTCACTTGATCACGATGTGCTGTGCTGTGCTTAGTCGCTGTCATGTCCAACTCTTTGTGACCCCATGGACTGCAGTCGGTCAGGCTCCTCTGTCCATGGGGATTCTCCAGACAAGAATACTGGAGTGGGTTGCCATGCCCTCCTCCACGGGATTGTCCCAACCCAGGGAACAAAGCCAGGTCTCCCACATTGCGGACAGATTCTTTACCATCTGAGCCACCAGGGAAGCCCAAGAATACTGGAGTGGGTAGCCTACCCCTTCTCCAAGGGATCTTCCTGACCCAGGGATTGAACCAAGGTCTCCTGCATTGCAGGAGGATTTTTTACCAGCTGATCCACCAGGGAAGCATGATCATGGTGTGCGATAACTTAAATGTACTATTGTACTTGGTTAGCTAATATTTTGTTGAGGATTTTTGCATCTATATTCATCAGTGATATTGACCTGTAATTTCCTTTTTTTGTGGTGCTCTTGTTTGGTTTTGGTATCGGCATAATCATTTTGTAAAACGAGTTAGGAAGCATTGCCTCCTCTTCAATTTTTTTGGAATAGCTTGAGGATTGGTATTAAATATCCTTTGAATGTTTGGTAGAATTCACCAGAGAAGCCATCTTGTCTTGGACTTTTGTTTTTTGGGAGGTTTTTATTACTGTTTCAATCTCATTACTAGAGATCAGTCTATTCAGATTTTCTATTTCTTGATGATTCAGTCTTGGTTGTATGGTTCTATACTCAAAGAATTTACCTATTTTTTAGGTTGTCCAATTTGTTGTTGTATAGCTGTTCATAGCATTCTCTTATAATCCTTTGTATTTCTGTTGTTTCTGTTATAATTCCTCTTCTTTCATTTCTGATTTTGTCTTTATTTTTTTTATCTTTTCGAAGAACCAACTCTTAGCTTCATTGATCTTTTCTGATATCTTTTTAGTTTCTATTTAATTTAATTCCACTCTGATTTTTATTATTTCCTTTTTGGGGCTTCATTTGTTCTTTTCTAGTTCCTTTAAATATAAGGTTAAGTTGTTTATTTGAGATTTTTCTTGTTTCTTGAGGTAGGCTTATGTTGCCATAAATTTTCCTTCTAGTACTGCTTTTGCTGCATCCCATAGATTTTGGTATGTCATTATTTTTGTCTTCAGGTGTTTTTTATATTTCTCCTTTTATTTCTTCATTGACTCAATCGTTTCTCAGTAACATGTTGTTCAGTTTCCACATATTTTTCCCAGCTTTTTTCTCATATCTTATTTCTAGTTTCACATTGTTATGTATGGAAAAAATGTTTGATGTGATTTCAGGCTTCTTAAATTTACTGAAAGCTGTATTATGTCCCAGCATCTAGTCTATATCCTTGAAAATATTCTATGTTCACTTGAGAAGAATGTGTATTCTATTGCTTTTGAACGGGGTCTTCTGCATAAATCTATTAAGTTCACCTGATTTAAGTCTGATGTTTTTCTCATTGAATTTCTGTCTGGATAATCTATCCATTGATGTAGTGGGATGTTAAAGTTCCCAACTATTATTGCGCTGCTGTCAATTTCTCTTTATAGGTCTATTAATAATTGATTTGTATATACTAGTTCCATCTATATCAAGAAATGTTATATCTTCTTGAAGGATTGTCCCCTTTGTCATTAGGTACATCTTTGTCTCTTGTTACTTTATTTTCTTAAAGTCTGTTTTATCTGATATGAGTAGTGGTTGTACCTGCTTTATTTTGGCTGCCATTTGATTGGGGTATCATCTTCCATCCCTTCACTTTGAGCCTATGTTGGTCTTTAGAGCTAAGTCTCCCAAAGGCAGCATATAGTTGGGTCTTGTTTTTTAATCCATCCAGCCACTCTGTATCCTTTACTTAGTGAATTCAATCCATTTGCATTTAAGGTGAGTATTGATAGAGGAGGACTTAGTCCTGCCATTTAATCTTCTGTTTTCTAGTTCCTCTTTATCTCCATTGTTTCTTTTCCCTTGTGTTTCTGTCTGTTATTTTGGTGTGGTTTGGTTTTCTATGATGTTTTACTGTTTCCTCTTGTTCATGTTTCATGTTTCTGCTCCAATTGTGTGTGTGTGTGTGTGTGGTTACCATGAGGTTTGTATAAAATATCTCAAAGATAAAATAGTCCTTTTTAGGACTATAGTTTCTTTTTCTGCTGATAGCATCTTGTCTTCATGTGTCTATATAGGTTTGTCCTTTTCTTCTTCCCTTCCATGTTCTTATTGTCACAAATTATCCTTCTTTATATCATGAGTTCATTACCAAATTGAAGAAGCTATAGTTATTTTAAATACTTTTCTCCCTTTAAACTTTAGACTATATTGTTTAACAGTATTCTGATACAGAGTTTTCATTTTTCTGATTCTATTCATCACCTTACTCAAAGTTTTGTGTACTTTTGCCTTTTTGTTTCAGGTTTAAAAGCTCCCTTCAACATTTCTTGTAAATAGATCTAGTGTTGATGAACTCTCTCAGCTTTTGTTGGTCTGGGAAAGCCTTTATTCCTCCTTCATATCTGAATAATAACTTTGCTGGATAGAGTATTATTGGCTGAAAGTTTCTATCTTTCAGTATTTTTGAGTATGTCATTTTGCTGTCTTCCGGCCTGTAGAGGTTTTAGTGAGAAATATGCTGATAGCCTATTGTGGTACCTTTGTAGGTTACTCTTTTTTCCCTCAATGTCTTTTAAATTCTTTCTTTGTCACTGACTTTTGACAGTTTTAATATGTCTTGGAAAAGGTCTTTCTGCACTGATATAATTAGATGTTGTACTAGCTTCATGAATGTATACATCCATTTCCTTCCCCAGGTTTGGAAAATTCTCAGTTATTATTTCTTTAAATAATAGTTATTATTTCTTTAAATTGCTCCCTCTTCCTCCTTTCTTCTGGGATATCCATTATCTTTATGTTGCCTTTCCTAATGTAGATAGTTCTCATAGTTTCTTCATTGAAAATAAAACAAAACAAAACTTAGTTTTATTATCTCCTCTTCTACATGAATCATTTCTAGATTTCCATCTTTGAGTCTGAATTATCTCTTCTATATGGCCTGCTCTGTTTTCAATGCTTTCGAATGCATTCTTCATCTCATTTATTGAGCCCTTCATCTCCACAATTTCTACTTTGGTTCTTTTTTAGAGTTTCATTCTCTTCGGTAAAATATTCCTTCTGTTCATTGATTCTATTCCTGAGCTCATTGAGCCGTTTTCTGTATTTTCTTGTAGCTCATTTAATTTCTTCATGACAGCTATTTTTGAATTCTTTAACAGTTGGATTAGAAGTCTTCTGTAATTTTGTTTCAGTTCTATGGACTTGTCATTATCTTTTTTTGATACTATGTTATCATGTTTTTTTATGATGCTTGATGAACCGATCCTCTGCCAGCACATTTGAAATAGTGAACACTTTTCTTACTTAAGTAGTTTTGTTTACTTTTAACAATTTAACAGACTGGTCACTAGAAGGCCTTTCTTTTGCTTATCGGTAGGTGGTGCTATAGCACAAGTTTTTGGTTTCTCTTACCAGCGCTGCTGCCCAGATATGAGAATTAGCACTTTCCATCTTCCATTACTTTTGCCAAAGGTGTCACTGCTGCCCTTATCGTAGCTGCCTGTGCCTCTGGGGTTCCTAGTGCCTTGCTGCTGCTAGTAACACTGGTGTTGCTGGTGTCACCACCAGGGGCACTGGGACGGCGGGAACCTTTGTTTTGTCCGAAGTTGTCTGGGTTGCAAGCATTGCCACCATGATGAGAGGAGGAGGGGAAGAGCTGTGGGAGCCAGGGTCAGGGACACCTCCACCATGTCTGGGGTTGTCTGGTTTGCAGTAACTGCTGCAGTAGGCAAGGGCAGGGGAGCACAGAGTTGTAAGCGTCACCACAGTTGAAGGGACTGTCTCGGCCCCGCCAGTGCCGCTGACCTGTTTCCTGTGCAGCAGAGATGTTGAAGTTGTGTCTGCTGCCCCTCCTCCTGCTCTGCTGTTTGCTGGGCTCAGCTGCTGTGACCAAGGGGCTGGGATCCTGGGCACTGTCTCTGCTGTTTCCCCACCTTCCACCTCCTCTGTGTTCCAATCCACACCCACCTTCACATGTACAGATGTATGGATCTCTCTAGCATCCAGGGAGCTTTTCTTGAGTTAGGGATGTTTTACTAGTTGTAAATTGAAGGTGTGAGACAAAGGGAGCTTCTCACACTACACGATGCTCATGTATCCTCCAGGAAAACTTTAAAATAATATTTAAAATCCAGATTATGTGTGTGTGTGTGTGTATAAGCTACAGTTTTTCCAGTAGTCATGTATGGATATGAGACCCAGATAATAAGGAAGGCTGAGTGCTGAAGAATTGATGTTTTTGAACCGTAGGGCTGGAGAAGACTTGAGAGTCCCTTGAACTACAAGGAGATCAAACCAGCCGATCCTAAGGGAAATCAACCCTGAATATTCCTTGAGAGGACTGATGCTGAAGCTGAAGCTCCAATACTTTGGCCATCTAATGTGAAGAGCTGACTCATTCAAAAAGACCTTGATGCTGGGAAAGACTGAGGGCAGGAGGGGAAGGGGGTGACAAAGGATGAGATGGTTGGATGGCATCACCGACCCAATGGACATAGGTTTGAGCAATCTCAGGGAGATAGTGAAGGACAGAGGAGCCTGGCAGGCTCCATGGAGTCGCAAAGAGTTAGGCAAGACTGAGAGAGACTGATCAGAAACTGTTTAGGGATCAGACCTGCATCCCCTGCACTGGAAGGCAATTCTTAACCACTGGACCACCAGAGGAGTCCCTGTCCTTCTACAAATTTTTTCCTATGCATATACTTCAGAAAAACAAAACCAACTATACCTACTGTTTTGTAATGTGCTTTTTTTATTGTGGTAAAATTCACATAACATACATTTCACTATTTTAACTATTTTAAAGTATACAATTCAGCAGCATTTAATACATTCATAGTGTTCTGCAATCATTACCACTATCTAGTTCCAGAACACTTTCAGCATCACAAAAGGAGACCCCATAGCCATTTTGCAGTCTTGCCCCATTCTTTCTTCCTAGCCCATGGCAACCATTAATATGCCTTTTGTTTCCATGGATTTGCCTATTCTAGATATTTCAGATAAATGGAATCACACAATATGTGGCCTTTTGTGTCTGGCTTCTTGCATTTAGTACAGTATTTGCAGGGTTCATCCATGTTGTATAGTGGAATAAGAAGTATTCCATTATATGGATATACCACATCGTATGTATTCATTTATTAGTTGATGGTCATTTGAGTTGTTTCCATCCTTTCTCTATGAATATTTATATCTAAATCTTTGTTTGAACACCTGTTTAGTAAATGCATAAGATAAGAATTACTGGCTCATATAGTAATTCTATGTCTCACCTATTGAGGAAATGCCCACCTATTGAGGAAATGCCAACCTATTTTCCAAAGCAGCATTTATGCTCCTACCAGCAATACATGAGAGATCCAATTCCTCCACATCTGTGCCAACACTTATTATTTTCCGTTTGTTGTTGTTGTTCTTATAGCTCTCATTGTGGTTTTGAATTGTATTTCCCTAATGACTAATGATGCTTGACATAATTTTCATGTGATTATTGGCCATTTGCAAATTTTTTGGAGAAAAATGGCAAAAGACTTTTTTATTCAAGTCTTTTTGCCATTTTTTAATTGGATGTAATGATGAAAAAATTTTTTTACTTAGGAATATACCATGGGCATCTTTTACTCTTTTTATACCAGTGTAATATAGTATAACATTTCAATCTCTAGGTTTATTATACTTTAAAAATCAACTAGGACGTCCCTGGCAGTCTGATGGTTAGGACTCTGTGCTTCCACTGCAGGGGGCGTGGGTGTGGAGTAAAATTTTAAAATAATAATAATAAAATAAAAATCAACAACTGTATTGTTTCTCTGGTGGCTCAGATGGTAAAGAGTCTGCTTACGATGTTGGAGACCTGGGTTCAATCCCTGGGTTGGGAAGATCCCCTGGAGAAGGAAATGGCAACCCACTCCAGCATTCTTACCTGGGAAATCCCAGGGATGGAGGAGCCTGGCGGGCTACAGTCCCTGGGGTTGCAAAGAGTCACACACAACTGAGCAACTAACACACACACCAAATTGTTAGATATTTAAAACTGCTTGCACTTTAAAAATTAATGATGTACTGAACATTTCAGTAGGTAACTCCTTACATATGTCCAAAAGTATTCCTGTAAAAAATTCCTAGATACGGAATTGCTGGGTTAAGTGTAGCCAATTTTTTTTTTTTTTTGGCCAAGCCATGCAGCATGCAGGATTTTAGCTTCTTGACCAGGTATCAAACTTGTGCTTCCTGCAGTAAAAGTGCAGAGCCCTAACCACTGGACCACCAGAGAATTCCCAAGGATAGGCAATTTTTAATCTGTATGTACAAGATGTTAAGTTGCTTTCCATTACAGCTTACCAATTTACAGTCCTATCAGACAAATAAGAGAATGCCTATTTCCTTACACACTCATCAATGATGGGTTTTATGCATTTAAAAGTAACAATATGATTGACACAAAATAGCATCTTATTGTTTTAAATTGCATCTATTTAGGGACTTCCCTGGCAATGGCAACCCACTCCAGTACTCTTGCCTGGAAAATCCCATGGACAGAGGAGCCTGGTAGGCTGCGGTCCATGGGGTCGCTAAGAGTCAGACACGACTGAGCGACTTCACTTTCACTTTTCACTTTCATGCATTGGAGGAGGAAATGGCAACCCACTCCAGTGTTCTTGCCTGGAGAATCCCAGGGACGGCGGGGCCTGGTGGGCTGCCGTCTATGGGGTCACACAGAGTCGGACACGACTGAAGCGACTTAGCAGCAGCAGCAGCTGGCAGTCCAGTGGTTAAGATTCTTTGCTTCCATTGCAGGGGGCACAGGTTCCATCCCTGGTTGGGGAACTAAGATCTCACATGCTGAGCAGTGCAGCCAAAAAATAGATAAATAAATAAATTGAATTTATTCGCCATGTAAGTTTCTTTACTGTATTTCTTTGTTTGGTAAATTGGCTCAGTTTCTCTGTAAGAAAAGATTCAGGGACTTCCCTGATGGCCCAGTGGCTAAGACTCCACACTCACAATGCAGGGGGCCGGGGTTTGAACCCTGGTGAGGGATCTAGATCCCACATGTCACAACTAAGACCCAGAGCAGCCAAATAATAAAGAAAAATAAATATTAAAAAAGAAAAGATTCAGTACTGATACTAACCATCTTTTAGTTTTATGTTATTCTGTCATCTTTTAACTTTACATTTGAACTTTACCTTTATTTATTGCAATTTTTTTGATAGAAAGCTTAAAGTTTTTAATGTGAAATCAATCTTTTTCCTTTCAGTTTCTACTTCGTTGTTCATTCGCTCAGTAGTGTCCAACTCTTTATGACCCCATGGGCAGCAACATGCCAGGCTTCCCTGTCCTTCACCATCTCCGGGAGTTTGCACAAACTCATGTCCATTGAATTGGTGATGCCATCCAACCATCTCATCCTCTGTTGTCCCCTTCTCCTCCTGCCTTCAATCTTGCCCAGTATCAGGGTCTTTTCCAATGAGTCAGCTCTTTGCATCAGGTGGCCAAAATATTGGAGCTTCAGGTTCAACATCAGTCCTTCCAGTGAATATTCAAGGTTAATTTCCTTTAGGATTGACTGGTTTGATTTCCTTGCTGTTCAAGAGACTCTCAAGAGTCTTCTCCAACACCACAATCTGAAGGCATCGATTCTTCTGCACTCAGCCTGTTTTATTGTCTAGCTCTCATATCTGTACATGACCACTGGAAGAACCACAGCTTTGATTATACAGACCTTTGTAGGCAAAGTAATATCCCTGCTTTTTAATAATCCCTGCTTTTTAAACTGTCCAGGTTTGTCATTGGTTTTCTTCCAAGGAGCAAGCGTCTTTTAATTTCATGGCTGCAGTCACCATCTGCAGTGATTTTGGAGCCCCCAAAAATAAAGTCTCTTACTGTTTCCATTGTTTCCCCATCTATTTGCCATGAAGTGATGGGATCAGATGCCATGATCTTAGTTTTTTAAATGTTGAGTTTTAAGCCAGCTTTTTCACTCTCCTCTTTCACCTTCATCAAGAAGCTCTTTAGTTCCTCTTCTGCCATAAGGGTGGTATCATCTGCATATCTGAGGCTATGGATTTTTCTCCTCACAATCTTGATTCCAGCTGTGCTTCATCCAGCCCGGCATTTTGCATGATGTACTCTGCATATAAGTTAAATAAGCAGGGTGACAATATACAGCCTTGATATACTCATTTTCCAATTTTGAACCAGTCCATTTTTCCATGTCCGGTTCTAACTGTTGCTTCTTAACCTGCATACAGGTTTTTCAGAAGGCAGGTAAGGTGGTCTGGTATTCCCATCTCTTTAAGAATTTTCCACAGTTTGTTGTGATCCACACAGTCAAAGGCTTTAGCACGTAGTCAATGAAGTGGAAATATATGTTCTTCTGGAATTCTCTAGTATTTTCTATGATCCAAAGTATGTTGGCAATTTGATTTCAGGTTCCTCTGCCTTTTCTGTATGCAAGTTGTACATCTGGAAGTTCTCGGTTCACATAGTGTTGAAGCCTAGTTTGAAGGATTTTGAGCACTACTTTGCTAGCATGTGAAATGAACGCAGTTGTGTGGTAGTTTAAACATTCTTTGGCACTGCCCTTCTTTAGGATTGGAATGAAAACTGACCTTTTCCAATCCTGTGGCCACTGATGAATTTTCCAAATTTGCTGGCATATTTAGTGCAGCGCTATAACAGCATCATCTTTTAGGATTTGAAATAGCTCTGCTGGAATGCCATCACTTCCACTAGCTTTGTTCATCACCTCCACTAGCTTTATTTGCAGTTTCTGTTATTAATGTTATATCTAAAAGCTCTCATTTGACCTGGGTTATATAAATAATTACCTATATTTCTTCTCATATTTTTATGATTTCGATTTTTTCCATTTATGTCTAGAATTTATTTTGGTGTATGGTATATGATAGAAGTATAATTTGGTACAGTTATGCAGTTATTCCAATATCATAAACGGATTTTAGTTCATGATTAACTGATAAGAAATAGTACTAAAATTTATTAAATCTTATATATACTTGAGCTCTTCTTTTGACTCTATTCTATTCCATTCATCTATCTATCTATTCTGATGTCAATACCATAGTGTTTTAATTTTTCATCTTATACATTAATAGCTGATAGACCAAGTCTCACCTTATTACTCTTGTTAGAAACCCTTTCTCTCTTCTTTCTTTTTCTTCTTTCCTGCCTTCTCGTTCCTTCATTATCATTTGTTTATTCTTCTAGATGCACTTTAGAATAACTATTGAAAATAAAACAAGACAAAAAACTTGAAGTAGCAGCTGTGGAAACTGAGAACTGCCAATAGTAGTATTAATATTACGGGGCTGCTTTTAGGATATAGCTGCAGTTTGAGATCAGGAATTTGTTGTGGAACCAGCTGCCGTGATTGAGTGATTTTCTCCAGTGACTGTTACTGTTAATGTTTTAGCAGAGACTGAATGACTGTCAGAATGTTGCATAGGAGTTACTATGTTGAAGTTCCTTCAGACTTAGTGTATTTATTCATTCAGTCAGTCAACGTGTATTGAATGTCTCCTATATGCCATTCCCTTAGCTAGGTTCTGGGCTTATAAAGATGAATAAAACAGTTCCTGCTTCAAAGGTGGGCACATAAATGATAGTTTAATTTTTAGGGGAAGAAAAAACTTCTCTACCTTCTTGGGTTAGTAGCTGGAGCTTGCAAATTAAATTGATAAAAGTCAAATTAACATGAAAAAAGGCATATACACTTCACTTGTTAATATTTCAATTTTTATATATACAGAGGCTCTTCATAGAAAAGAAATGATGGATCAAAGAGGTGCTTAGACACAGGGGATTATATACTATTTTAACAAAGGGTGATAAACTGTGGAGAAGTAACAAGACAAAGGAAAAGCATTTTAGGCCTCTAGGAGTGATAGATTTCAGGAAACTAAATATACGGGGAAAACTGATAGAAGATAATGGTGATTTTAGTATGGTTGTTTGTGTACATTCATGATGGTGCTGACTCTGATGTGTAATGGTTGCTTTTCTTCCTCCCACTATGAGAGATAGGAGGGGGATGACATTTACAAAGGGAAATTTATATTCCACTTTTATTAGAGGGAGGGCAAAGAGCTCTTTCTGAGTGTGCTGCTTATTTACCTTCTAATCAAGACAATCTCCATGCCAATGTGACACATTTTGGGGTGAAGTCTTCTGATCCCCTTCATAGTAAGTATGGAATTATGTGTAGAGCACTGTAAAAGCACCTTAGTGAGGAGAGAAGTCAGGGAAGCTTCCCAAAGTAGGTGAAGACTAAACTGAGTCTTGAAGAATCAGTACCAGTTAGCAATTTGGGGCTAGGACTTACCACTGCTTGAATAAGGCATAAAAGTAAGAAACATATGTGCCAAAGTGAGATGTTTTGACTTAGCTATTTTGACATGACATGGCTTTAACTTCTCACTGGAGTTTTGATTGTTCTGACTTTTCACTAATGTGTGCAAAAAACAGTCCTGACTCCCACCTTGCCCATCACTGAGTCACTGCTGTCATCATCATCATCCTTGAAAGTGAAAGTCACTCAGTCGTGTCTGACTCTTTGAGACCCCACCATGGTCTACACAGTCCAGGGAATTCTCCAGGCCAGAATACTGGAGTGGGTAGCCTTTCCCCTTTCCAGGGGATCTTCCCAACCCAGGGATTGAACCTGCGTCTCCTACATTGCAGGCAGATTCTTTACTGCCTAAGACACCAGCTTATGGGTGGGTCCATTTAAAAAACCATCACTGGGGTTTCCCTGCTAGTCCAGTGATTAAGAATCTGTCTTGCAATATAGGGAACATTATTCAATCCTTGGTCCAGGAAGATCCCACATGCCATGGGGCAACTAAGCCTGTGTGCCACAACTATTGAGACTGTGCTCTGGAGCTTGCAAGCTGCAACTACTGAAGCCTGAGCACCCTAGAGCCTGTGTTTCACAACAAGAGAAGCCATCTCAATGAGAAGCCCACGCACCATAACTACAGAGTAGCCCCCACTCTCCGCAAGCAGAGAAAGCCCATGTGCAACGAAGACCCAGAGCAGTCAAAGAACAAAACCTTCACTGCTGAGAAACCAAATCTTAATGTTGGAGAATAAATTAAAGGTCATCTATTCCAACCATTACTGGAGAAGAGAATGGCAAACCACTTCAGCATTCTTGCCTTGAGAACCCCATGAACAGTACAAAAATGCAAAAAGATATGACACTGAAAGATGAATTCCCCAGGTTGTTAAGTGCCCAATATGCTACTGGAGAAGAGCAGAGAAATAGCTCTAGAAGGAATGAAGAGATTGAGCCAAAGCGGAAAAAATGCCCAGTTGTGGATGTGTCTGATGGTGAATATAAAGTCCAATGTTGTGGTGTTGGAGAAGCCTGTTGACAGTCCCTTGGACAGCAAGGAAATCCAACCAGTCAATTCTAAAGGAAATCAGTCCTGAATATTCATTGGAAAGATTCATGCTGAAGCTGAAGCTCCAGTACTTTGGCTATCTGATGCAAAGAGCAGACTCATTAGAATAGACCCTGATGCTGGGAAAGATTGAAGGCAGGAAGAGAAGGGGATGACAGAGGATGAGAAGGTTGGATGGCATCACTGACTCAATGGACATTAGTTTGAGCAATTAGTTTGAGCTCCCAGAGATGGTGAAGGACAGAGAAGCCTCGTGTGCTACAGTCCATGGTGTCTCAAAGAGTTGGACATGACTCAGAAACTGAACAACAACATTCCAACTGTTTGGTTGATACTTGAAAACTCACTTCAACAACTTAACTGTACAGAAGTGCATTGCACAAAACACCTCAAACATTACCCAGAGGTTGAGAGATTAACTTCAAAGCAGCTCATCTTTAGAAAGGTGTTCCATTTCTCTTTTTTGGTTGAAAACCAGCCTCTCTGCCTCTCTATAATACGACACCATTGGACCCAGCTTCACATCTTGGGCTCACTAACGATAGTTTCTCTTCCTCATAATTATCTGTGAGATTTACAAAGACATCAGTCCTGTTCCTCTTATGCCATGACGTTGAGTCCTCTCATTTTATCTAAAGCACAAGAGTGGATACAGAGTAGTTTCCTCATACATAAAGTGAGCATAGAATTATAAAGAAGCAAAGCTCCTCTATCTGAGGAGCTTGGACTTGTAGAAAAATACGTTATAAACAAGAAACTTTAAAAGGCAAGGAAAAATAGATAAGAGTCAACAAAAACAACTCACTCACTCTGGATTGAACACAGGAAAAGTTTCTGATAAGAAAAATAAACCAGAGATTCAGATCATAAGTAGAATCAAGAATAACATATAGGACTTACCAGATGGTCCAGTGCTTAAGAATCTCCCTGCCAATCCTGGGGACACTGTTCAATCTCTGGTCCGAGAAGATCCCACATCCCACGGGGCAACTAAGCCCGTGTACCACAATGACTGAAGCCTGCATACCTTAGAGCCCATGCTCGCCAACAAGAGAAGCCATGGCAATGAGAAGCCTGCACAACATAACTAAAGAGTAGCCTCTGCTAGCCACACTAGAGAAAGTCCATGTGCACCAATGAAGACCCAGAGCAGCCAAAAATAAATAAGTTTTTTAAAAATTTATAAAAATAAAAAGGAATAACATGAACCACAAAATATAATTAAAATAAAGCTGAAAAAATATAAGCAAAGAAGGAAAAACAAAAGAAACAGAAAACAACTCCTATTAAATAAACAGCATCTGAGTTATAAAGCAACACATACCAGTTTAATAGCCTAGGAAATTATACAAGGAGGCCCTTTCCCTGAATTTTTGCCTTTTTTTTCTATTTTTAAATTTAATTAAAAAAATTTTTTTACAGTGTTGTGTTAGTTTCTGCCATACAGCAATGCAAATCAGCTGTAATTATAGATATAGCCCTTCCCTCCCCAGCCTTCTTCGCCTTCCCCCATCCTATTCCTCCAGGTCATCACAGAGCACCAGACTCCCCTAAATTTTTACACATGGGAAAGCATATTAAAACAAACTACAGGCAACTGTTTTTCCTCCCCCTCCTCCATTGTCTCCTCCTCCAATTCTGCAATTAGGGATAAGGAGGGCCTGGTAGAGTCTGGGCTCTCCATAAAAAGCCAAACATGTGTAAAATATACAGGAAGGGCAAACAGCTAGGAGACAGTTCTATACATTTATTAATACTTTAACGCTTGGAAGGTTTTAAATACATTATTATAATGAAAGAAAAATAGCACCAACTAGAAGTTTTCCTGCCTTTCCTCCAGAACGAGTCACTTGCTGCTCAGTCACCAACAGCCCAGCTACAAGGGCAGTCTCCTAGATTCCCTGTGCCTTGGGCATGGACCTCTGATCACTACAGTGCTCAGATCCTGTCATCCTTATAGGAAACACTGCTTAACAGTGACACACACTGCCACTGTCCTGCTCAATCCAGCAATTAAACATTGAACTTGTAGCAGTACTGGCTGGACAAGCCAAGAAGCAACGGTGTGTACACAGAGCAAACCAAAATGGGCCTAGACAGTAAAACAAAATCCTGATGAGGTAATCATCTCTTCTCACTAAGATAAAGAATAACTCAGCCCTGACGGTGAGTAGAGAGAGGCTGCAGGGCATTCACTGGGCCAAGCAAGCGAGGTCAGCTCCGATTACTCCTGGGTAGTTGAGTTTACTGATTTTCTGGCTTGAGTCCAGGATTGCATAACACATGGAGGCCCAAGGGCTGGGAATGACCCAGAAGGGCCCTGTGCCTCCAGCCTACTTGCTACGCGCTTGGCGTGCGTCATGGCCCAGGTGGACTCATAGCAGGGGAGGGATTTGGCGCGTACCCAACAGTGAGCAGAGAGTCCTTCTCCAACTAAGCCATAAGCCACTGACACACGCCATTACCTGGAGGCAAGGCCCTTTGTGAGACCTCAACCCCGGCAGCAAAGAGGCCACAAGATGGCAGCAGAGGACAAAGCCCAGGACACAAAACCCGAACCGTCTGCAAAAGCTGATACTTCATTTGGGAAATGTCTGTTGTCTACAATCATGTATTTGAGGTCAGAATAAATGACTGAATTTCAAAAAAATCAGGGTAAAATTCATCAACACGGAGAATTTCCCAACCACCTCAGAATTCAGTCGCATATGAAGCCACATATTTCTCAAATGCTTAAAGCAGGGGATGGGGTCAAGGCCTTTAAAACTGACGTCAGCAGGAACCTTGTCACAGTCACTTCTTTCTGTGAAGTTCCAATGGGCAGCAATTCAAGTAAAACATGAGTGACTTCTATAGCGGCTGCCAAACTGATGAAGGGACAGATACAATGGTTGCTGGGAAGCATTGAGCAAAGCAGAATGCTTTCATGGAGCAGCTAGTAACTCTGGCAGTAGGCAGTATGCCGGGAAGGGTGGGGGGATAATGAGGACCACAGGACAAGTCTCACAGTCTTTACTTGCAGCTTGCAGAGGACAATGCACAGGAAAGGGGCAACAGTAGCACTGGGACTAAATCTCTGATCTTCCAATTTATCCTCTTAATACTCTTTTGCCTACATAGTCTTCCCCACCCCACCCCCACTGTCACTACCAAAAGCTGTCACTACCAAAAATTGCCAAGTAATCCCTGTGGGGCAAAATACCCTTCCCTGAAAATCAATATGAGAGGGATATGATTCTTAAAAAATGGTTTTGAGAACCTAATGTTAAATCTCTACAGGACTCTTGAATTTTATAAAAGGCTTTGATGGCCTACAAAAACCATATTGTACATCTAAACTCTAAATTTCTACCATATGTGTATATAAAGGAGAGATAATAATTGAAGGACTATGGACCAAATCTGGTACTCAGTTTTAAGAAAATCAGTTGTTAATATTTTAAAATCAGAAGATTTTACATTTTAAAAGTCAGAATTTTTGACTATTATAGAAAAATTGGAACAATGGCAATACTAAGCCCACAGTCCCACATGCCAATAATTGGGTAGAGTTGAGTAGGGTTAGTCTTTAAACAAAATGTGGGCTTTCTAGTTTGCCATAGTTCCCATCACTCCCTATTAACTCATGCCTAATCTGCTTCACTTATTTACACCATTTCTCATTTCTATAGGCAATTTATTTTCAATCTCTGAAGTGCTTTATAGTTTTAAAGTTTTTTTTGTTTTCTCATGTGTGATTTATTTGAGCCTTCAGTCAGTTCAGTTCAGTTGCTCAGTCATGTCCGACTCTTTGAGACCCCATGAATTGCAGCACACCAGGCCTCCCTGTCCATCACCAACTCCCGTTCACTCAGACTGACGTCCATTGACTCCGTGATGCCATCCATCCATCTCATCCTCTGTCGTCCCCTTCTCCTCCTGCCCCCAATCCCTCCCAGCATCAGAGTCTTTTCCAATGAGTCAACTCTTCACATAAGGTGGCCAAAGTACTGGAGTTTCAGCTTTAGCATCATTCTTTCCAAAGAAATCCCAGGACTGGTCTCCTTCAGAATGGACTGGTTGGATTTCCTTGCAGTCCAAGGGACTCTCAAGAGTCTTCTCCAACACCACAGTTCAAAAGCATCAATTCTTCGGCACTCAGCTTTCTTCACAGTCCAACTCTCACATCCATACATGACTACTGGAAAAACCAAAGCCTTGACTAGATGGACCTTTGTTGGCAAAGTAATGTCTCTGCTTTTCAATATGCTATCTAGGTTGGTCATAACTTTCCTTCCAAAGAGTAAGCACCTTTTAATTTCATGGCTGCAGTCACCATCTGCAGTGATTTTGGAGCCCCCAAAAATAAAGTCTGACACTGTTTCCACTGTTTCCCCATCTATTTCCCATGAAGTGATGGGACCAGATACCATGATCTTCATTTTCTGAATGTTGAGCTTTTTCACTCTCCTCTTTCACTTTCATCAAGAGGCTTTTTAGTTCCTTTTCACTTTCTGACATAAGGGTGGTGTCATCTGCATATCTGAGGTTATTGATATTTCTCCCAGCAATCTTGATTCCAGCTTGTGTTTCTTCCAGCCCAGCGTTTCTCATGATGTACTCTGCATAGAAGTTAAATAAGCAGGGTGACAATATACAACCTTGACATACTCCTTTTCCTATTTGGAACCAGTCTGTTGTTCCATGACCAGTTCTAACTGTTACTTCCTGACCTGCATACAGGTTTCTCAAGAGGCAGGTCAGGTGGTCTGGTATTCCCATCTCTTTCAGAATTTTCCACAGTTTATTGTGATCCACACAATCAAAGGCTTTGGCATAGTCAATAAAGCAGAAATAGATGTTTCTCTGGAACTCTCTTGCTTTTTCGATGATCCAGCGGATGTTGGCAATTTGATCTCTGGTTCCTCTGCCTTTTCCAAAACCAGCTTGAACATCTGGAAGTTCATGGTTCACGTGTTGCTGAAGCCTGGCTTGGAGAATTTTGAGCATTACTCCTCCAGTAAGGTAGCGAGAGTAAATATTATAATCTCCATTTAAGCAAAATGCATTTCAGAGAGGTCTGATTTGCCCAAACTTCCACATCAAAACCAAAGTCTAGATTTTCTGAGTCCCAATCTTATTATTCTTGGCAGGGGGAACTATTAAGTTTCTATTAAGAACTTCAACATTGCCGGGAGAAATATTAATAACCTCAGATATGCAGATGACACCACCCTTATGGCAGAAAGTGAAGAGGAACTAAAAAGCCTCTTGATGAAAGTGAAAGAGGAGGGTGAAAAAGCTCAACATTCAGAAAATGAAGATCATGGCATCTGGTCCCATCACTTCATGGGAAATAGATGGGGAAACAGTGGAAACAGTGTCACACTTTATTTTTTGGGGCTCCAAAATCACTGCAGATGGTGATTGCAGCCATGAAATTAAAAGATGCTTACTCCTTAGAAGGAAAGTTATGACCGACCTAGATAGTATATTCAAAAGCAGAGACATTACTTTGCCAACAAAGGTCTGTCTAATCAAGGCTATGGTTTTTCCAGTAGTCATGTATGGATGTGAGAGTTGGACTGTGAAGAAAGCTGAGTGCCGAAGAATTGATGCTTTTGAACTGTGGTGTTGGAAAAGACTCTTGAGAGTCCCTTGGACTTCAAGGAGATCCAACCAGTCCATCTTAAATGAGACCAGTCCTGGGATTTCTTTGGAAGAAATGAGGCTAAAGCTGAAACTCCAGTACTTTGGTCACCTCATGCAAAAAGTTGACTCATTGGAAAAGACCCTGATGCTGGGAGGGATTGGGGGCAGGAGAAGGGGACGACAGAAGATGAGATGGCTGGATGGCATCACTGACTCGATGGACGTGAGTCTGAGTGAACTCCGGGAGTTGGTGATGTACAGGGAGGCCTGGCGTGTCCCCTTCATGTCTCCAACTGTAGGGGGCATGGGTTCCATCCCTGGTCAGGGAACTAAGATCCTGCGAGGCATGTGACATGGACAAAGAAAAAAAAAGAACTACATTTTAGTGGTTCATGTATCAAAACCAGAGAAGTAAATACAGGTATAACTGTTGGAATGGATGAATTCCCACTGTTTAGTTGTTCAAGAATCCTTGCAAATGATTACCTCCTCCTCTTTCAGTGAACTATGTCCACTCCCCTTTCAGGCATATGAAGATTGCCTTTCTAACCATTCTGAAGTTGGGTGCGGCTATATGACTTGTTTTCCTCAATGAAGTGTGTGTGAAAGTGATATGTATCCCTTTGAGGCAGAAGCATTTAAGAACCTGAACAATTCTTCATGTTTACTTCACAACTTGGGAAGGGGCTGGAGATCGGGGGAGGGGGGATTAGTCTCATGGTGACATGGTAGAGAGCACCAGGCTGCGATGGTGCAGGAGTGGCCGAGAGGAGCTACCCCACATCCGAGGTCAGGGGTGGCGGCCGAGAGGAGCAACCACACGTCCAAGGAGCAGCAGCTGCACAGGCGCAGGAAGGCCGAGAGGAGCTACTCCATGTTCAAGGTCAGGAGGGGCGACCTCATCCAAGGTAAGGAGCAGCAGCTGCGCTTTGCTGGAGCAGCCGTGAAGAGATACCCAACGTCCAAGGTAAGAGAAACCCAAGTGAGACAGTAGGTGTTGCAAGAGGGCATCAGAGGGCAGACACACTGAAACCATAATCACAGAAAACTGGTCAGTCTGATCACACAGACCACAGCCTTGTCTAACTCAGTGAAACTAAGCCATGCCCTGTGGGGCCACCCAAGATGGACGGGTCATGGTGGAGAGTCTGACAGAATCTGGTCCACTGGAGAAGGGAATGGCAAACCACTTCAGTATTCTTGCCTTGGGAACCCCATGAACAGTATGAAAAGGCAAAATGATAGGATACTGAAAGAGGAACTCCCCAAGTTGGTAAGTGCCCAATATGCTACTAGAGATCAGTGGAGAAATAACTCCAGAAAGAATGAAGGGATGGAGCCAAAGCAAAAACAATACCCAGTCATGGATGTGACCTGTGATAGAAGCAAGGTCCGATGCTGTATAGAGCAATATTGCATAGGAACCTGGAATGTTAGGTCCATGAATCAAGGCAAATTGGAAGTGGTCAAACAGGAGATGGCAAAAGTGAACGTTGACATTCTAGGAATCAGCGAACTAAAATGGACTGGAATGGGTGAATTTAACTCAGATGACCACTATATCTACTACTGTGGGCAGGAATCCCTCAGAAGAAATGGAGTAGACATCATGGTCAACAAAAGAGTCTGAAATGCAGTACTTGGATGCAATCTCAAAAACGACAGAATGATCTCTGTTCGTTTCCAAGGCAAACCATTCAATATCACGGTAATCCAAGCCTATGCCTCAACCAGTAACACTGAAGAAGCTGAACGGTTCTATGAAAACCTACAAGACCTTTTAGAACTAACACCCCAAAAAGATGTCCTTTTCACTATAGGGGATTGGAATGCAAAAGTAGGAAGTAAAGAAACACCTGGAGTAACAGGCAAATTTGGCCTTGGCATACAGAATGAAGCAGGGCAAAGGCTAATAGAGTTTTGCCAAGAGAACGCACTGGTCATAACAAACACCCTCTTCCAACAACACAAGAGAAGACTCTACACATGGACATCACCAGATGGTCAACACCGAAATCAGATTGATTGTATTCTTTGCAGCCAAAGATGGAGAAGCTCTATACAGTCAGCAAAAACAAGACCGGGAGCTGACTGTGGCTCAGATCATGAACTCCTTATCGCCAAATTCAGACTGAAATTGAAGAAAGTGGGGAAAACCACTAGACCATTCAGGTATGACCTAAATCAAATCCTTTATGATTATACAGTGGAAGTGAGAAATAGATTTAAGGGACTAGATCTGATAGACAGAGTGCCTGATGAACTATGGACGGAGGTTCGTGACACTGTACAGGAGACAGGGATCAAGAACATCCCCATGGAAAAGAAATGCAAAAAAGCAAAATGGCTGTCTGAGGAGAACTTACAAATAGCTGTGAAAAGAAGAGAAGCGAAAATCAAAGGAGAAAAGGAAAGATATAAACATCTGAATGCAGAGTTCCAAAGAATAGCAGGGAGAGATAAGAAAGCCTTCCTCAGTGATCAATGCAAAGAAATAGAGGAAAACAACAGAATGGGAAAAACTAGAGATCTCTTCAAGAAAATTAGAGCTACCAAGGGAACACTTCATGCAAAGATGGGCTCGATAAAGGACAGAAATAGTATGGACCTAACAGAAGCAGAAGATATTAAGAGATGGCAAGAATACACAGAAGAACTGTACAAAAAGATCTTCATGACCCAGGTAATCATGATGGTGTGATCACGCACCTAGAGCCAGATATCCTGGAATGTGAAGTCAAGTGGGCCTTAGAAAGCATCACGATGAACAAAGCTAGTGAAGGTGATGGAATTTCAGTGGAGCTATTTCAAATCCTGAAAGATGATGCTGTGAAAGTGCTGCACTCAATATGCCAGCAAATTTGGAAAACTCAGCAGTGGCCACAGGACTGGAAAAGGTCAGTTTTCATTCCAATCCCAAAGAAAGGCAATGCCAAAGAATGCTCAAACTACCACACAATTGCACTCATCTCACACGCTAGTAAAGTAATGCTCAAAATTCTCCAAGCCAGGCTTCAGCAACACGTGAACCATGAACTTCCAGATGTTCAAGCTGGTTTTAGAAAAGGCAGAGGAACCAGAGATCAAATTGCCAACATCTGCTGGATCACCAAAAAAGCAAGAGAGTTCCAGAAAAACATCTATTTCTGCTTTATTGACTATGCCAAAGCCTTTGATTGTGTGGATCACAATAAACTGTGGAAAATTCTGAAAGAGATGGGAATACCAGACCACCTGACCTGCCTCTTGAGAAACCTGTATGCAGGACAGGAAGCAACAGTCAGAACTGGTCATGGAACAACAGACTGGTTCCAAATAGGAAAAGGAGTACGTCAAGGCTGTACATTGTCACCCTGCTTATTTAACTTCTATGCAGAGTACATCATGAGAAATGCTGGGCTGGAAGAAACACAAGCTGGAATCAAGATTGCTGGGAGAAATATCAATAACCTCAGATATGCAGATGACACCACCCTTATGGCAGAAAGTGAAGAGGAACTAAAAAGCCTCTTGATGAAAGTGAAAGAGGAGAGTGAAAAAGTTGGCTGAAAGCTCAACATTCAGAAAACGAAGATCATGGCATCCGGTCCCATCACTTCATGGGAAATAGATGGGGAAACAGTGGAAACAGTGTCAGACTTCATTTTTGGGGGCTCCAAAATCACTGCAGATGGTGACTGCAGCCATGAAATTAAAAGACGCTTACTCTTTGGAAGGAAAGTTATGACCAACCTAGATAGCATATTCAAAAGCAGAGACATTACTTTGCCAACAAAGGTCTGTCTAGTCAAGGCTATGGTTTTTCCAGTGGTCATGTATGAATGTGAGAGTTGGACTGTGAAGAAAGCTGAGGACCAAAGAATTGATGCTTCTCAACTTCGGTGTTGGAGAAGACTCTTGAGAGTCCCTTGGACTGCAAGGAAATCCAACCAGTCCATCCTAAAAGAGATCAGTCCTGGGTGTTCTTTGGAAGGACTCATGCTAAAGCTGAAACTCCAATACTTTGGCCTCATGAGAAGAGTTGACTCATTGGAAAAGACCCTGATGCTGGGAACGATTGGGGGCAGGAGGAGAAGGGGACGACAGAGGATGAGATGGCTGGATGGCATCACTGACTCGATGGACATGAGTTTGGGTAAACTCCGGGAGTTGGTGATGGACAGGGAGGCCCGGCATGCTGTGATTCATGGGGTCGCGAAGAGTCCGACACGATTAAGCGACTGAACTGAATTGAACTGACGTGGTAGGATCTCCAAATGGTGGTGGTCCATGGACTTGGGTACCTGAATAATTTACAAGGAGCAGAGCACCCTGCCAGAGAGTAAACCTTTGTGGTTTTAGACCATTGAGATTTTGGCATTGTTACCACAGCATAACCTAGCCTAACCTGATACAAGGTTCATCTGCATGGTAACTGAACTTTTCCAAGAATTAAAATGCAATTCTTAGATATCTGATCATATGACTAAAACTTGTTGCTCCTATGTGGAAGACAGTTAAGAATGAATTGTTGACTTTCATTCCTAGCTTCTTCAGCTACCACCACCTTCTGATTTTGAGGAAAATTATTTTGAGTACTTCACAGATGAGCTCTCCATTATTCTGGTATTTAGACGGGGAGGGGGGCGGGGGAGATTTTGTTTTCTCATTCCAGAGCCTAATCCCAGAACTGTCCCCACCCACTAATACTCACACAATCTTGTCATAGGGCAACTATTACCACTCCCAAGGTGTCACAAACAGCTGGCGCCACTGCAATGTAAGGGCAATGCAGCCAGGCTGCGCTCTTTCCTCACTGGTGCCTGGGCTTGGTTAAGCCTGGAGAAGCAGCCTTCTCAAGTGGGAACAAAAATGAGTGTGAAGCGCACACCCATCCCGGCACTATGTGAATTTGGGGTGAGTTTTTAGTATTGCAGCTCTGGTCAGTTCTAGTTTCTCTAGCGGCTAGCAAGCTGTCGGGTTGGTGCTACGGGGTGCCCTCGTTTTCCTGGGCTTTTCTCAAGCCCACCTGAACTTGCCATTTTTGCACACTTGCAAAGGTCATAAACGGTGGGGGTTGAGCACAACCAGAGCTTCTGCAAGCGCGCCGCAGCTGGGATCAAAGGTCGGCAGGGCTGCCGAGAGGCTGAGCCTGCGCAGTCCCGCTCCCGCCTTGGAGAGAAAGGGTGGCTGCAACGCGGGATCATTACACCGGCTAGCTCACAAGAGGCGGGAAAATCTTAGGTTGGGTCGCCGTGTCCCTCCCTCTTCCTGCCCTGTCCACACCGTCTGCCCAGCCAGTCCGTCCTCCTCAGGCGCCTAGGCCCCGGGGGAGGGGGATGAGAAGGGCCCTGGGCTTCTGACTCATCATCTCCAACCCCTTTCTCGCGCGCGCTCCAAGTCTCAGGACTTTGGACCTGGGCACTGTGGGAGGGGGCACGGCAACAGCATCTGGGAAACCCCAGCTCTGCCGAGGGGCAGCCCTCAACCCCAGCCGGTCTCCGAAGCTACCAGATGGAGGAATATAGAACCCCAGTCAGTTCTTAGTTACCGAGGTTGGGGTGGTGGCGCCCCCGCGTAGCACTGCCCGCCCAGCTCCTCCCTGCACGCGGGGCCAGTGGTCACGTCCGAGGAAACGCTCGTCTAGGCCCATATTTCCAGCGCCTCGCGTCACTCAGCAGATGCACAGCGCCCCCACCACAGAAGGGAAGGCTCTTTATTTCCCAGCAGGCCACAGGGCGGCGAGGCATCCTGGGATTTGTAGTTTCCGCTAGACTAGAAAGGCACCAGATCGAAGTGAGAGAACGGAAGCACCAGTGGTGAATTGATTTCAGAGAGTGGGCGTGTACAGGAACCCGGGTTTGGAGTGAATGGGATTGTGAAAGGTGGAAATCTTGGAAACAGTGAGATGAGGCAGATGTGAAGCTGGGGAGGCAATGGGTAAGAATGGAAGGGAGGAAATGGATCTAGCTGAAAGTTAGTTTAAGGATATCTTATCTTGCAGGCAGTCAGATTCTCAGGGCTGTGAGGTGATGGCAGACTCACTCTAGGTATTGCTTTCCCCAGCAGGGAAGGGTAAAGCAAGGGGCCTAGTCAGAGGGAGAATTGAAGGCACTCCACCAGACTTCATGTATGTCTCAGGGGACTCCATCTAGTTTGAGTTCAGGGGGATGCTGTGCAGGAGAGTCTGGAGAATGTTCCCGTGGGGTAGGAGAGCAGCACATGTCTGCTTCCACTTGCCAGCTCACTGATTTGTTCTCTTTGCTGTGCTAGCCACTGTGGGACCAGTCTCCAACTCAGGAACTTCCTCCAACTCTGAGAGGCCCTGAAAACCAGACAGTTGTGAGGTGAGCAAACATCAAGGGTGAGAAAGGAGGAATCCCAGAGAGACGCAGCTTCCTCCTCTCCGATTTTTTCCCTCATGTTCGCACAGTCCTTCCAATATTTAGTCACATTCCTAATGCTCTCCCACATTTCTAGCCCCAACCATTTAGATACTCAGTTTCCTGTTGCCCATCACTAGGAGAAAGGGAAAGTGAAGTTGCAGTCCAGTGCGACTCTTTGCAGACCCCATGGACTGTAGCCTACCAGGCTCCTCAGTCCATGGAATTTTCCAGGCAAGAGTACTGGAATGGGTTGCCATTTCCTTCTCCAAGGGATCTTCCCAACCCAGGGATCAAACCCTGGTCTCCCGCACTGCTTTACCGTCTGAGTCTCCTAGCCATCACTAGGAGAGACATGTCCAAAGCCAGAAAACGAATAAGTTTCAGTTTAACAACCTCTCCTGCCCTGCCCCATTGTTTTCCCTTAAGTACCATTGACCAGAAGAGCCAGTGAAAAAAGTTTCTAGCTCTCTGCTTCCTCCCCACCCTCAATACCTCCTGTAGCTCCTGGTAGCGCAGACTCTGGCTTCTGCAGCATCTTGGCTTCCTCTGGCTCAGCAGGAACAGGGAATATGCTGAGACCAGCACTCCCCCTAGGGTGAAGGCCTCAGCGCTGAGCTCCAGCACCAGCAAGCCGGCTAGCTGTAGGTAGATGGGGCTGAGGGTATGCTGCAGGGGACCCTGCACCTATCTGCCCTTGTCCTTTCCCCTCCTCTCGCCTCCACATCCTCCCACATTCTTCTTTATTTACTTGTACCTCAGAGGGGACAGTTGGGGCAGACATCAAGGCTGTCTTCATCACCTCGACCACCAATGCGATGAAGCCCGAGATCAGATTAAAGGTGTTGAATATCATCATGGCGCGCACCTGCCAGTGAGCCAGTTGAGTCCTGCCAGCCTAGGGGACTCATTGGAACCTCAAGCCCCACCTGTAGCCTAGCTGAAAACAAAACTCAGCTCCTATTCCTCCACCTCCAAACAAGACCATCAGCCCTTTAAACTTTCTTATTTTACCCCCTCAGGGTTTTAGGCCAGTCATGGGCAGAGAGCTGACACAGTTAGTCAACAGTGAGAAATTCACTTCCTAGACTGAGATGTGCATGTGTGTATGTGTTTCAGGGGGTGGGATAATAGTACTACATTCTTTTCCCCTCTCACCTTCCAGAGACGGGGTGCTCTGCGCAGCTCAAGAGTAACAATCCCAGTGAGGAGACCCTGAATGATGAGAAAGGCAAGTGGTGAGGTTTGGCTTGTTAGGGAGGGGCCCTTCCTTCTACCCTCCCACGTGGTAGTTCTTACCAGTATGCCAGGCCCAAGTGGCAGTGCTGTGGTCATGTGACAAGCAGAGTTCAGGCAGGCTACTGAGACAGCAAAGGGCACCACAGCCACTGCCAGCCATAGCTGGCTCACCTGGAGGCCAGATGCAGTGTAGTTAAAGGGAAACTGTCAGGAATTCCCTTCCTCCCAATCCTTGCCTCTTCCAGAGATCAGCGATTGGGAGGAATCATAGTGCCAGAGAGTAGTCAACCAAGGGTCATAAGGAGAAGGAGATATCATTTAATTTTTTTCTGCCTCATGTTGTAGTTCAGTTACTTACCTGTGTGTTTTCCCCATATGGAGAATCTACTTGGAGATTAAGGGTCTTCCCTTGTTTATTCTATATTTCCTCCACCCTCCTCCCACTCAGAACCTAGCACAGTTTCAGGCACGTGATAGGTGCTTACAAAACATGTGTAGAACTGAATTGGGGGTACAAGTTAACATGCTGAAGGTCGGGGTGGGGCAGCTTGGCCTCACCGCCAGCACCAGGAGGCGCCCACTCTGCCTGTGCCTGGCCCAGTGCTGTAGCTTTTCCAAACGAAGGCTAGGTCTCTCTTGCTGACCAGCTCTGTCCTCCATGGCTCCCTTGACCACTAGAGCTCCGTGATTTCTAGCCTGGGAAAAATGCATTATGACACCCATCAGAAGACAGGACATACAGCAACATCTCTTTCAGCTGCCCCTCTGCCCACTTTCAATATCCAGGAAGTTGAGGTTTAGAGTCCTTACACCTACCTAGTCTTGAAGCAGCTGCTCCAAAGGGATGGGTCCCAATCGGGCCTGGAGCTCCTGGCAGGGCCCCTGGTAGCTCAGAGCAGATGACAAACTTGTCCTGGCGGAGACAGGCTATCAAGGCTGAGGTGTGGTGGGGCAAAGGTCCCTATGAGGGCTTATGGATCCAGGGAGTGGCGGTGGGTAGACACCAGCCTCAGTTCACTCTACAAGACACCTCGCCCTATCTCATTCTGTTCCCATTTCCTGTTGACCCCGTCTCTGCCCATCCTTTGTGCCTCTTCTGATCACTCACCTTATCCACATGGATACTATCACCCTGGGCTCCAATGTCCCATTTCCACCTAATTTTTTTCCTTTTTTTAGGGGGCTTCCTCCTTAACTTACTTGCCATTCCATAGGGAAATCCCACCTCACTCTCTGGATTAGTCCCATCATTACCACTTGAAGATTTGTCCCAAGACCAGCCAAGACCTGGCTTCTTATCTCTCACTTTCTGGACAATTTCTCCTCTCTCATTCCTTTCTTGAAGGATTTACTCTGGATTGGGCACTGACTAAGTGGATGGAGAGCTCTATTTATAGTAGGGATTGTTTTTGACTCAGTGATAACCTGTAGTTAGACATGTTAGAAGATGGTCCTTAAATGGTCAGTCTTGGAAAGGACACTATTGCAACAATTAATATTTTTGAGGGACAGAAGTTGCCTTGAAGCCAGGCAAGCTCTGACACTTTCCCAGCTGTGTGGCCTTGGATACATTATTCTACCAATTTGAACCTCAGTTTGTTGAAACTGAGTGATTAAAAGGGGGACAGTAATATGACTGGGAAGGGTTGTTTACTCAGGGTGGGTACATAATAACCATTAATGATGCTGATTAATTTATACTGATATACCTGATGCCCATATATTACAGCACTTGGGTTGCAAAGAGTCGCACACGACTTAGCTACTGAACAGCAATAAAGAAGCAGCATCACCTAGGCCCAAATATATATTCTGTAGATCAAAAATAGGAAAAGCCCACCTTGCTGCAAGCCTGACTTCTGGAGGTAACCAGATCTATGTTCAAATCCCAGAGCAATCCAGGTGACCTTGGGCAAGTTACTTAATCTCTGTTTTCTTATCATTAAAGGCAAATTAATACCAATCTCAAGGGGTTGCCTTAAGTATTAAAAGAGAAAATGCATATGAACCAATTCAGTTCAGCACCTGGCTCATACACACTCAATAAATGTGAGTCGCTATTATTAATTGATGACAGAAGACTGAGCCAGAAGACCCCAGGAGTTAGAACTAGGAGGCAGGGTCCTGGGGGGCAAGTGGCCTTCTATGTGAGCCACTTCTGCCCTGCTCAGTGCTGTGCCAACTCACTGGAGCACTGTGCCCCCTCTTCTTTCCTGGGCAGTGAGAATCACATTTAAAGGAATCCTGAGAACTGCTGTGTCTACTCTCTCCTCTATCCTTACGTATATTAATTTTATTTTGTGGCGATGGCCTGACAGAATGTGAGATGTTAGGCTTGCACTGAGTTTCCCTTAACTGGTAGGCCAGTGAAAAGAGACTAATAGCCTTGTTTTCCTTACCTGTAAATGCAGACTAATTATAGAAGTGTTATTGGAAGGATTGTATACTATTAAATATGTGATCAGGCGTTCAGTGAAATATTGATCAAATCTAAGTGTCCAATTTACAAATTTGTAGTCCCTGTCTAGATTACAATCTCCTCGAGGGAGAGTACCACATTCCCCTGCTGTGTTCATCCCCCACGGCCCTGAGCGTAGTGCTTGGTACTCAGTAAGCACTCAGTAAATATTTGTTGTATTGAAGAGCCATTAAAGTAACTTAAGGAATGGAAAAATAGAATTCGAGAGGAAGGAGCAGGAATTGTTTATCAAGAACAGAAAGGACCGAAGAGTAACTTTAATGTTTCTTACACGGCCGACATTAACTATCTCTATAATCGCCCCTCCTCCTCCCCCAAAAGAGAGACAGAAATTGTAAGGGAGAGGCTTTGAGATAAAACCCCAGGAAGAACTTCCCGAGTCTGTGCATGTTGGGGCAGAAAGAGCGGCAGAGCCAGCTCCTTCCCTGGTATGTCCGGGTTTAGGGTGGGAGGGGCAGTCCTGCTTGGAGGCTGGGGGAAGGACGAGATGACCTTTCAAAATCTCTTCCAGTCTCCTGTTGGAATCATCCGTGCGCCCCACCCCCGTTCCCCCCCCCTCCTCCGACAGCGCCCCCAGTCTCCAAACGGCCCGCACCCCGCCCCTGGCGGCCGCCTCTCGCGGCTCCCGGGGTCCCCTGCTCCCTGTCCCCGGAGCCAGAGCCCCGCTCCCGCTCCCGCTCCCGTGCGGCTCCCAGCCCCGCCGCGCCGCCCCCCGCATGCTAATGGCCGGGCCGCCTCCCGCCGCACACAATGCGGGCCGGGGCCGGGGGCGGGGGACCGGGGAGGGGGCGGGGGCCGGGCCGGGGGCGGGGGGGCCGGGGCCCGGCGCATCTCCCCCGGCCCCACGTAACGCTGACGCCCGCGCCGCCGGCCCGCCGCCCGCCGCCGCCGCCGCCGCCGCCGCCCGCTCCGCCGCCGCCCGCCCGGGGCTCGTGAGTAGCCGCTCCCCCCACTCCCGGCCCCCCCTCCGCCACCCGGCCCCCGCCCCCGGCCCCCGCCCCCCCTCCCGGAGGGGGGGGCCCCCGCTACGCGCGCCCGGCTCGGAGCAGGTGCAGGGGGCGGGGGCGGGGGAGGGGCGCCGGCTCGGCCCCAAGCAAACTTCGCCCAGAGCTCCTGGGGGGGCGGGGTGGGGGCGGCGGCCACGGAAGCCTGAGAGCTAGGGGGGCCTCGAAGGAGGGGGGGTAGGTGGGGGAGTCGGGAAAGCGGACACCAAAGGGGAAAGGCCAGCGGGGGTGGGGGGGGCGGTCGTCTTTGTAGGGGCCCGAAGGCAGGGCGCGAGGGGCCTGGGGGTGCCGGGCGGCCGAACTGGGAACCAGAGTGGATGAGTGCCCCCCGGCCCAGGTAGGGCTGATGGAGGAGGAGGGGGAAGGGACCCAAACTCTCCGGGAGCGGGGGATGGGGGAGGGGAGAGGATGGGGGGGTGCTTCCCTCTCTGCGTCCCAAACAAAGTGTCACAAAGAGCTCGGCCGGCGGCAGCGGCGGAGGCGGCTGCAACTCAGCTTTTGTTCTCCGGGCCCGGGTAGCTGAGCCTTGGCCTCCCAGTCTCCCAACCCTGTCCCCCATCATCCTTCTGGTTTATCTTCCCCGGGAGGGGCCAGGGGTGCTGCTAGAAGAACCTCTTGTGCAAGATCAAAGGTCTTGCCCTACTTGCCAACCTACTTCTGGGAAGGAGATTTTCCCAGAGGCTTTCCTACCCACTCCCTACCCCCTAATCTGAGAACTGAGGTTCATATGGATGCTGAGACTCTGACCCTTCTAGGGTCAGCTCCAGCTAAGGGGGCTTAGGGCTGGCTGCATGCCGCTCCCCCAGATCCAGGTTCTTCGGAACTTTCAGAAGAGGGGTCAACTTGGGACATGCCTCTGGGATAAGATTCACCATGGTGGGGTGGCTGTAGGTGAGCAGGTGTACTTCCCTCTCACCTCTTGCTGTCCATTTGCGGACTATAACCCCCACTTAGGGTAGTGAGGATGGAAGGAAGGAGGCTTTACCAAGAACTCAATCTAAAAGGTGGGCAGGCTGTGCTATTAGGTCAGTTTTGGGGGAGCCACCTGAGCAGTGCAGTTCAGAGGACCATGGAAAGGAGGCCATAAAAGTGAACTAGTGGCGTGTCCATGTGTTAAAGGTGGTCTTGACTCTAGACCACCTAAGGAGTTCCCTTTCAACTCCATCTAGTACAGCATTAATCATAATGTTAGAGGACTTGGAAGGCGTAAAAATTCTCAGAGGGGGAAAACATCAAGTATTAGAGATGACCAGAGACAGAGATCTAGTCACTGTCCTTCAGGCCCTATACTTCAAGTCCTGACCATTGCCCCTTACACTTTCACCCTAAAAGCTTTTGAAACACAAAGTTTGAGAGAGAATCTTGATGGTCCTCCAGACAGCAGATGCATCTATGTACTTGTCCCTGTTGTTTCTAAGAGTCTTCTCACCAACCCTTGATGGTCCACACCCCCTTTCCCACCAGGTCTCCTAGCACATAAAAGGAATTGGCCTATTGCTTGGGAAAGATTTTGGATCCCTATCCCTGGCCCTACATCCTTGTAGAACCCAAATAAGGGCAAAATAACCCTTGATTCCCACTGAGGGTGGGAAGTAGGTCAGTGCTACTGCCTGGCTAAGTCTCGTGGTTGGTGTTTAGGGCCTGACTATAGAAAACTCTGATTATTGCCCACGGGCAATGCATGCATGATCTGGGTTCCAGGTCATTTCATAAAATCTGGGGCTCTGGGGCTCTGTCAGTGCTTTCTCCTACTGAGAAAAACTTGTGGGATCAGGTTCTTGGGACCTCTTTGGTGAGGAGATGATTCTGGAGATCTTGCTTGAGCCTAGGAGGGTCTCTCAGTGGGTTTTGTTGATTTGAGGCTACCCTCTGGGGAAACTTTCCCTGCTGGGAATTCAGCTTCACTTTGAGCCTTCTTGTATATCACTGCATTTCCGTCCTGGAAAACTGCTATGTGGAAAGCAGTGTTTTTGTTTTGTTTTGGGGAGGAAGCTTTGCCCAATTCCTACTCTACTTGCCTTGGTATGAGATCAGTCTCCCAGGAGGTATTTTGTTTACTATCCTATAGGCACTTTTAAGGGCCCTAGAATCTTCTCAGAATCAGAGTATGTGCCCATAGGTTAGTCAGCTATGACCATGCAGTATTCCCAGCCTCCTCCCCCTCCTCCCCCACCATCTGCTTCCTCTGAATATACCAGATTGGCTGTACACCAGGATGTTCCGGGAATCCCCAGGAGAGCAACAGAATGTGATGGACCCAAATATGATGCCTCAGTAACTCATTCCAGGATGTACAAACTGTAACTGTCAGAACACTGCTTATAGCTAATTAAAATTCTTCTAGTTACATCTATTTTCTGTTACATCTGTCTATTTTCAGTGACATCCAAAAGGCCAAAATAATCCCTCTGGTACCACTGGTTTTTCCCCCCTCTATGGTTTCCAGATAAGAATTTTAAAAAATCCTCTGGCTTTTCTCATTGCCTTATGTGAGGTGCTAAAATGGCAAATGTGGCCCCTCTAGCACTTCATTGCTCTATGGTATGGAGGTGGCCAAAGAGGCTCCTCTGGTAGCCCACTGCACTCTCCATGGTACTGAAGGAATGACCATTTGTTTCAACATCTCTCTGGGGTCCAGAAGAGTCCTATGACTCAGAACCACAAAACTTTTGAACTGGAGGGGACCATCAGTATAAATTAGTCTAATCCCCTTATTTTACAGATGAGTAAACTGGGAAGTTAAGTGATTTACTGAAGGTTGCAGGGCTATTAATGATCTGACTGGGCCCACAGTAGTCTTGTACCCTTCAGTCCTACACTAATTCATCTTTCATTATATTAGTGAACTCAACAAGGCTCTTGGTCTCAGGAAAGGGGCTTATTTGGAGGATCCAGAAGATGAGAGTGGATGCCTTAATTTGGAGCTGCAGAAATAAAGATATTAAAAGTTGTGGTTGAGGTTGTTTAGTGACCTTGGACAAAGACATTTTGTTAATTAATTTCCTGTTAATAAAATTCCCATCACCCAGATTCCACATGTAACAGGTACCTGACCCTTCACAGAGTCTTGTCCCATCTACTAAACGTCAAAAATTAAAGCACCATTAGGTCTCCAGAGCCTTTTTTCTTTGCAGGGCTGACCCTAGCTCAGTTCTCTTCTGTTAAAATTCCTTAAGCAAAATAATGCTGAATCCTTTTCTTTCTCAGTAACCTATTTCAGTTTCACAATACCTATTGTAAGCAGGTTCTTTATACCTCAAACATTCTTTCTGTCTCAGGCCAAAAAAAAAAAAAAAATCAGGTAAGGTCCACATTTGTCTAGCTTTGACCACATACAGTTGTATATGGAAGCAAGAAAGATAGACTAGATGACTTCTGGTCATTCTCCTAGGTCTATTTCCATGAATCTTAATTCTGGGGTTGCTTCTAAGTCCTGCTAACCTCCTCTGCAGCTTAGAATCAGGAGATCCTCACCCCCCACCCCCACCCCCAAGTCCTCTTCCTCTCAGTGCTCTTCTCCTTCCTCAGAACTGGAGCTTTGCACATCCCAGGCTCAGGGAATTTTAGCCTGGAGAATTTTAACCCTTTTCAGCTCAGAGCATGTGCTGAGCCCCTATCTGTGCAGATGGCCCAGCCCCGCCCCCCGTCCCTCACTCCAGCCTCTTGAGCTCAGAGCCAGTGTAATCCTCCTCTTGTGTGAGGGAGCCTCTCCCCTGCAGAGAGGAGGAAAGCCTGCCTCGGAACAGCCCTGGACAAAGGGGCTGAGATGCCCCATCAAACTGCAGGCTCCAAGGTTTGAAACGAGGGGATGAATTCTATCTGGTATTTGCAGTTTTTAACCCCTTCCCAAGGCCAGCAGCGCCCCTTAACTTCCACTCCTCCCCCAACTCTCTCTTCATTCCCTTTCCCTCTGGCTCTCTCCCCCTTCATGCCCCTCCCCCTCTGTCTGTCTCCAGACTCTGCTGCTGGGAGGTGTTTCTCTCCCATGCATGAATGAGTCTCTGTAATGAATGGAAATGAATGGATCAGGAATCCAGGCGGAGGGAGGAAGAATGAGGGGGAAAGACAGAAAGACAGGGTAAAGGCAGAAGGAAGAACTATGGAGCCTGGAAGAATGTTTGGCTGGCTGGTCAGTTAGGGGTCTGAGAGCAACTGGTCCCACTTGGATAGCTGAGGAGCATGGCAAGCCGACCCCGTTTGCTTTTCCCACTGCACAGCCCAGTCTAAATGAGAGAAGAGTCTACTGTGATGGTCTCTTCCACCAGCAGGGTGGCGGAGACGTGGGTGGGGGGCGTGGTGGTGTTGGTGGTGATGGTGGTTCTGCATAAGGCATTTAAAATGAAAAATTTGGGGGGAAGAAATCTGGGTTATCAGGGAGCCTTGTGGACAAATAAAGTAGTACAAGTTTTGAAGACAGTAGCCTCCTCCTGTCTCAGGATGTAAGGCAGGAAGGAGAAGGGATAGATTCCAGGGTGCTAAGAGTTTGGGGCTCTCCGGAAGAGACTCGGGTTAGGGGTGACTTTTTCCACTGCTGAAAATCAGGGCTCATCCTTTGCTCCAAATCTGTCTCTCTTGCTTTAGCTCTTCAGCACCTGTTGCCTTCACTAGCAGCTTTTCCCCCTCCTCTTCCGTACACTCCTCAGAACCAAAGAATGTGAAGGGGGTCCATGGAGGTGAGTGAGGCTCTGGCCTGAACCTACAAGTACCTGCAACTATACTTCCTCCCCTCCCTACCTCTCTTTCTGTCTCTCTGGCCTCCCATTACTTCCGTGGTCCCCAAAGCTCAGTTCCCATTCATCCCCCAACTTCCTCGAGGTGAGTGGGAGGGGCCCCCGGTGTTCTTGGTTCAGGCCCCGACCCACCCTCTCTTGGGTTCCTCTGGCTCTCCGTGTCCATGTCTCCCCCACAGCTCTCCCTTCTCTACCCTTCGCTCTGTTCACATTTTTCTCCACAGGGCTCACGTCCCCGCGCCCCGGTCGGCCACCTAGCGCCGTCGCCCCCGGCTTTCGACGGCGAACTGGATCTGCAGCGCTACTCCAACGGGCCAGGCGTGAGCGCCGGGTCTCCAGGGATGGGAGCAGTGGGCTGGTCTGAGAGTCGCGCAGGCGAACGGCGCTTCCCCTGCCCTGTATGCGGGAAGCGCTTCCGCTTCAACTCTATCCTGGCTTTGCACCTGCGAGCGCACCCAGGCGCCCAGGCCTTCCAGTGCCCGCACTGTGGCCACCGTGCTGCGCAGCGGGCGCTGCTGCGCTCACACCTGCGCACGCATCAGCCCGAGCGCCCGCGAAGCCCCGCAGCGCGCCTGTTGCTGGAGTTGGAGGAGCGAGCTCTACTGCGGGAGGCCCGGCTGGGGAGACCTCGAAGTTCAGGGGGCCTGCAGGCCACCCCTGCCACCGAGGGCCTGCCGCGGCCCCAGGCTTCTTCGTCGTCCGCCTTCCGTTGCCCCTTCTGCAAAGGCAAATTTCGCACCGCGGCGGAGCGCGAACGCCACCTGCACATTCTACACAGGCCCTGGAAGTGCGGCCTGTGCAGTTTCGGCTCCAGTCAGGAGGAGGAGCTGCTGCACCACAGCCTGACGGCCCACGGAGCTCCCGAGCGCCCCCTGGCGGCCACCTCGGCTGCGCCCCAGCCTCAACCTCCACCCCAGCCTGAACCTAGATCGGTCCCCGAGCCAGAGCCAGAGCCTGAAAGTGAGGCAACCCCCGCCCCCGCTCCTGCTGCTCCCGAGGAGCCCCCAGCGCCTCCAGAGTTCCGCTGTCAAGTGTGTGGCCAGAGCTTTACGCAGTCCTGGTTTCTCAAGGGTCACATGCGCAAGCACAAGGCCTCCTTCGATCATGCATGTCCTGTTTGTGGCCGCTGCTTCAAGGAGCCCTGGTTCCTAAAGAACCACATGAAAGTGCACGCCAGCAAGCTGGGCCCACTGCGTGCTCCGGGGCCTGGTTCCGGGCCTGCCCGGGCCCCCCAGCCTCCTGACCTGGGCCTACTTGCCTATGAGCCTCTGGGCCCTGCGCTCCTCTTGGCCCCAGCGCCCACCCCCGCTGAGCGCCGTGAGCCTCCGAGCCTCCTGGGCTACCTGAGCCTACGAGCTGGCGAGGCGCGGCCCAATGGTGAGGGCGCTGAGCCTGGGGCTGGCCGCAGCTTTGGAAGCTTCCGCCCGCTGCCCTCTGCTCTCCCAGCCCGGGCTCGCCGGCACCGCGCTGAGGAGCCAGACGAGGAAGAGGAGGTGGTGGAGGCAGAGGAAGAGACCTGGGCCCGGAGCAGGGCGGTGGGCCCTCTGGCTTCCCTGCCCTCGCGCCCAGGCGAGGCCCCAGGGCACTCTGCGCCTGCCGCGGGGGCCCAGGCGAGGTCCACCGCCACGCAGGGTACGTAAGGATCTCCTCTAAGGTGTTCCACATTGTGGCCCACTCTGACGCCACCACTGCCCTCCTGCCCGCTCCTTTTAAAAAGGACCTGCCTCTTCTCGGTTTTCCTCCCTTAGAGGCTTTACTACTCTTTGAGGGCACAGTCCAACTCAGAGCAAGTCGAACCTCTCAGGTTCCCGCAAACCTTTTGTTTCCTCCTGGGCTGGGAGGGGAAGCAGTTCTGTGGGTGGTATGGGGGCACATGGACCTAATAGAGTTAGGGCAACGGGTCCTTCTGACTTCTTTTAATGCGTGTATTGCAGAAGAGAATGGTCTGTTAGTTGGAGGGGCCCGGCCTGAAGGGGGCCGGGGGGCCACCGGCAAGGACTGCCCCTTTTGTGGAAAATCCTTCCGCTCAGCGCACCACCTCAAAGTGCACCTGCGCGTGCACACAGGTGAGGGGGGCAACCTCCGGGATGGGGGGGGGCTGAGGTCAGGAAGCGGGGTGCGGGGTGCGGGTGAGAGCTCCGAGAAACACCTCTTAATTAAAATCAGAAGGGTGGGTGCGGCAGTGGTTTTTTTTCCTTGCCCAAAGCTTGTACATGGAGTGAAATGCGGGCAGGGGCGGGCAGTGATCGTGACTCTTGGCATCATCGCACCCCTCCTCTCCAGGCGAGCGCCCCTACAAGTGTCCGCACTGCGACTACGCGGGCACCCAGTCCGGCTCGCTCAAGTATCACCTGCAGCGCCACCACCGGGAGCAGAAGAGCGGAGCCGGCCCCGGGCCACCCCCGGAGCCGCCGCCCCCTTCCCAGCGGGGTTCGGGCCAGTCGTCCGGAGCCAAGGCGGCTCCGCAGCCTGCGACCTGGGTAGAGGGCAGAGCGAGCCCCCGGCCTCCCGCGAGTGGCGGCGCGCCGGGGTCCCGTCGGAAGCCCGCCAGCCCCGGGAGGACCCTGCGCAACGGGCGAGGCGGTGAGGCCGAGCCCCTGGACCTGTCCCTGCGGGCAGGGCCAGGAGGCGAGGCTGGGCCAGGGGGTGCCCTCCACCGATGCCTCTTCTGTCCCTTCGCCACGGGAGCCCCCGAGCTCATGGCCTTGCACCTACAAGTGCACCACAGCCGCAGGGCTCGGGGCCGCAGGCCGCCCCAGGCCGATGCATCCCCGCCCTATGCCCGAGCACCGTCAGGAGAGACCCCTCCCACTCCTCCGCAGGAAGGGGAGGAGGGCCCCGGGCTGTTGAGATCCGGAGAGGCTGGGCTAGGGGGCCAAGAAAGGTAGGGAGCCCTCTTAGGGGGCCGTTAGCTTAGTTTACCCCGCCGGAGCGGGGCAGCGGTAGAGGTAGTTGGGTAGAGCAGCCAGCAGGGGGCAGCATGGGACCCATATCCCAGCCCCGGGCGGACCAGAGGTGGAGGGGCAGAGAGCGTGAGGAGGGTGGGCGGGCGACACCCACCCAGCCCACGGGAGAGTCACAGTGCCTTAGCAGTGGCAGGGGTGAGGATCAAAGAACGGGGTCCCAGGGCTGGCAGAGAGGAGTGTTCCTGCTGAGGGGCAGCTCTGCCAGTCTTTGCTGGTCCATAGGCGTGAGAGTTTATTTTTGTACAATGGGTGGGGGTGGGGGGCACTGCACCCTTCTAGCCCCTTCAGGGGCCCTGTAGACGTCGCTATTTTTGGTACGATTCCTGTCATCCCTGTCGCAGAGTTGTGTCCCCAATAAACAGGTGTCTTGAGACACAGGGCACTGTGTCTGCCTGCCTATGTCCTGTCCTTGGGCCACTGCATCCAGAAAAGAGTCCTTTCTTCAGGCACTTTTTACCACCCAAAGAGCTTGGTAAGAAGCTTGGGCTTTACCCTCAGGCTTTGGCTTCAGTAGCTCTGGGGTGGGGCCCATGAATTAGTATTTTAACAAGTAGCCCATTGTTCTCCTGTACTGTGATCTGAGACTCATCTTGAGAAACTGCTGGATGGTGCTAGAAGACCCCAGCTTGACTGTGAGCAGCTCAGCCTCAGGAAGTGCATGCAGAATGAGAGGAGGAACTTCAGGCCTCTGGAGGCCTCTCCTCTGGGAGGGTGCACGTTCACCCAGGCCCAGCTTTGTGCCAGTAAGGGGGTACAGTGTACCTTGCAGCCTTGGCTTTATTTTCTGTGTTCTAGTTAACGATCGGGTTAGCAGAAGTGCTCAAGTTAGTGGTATCACTTCAACCCTGAGGTCTGCTCTAGCTGTTCGGAGACAAAGTGTGAGTAAATATATTTAATATAACAATAGTATTATAATAACAGTAATTACATATACAAAGTTTGCAGTTCCCTGCCCCACTCTTCTGTAATGGTTTGCATAGCTCCGTGTCCTATGACACCTGCCCCCCACCCTCAAAAACGGAGTTGCCAGGAATTGGCAGAGATGAGTCTTCTCAGGATGAGTCAGGGGGCGGCATGAGGGGAGAACACAGGCTATGGAGGCAGGGCTGACACGGAGCTGTGTCCTGGGAGTATGCACTGGCCCCGGATGGGGAAGGACTGGACGGAGGAAAATTTCCCCACCTCCAGGGTATAAAGGCAAGCAAGTGTGGACACTCTGGTTCTTGTAGGAAGGCACCTGGCTGGGAAGAGCTAGAGACAGTGGTAGCAGGGAGACATACTAGTCCTTTGACCTCCTCTCTGTCCAGGAAGCAGAGGGAAGGACTTCAGTGCTCTTCCAGTCCTCCACTCTGTGCCCTCAGCATCCCAGCCCAAAGTGTGCTGAGAGGAGGGGCGGTAGCCAAGCTCCGGATCTTCTCTGGAAGCCAGGAGAGAAGAGGGAAGATGGGTTGGGAGAGGGAAGAAGCTGACTCCCAGGCAGCTGGGGAAGGGAAGGGAAAGGATGTAGGATATGGTAGAAAGGGGGCACCAACTTACCCAGTCACAGAGGCGTGGTGGGGTCGCTCAGGGCCCGGGTATGACTCTGAAGGAAGAGAAACCACAGTGAGTTTAAAGCATAAGAAATCATCTCTTGTATAGAGAGATTATATAACCCTCCCTCTCTCCCAAGCCTGTCAATTAGTTCACCCTTTTTTCCTCATCATTCCTGAATTTTGTGGATTGAATCCAAGTTCAAACCAGTCTGTTAGAATTCTCCCCTTTCTCTCACTCTTGCACTACATTCCTTATTAAAGATTCTTTTTCACTTCTGACCTTCATCCCTCTTAGCCAGGCCTGGAGGAGAGGAGAAACGCAGACTGGACAAATAGCCTTGCGGGAGCACAGGCTCACTGGTTCCTCTGCCCCTCATGAGTTGAACGACCAGAAGAGCCCACCCCATTCTCAGCACTACTGCAAGGACTTACCTGCCGGGATAGCCCTAAGATCCCTCCACTGGACAGAATGGGAGTGCTGCTCCCAGGGTGTGGGGCTTGCAGGTTGGGGCTGTTTCTCGGTCCTGGGGACACATCTCCAGAAGAGTCAAGTGTTTCTGGGGCTGGAGGGGAAGCTAGGGTGAGAGCAGAGTACAGAACCCCTCTAGATTACCTTAAGCAACCAAGCTGCTCCATCAGGGAAGAAAAAGCTCCATAGCAACAGGAAGCTGTAAGTCACCATAGCAATCCAGTTGCAAGAGAACCCCCCTACCAAGAGGCAGGAAATTGTCAGCGGCATCATTAGAGCAACCAGGGAAGAAGCGACAGGAAACTATAAGGATTGCCGTGGTGAACCAGGAGGGTACAACAGGAAGCTGAAGCAGTTTCCATAGAAACCCAAGGAGAGCTAGAGAGAGAGGTACAGAGGAAGTGCTTCTTAGCAACAGGCTGCTGTAAGCATTACCCTAGCAACCAGATGGAAGGCTCTTTTAGCAATGGGGAAGCTGTACATAGTTGTCATGGCAACTGGGCCACTTGGCTAGAGAAAGGAATTGCTCAGCAGCAAGCAGCCTGAACATCACCATGATGACCCAGCTGTTGGGAGCCACCCCTTGAGAGGTGCCTCACCCAGGGCAATTTGCTTGACGTCCAGATCCCAGGCCTCCTCCTCGACGCGGGCAGGCAGGGAACACGCTCCCGGGGAGAGACCGGGAAGGGAGGGGCCGGCATGCTCAAAGGATGACACGGCCACCGAGGCCCGGGTGCGGGCGGCTGCAGAGAGTGGGGGGGTGGGGGGTGGGGTGCTGGTGTGGGAAAGCCCTCCTGGCTCCCTGAAATGATCCTCATCTACTAGAGGGCCTCCCAGTCAGTCCCACAGTTTCTGAGAAGATATATCCACTGCGACCCTTCCTCTCTTTCCACCACACCTCCTCACGGTGCATTCACTCTCAAGGTCTTTGACTCCTGGGGGCCACCCCCCTGCACTCCGGCCCTCACCTCTTCCAGTGAGCAGGGCACTCAGTGTCCGCTCCCCAAGTGCTTTGATGTCCAGGAAGGGTTTATTCCCAATGCCCATGGAGACCATCTGCTGCACTCGGAGCTCTAGGGAACAGAGACCGTGTTACCAACTTCTTTGCTCCTTCCCAACTCTTCATTCCTCATTCTCATTCCCTTGGCGTCTCTTGTTACTCTCCTGTTACGACATGGATGATGATGATCCTTGACTTCCCCCTTAGACAGCTGTCTCTTCTACCTGTTGCATCCTGCCCATTTGGCATTCCTGCTACTCAACTTCTCTTCTAATACTCACCTCTTCTTTTATCTTGGGTATTAAGAGCAAAATTCCCATTTTTACATACCTTTACAGTTTATCAAGTGTTTCCATATATATCACCTTATTTAATCCTTCCTATCATACCAAGATGTAGATGTTACTTTCCACTTTTCAGATGAGTGGAATGAGAATTAAAGAGAATTAAAAATGAAAAACAAAAACTAGCAAAAGACTGCTCAAAACAAACAAACTAGGTCTGCTAACACAGAAATTAAATTCTGAAAGGCAAGGCACGTGCATGGAACACCCTCTGACTCTCTTTTGCCCAGCCATTTGTGCTCACCTTCCTGAAGCTTAGCGGCTTCCTCTTTTCTTTTGGTACACCTTAGACTAATTTCTATCTCAGCAGTCTCTCTCATGTCGAATCTTCTCATACACCATTCTCCATCTTATACCCTCTTTTCCCCAGGCTCTCTCCAGCTAACCTCCTTGATCCCAAGCACACCCGCTCCTGGTTCTGCCCGGTACCCTTGTTGTGGGCTGCCTGTCTCCACAGCAACTGGGCAATAGAACTTGTCCACTTGAGTTTGATCTCTGGTGAGGCTGCCTGCAGGGTGTACGCCTCTCGTGCGCGCCGCCGCCGAAACCACAATTCAAAGCAGAGCCCACTGTCCCCGATGTTTTCTGTTAGCCCCATGTCGGCAGTCTGAGAAAGAGCAGAGGAGTGTGGGTGAAGATGAAGTGCGTCCTGACTAGATGGTACCATGTGGAAAAGCACTACACTTAGCTTGGCATCTGGGAGATGCTCAGTAAATGTTTGCTCAACACCTACCCTGTGCCAAGTGCTCTACATTTAGCCTTCACAACAACCACGATTTACAGAAGGGGGGGCTGTATAATACCCAGAGCATCTTGTCCAAAGGCTTATCATAGCTTATTAGAGAAAGTTCAAGCCCATGGCTGTGTTATTCCAAACCCAAGCTTTTTTCTCTATATTGGACTCTGTTGGAACTAGTATAAGAGGACTACGTCAGAGAAACTCTTAGAATCATGCTACATTGCCTGATCTGGGACTAGGCTGCTATTGATGTTTATCTGGATATCAAGGCTGTTTCCCTAAAGCAAGGCCTCCCTCCTCTTGGTTTCTTCAGTTCCATAAGTTAAGCTATATTTATAGTGTCCTCTCTTCATCCCCCAGGGACCATCCCTAACTCAGAAAGCATGTGTGTTCTTAATGGGAAAGTTCCTCTTCCCTTCTGGTTTGGAATGCCCCATGAATCTCCTGTGTGAATAAGAACGCCATGCAGTAGGCCAATGACAAGGACTTCTGTCACCTCGACACCCTAACCTGATGTTTGATTACAGGCCAAAGCCTGTTCAACATGATACAGATTCTGAAGCTGGGTTGGGATTGAGTTTTCCAGAACATCCTGAGTTCTCAAGTAGAGCATGATTTCCTGTCCTGTCCCTGTGGTTTCCCACCACCACCCTGCCCCCAGGCATTGTACCTTAAAGGCCTGCTTATAAACGAAGGTCTCTGACCCCCCCTCAGGGCCCTTGAGCTTGCTGAACAGGAGGAGATGCTCAAAGAGAAAGACATGGCGAAAGCACTTTTTTCGGCCACAGATGACTGTGAAAGGGTCCCGGTGCAGGAGTTGGCCCTGCTCCTTCAGATCTATCTGGGGAAAGCAAAAGGAAAAGTCATTGGCCCTGGAGCCCTTTATATATATTTTATGGAGCGTAAAAATGGGATTTATAGGGCAAGGGGCCTAGTGCACTGGTTCTCAGGCACAGTGAGGAAATCAGGAAAGCCCCTGGCCTAGAATCCATCTACTGGTCACCATGCACAGCACACCTGGCGTGGCAGCACAGCCCTGCCTCTGAAGACAGAAGATGGATCACACAGTAGGGTTTAGAGCCTCCAGTGGGTAAGCCTTTGCATGTTGGGGACCAAAGCACCATTTTGCCCCAGGAAGAGAATCAAATCAGCAAAGACCTGAAGGGAAAAGAGGTCTAACCCAGTGGAGGTAGGTTTCCAAGTTGTTCTGGAACCTTAGGGCTGGAAAAAGACTAAGGAGAGGAGAATAGGTATGTGTTGAGTGTTGAGATACAGAATGAACTGCAGGGTAGATGTAGATAAGAATTAGGAAAGGAATAGGAAAGCAGAGGCAGATACAGGGTCATGGGATGTTGGGCAGGACATAGCTTTATTAGTAATGAGGAAATTGAGGGCCAGTGAAGTTCAGTGACTTGACCAAAGCTATCCATGTTTGTTAGAAATGACAGCCTGGGGCCCTCTGACATTGAGTCTATTTCCCTGGTCACCAGCCCACACTGCTTCTGAGGTCACAGGGCGGCCTGGGCTGGTATGTCTGGAACATGCTCTTACCTCACAGCCACGCACCGCCTCTACAGCCAGCAGGTCTCTGCCACGGATCTCTTGTTCCCGGAGCAGCTGCACAGCAGCCCCAAGGGCCTGGCGCTCAGAACTTGGTTCAGGCCCAGCTTCCCTTAGGAGCTCCTCTAAGAGCCGCCCATACCTGGCCAGCTGCTCCAGGGGCTGCTGCAAGGCCCGGGGCAGGTGAGGGCCCCCCTCCAAGGTGCCCTAGTATGGGGAGGAAACAGATAGGAATGAAGGAAGGTGCTAAAGGCCTTTGGAGAAGATGGGCAGTACTCTGGGTTTTTAGGGGTAGATCAAGTCCAGATGGTCTTCCCAGATGGTACTAGAACCCACCTGCCAATACAGGAGACTTAAAAGACTCAAGTTTGATCCCCAGGTCAGGAAGATCCCCTGGAGGAGGGCATGGTAACCAGCTCCAGTATTCTTGCCTTGAGAATCCCATGGACAGAGGTGCGTGGCAGGCTACAGTCCATAGGGTCACAGAGTTGGACATGACTGAAGCAACTTAGCACGCACCCACAAGCCCAGATACACCCAAAGGTAAGGTGAAAAACCTTTCCGCAGAAAGAAAGGAGGTAGGAGGCCTGCATGAGACTCAGACATCCTCTATATCTTAAAGGAGAATGGAAGAGGAATACAAATAATCCCTTGAATTCTCCGGCTTTTAACTTTTTTTTTTTTTTCGGCTTTTAACTTTTGAAGTCACTTTCACATCTTTTGATGTGAGGTCTTTTGAGCCTCTGAGCAGTCCATTAGTTAGATGTAGTGAACACTGCCCACTTTTCCTGGATACAGAAACAGCAGCCTGGAGGAATCAAGACCCTTGCCCAAAATCCTCAGGTGGACGGGATATGATCCCAGCTTCACCTGGCTCCCAGACCAATGCGTGCCCCACCCTCAGCAATTCTGGGAGATTACTGGTAGCTGATGCTCCACGGCACGTCTAGGAAAGCTTTTTTTTTTCCCTGAGAGATTTTGAGGTTGGCTGAATTTTATGTCTTCCTGGCGTCTCCCCTTCTCATGAGAGTAGGAGAAAAAGTTACCTTGGTTGGGGGGCTGAGGGCTGTCAGACCGGTCTCCAGTTTGTGCCGGTGCTTCACGTACTGGGCATAAAGGCTGAATTGGTCCCCCTGTGCCAGTAGGGAAGCAGTAAGTCATCTCCATGAGGCCCTGCAGACCAGCCTCTCCCTCTCCTCCTCCACATCCTGTGCGGCCGGAAGGAGGGACCGGCCCCGGGGGAGCACTCAGTCTGCCTGGGGAATGACAGGCTCCGGTGGAGAGAGCAAAGGCCAGGCAGCCCTGATGTTGGGGACACAGAGGTGGAGTAGATCCAGGAGCCCAGCAAACAGCACTAGGCCCCAGTATCTGGAACTGCACATTCCGGTGGGGGGAGTGGGGAGGAGAGAGGTACTGAGAAGGAGGGACCGTGGATGGGGCTGAGACGTGTGAAGGGAGAAGCCCTGGAAGACATTTTAGAGGCTGACTCACATGGCGAAGGAAGCAGGCCCCGATGCGCAGGGGGTGGGTGGCGCAGCCCTGAAGTTCCCGCAGAAAGTGTGTCCGGTGGAAACTGCGGAGCCTCTCCCGGGCGCTCAGGGCAGCAGCCCAGGTGCCCCGCAATTCTGGGGTCAGCTCAGGCCCTGGGGGTGGCACCGGCTCACTTAAGGCAGCCACATATTCTTGCTCACAGGTAATCAGCTCAGACACCAGACGCTGCTGGGCGCTGCAGGTACCACAGGGAGAGACAGGAGGCTGTGGCATGGGAGGCATCACCACCCCGACAATGTCACATTCTTTTCCTGCGGGGCAGCTGGGTCTGCTGCTTGGGTTCTCACCTGATGCTCCGCTTGCGCTCCATCCGGGGGGTGCCCACTCCCCAGGGCCCTTCTGGTCCCCCAGCCCGGCCCAGCAGCACGTGTTCCCGGGGTGAGCACGTCCTGTCTACCACCTCCGTACTGGTGACTTCCAGACCTCGGATCAGCACAGTCCTTGGTGGTCTGCCTTCTGCTTCTGGACCCAGCTCGGCACCCTCCTCCTCATAGTCCTCCCCACAGGGGGCCAGGGAGCAGTGGGACGGGGCTGCCCGTGGCCCAGGGCTGCTGGGGAGCAGCAGGGAGCTGAGGCTGGGTGAGGGGCTGTGGGGGCCCCGTGGGGCCCCTCCGCTGCTGGCACTGTCTGCCCGTCGTCGCCGGTGGCCCCGGGGACTCGCTTCCTCCCCCAGCTGTTGTTGAATCCTCCTCTCCAGCTCTTGGCAGCGGGCCCGGCAGCGGCCCCATTCTCGCAGGGCTGCCGGGCTGCCCAGGTCCAGGGCCAGGGCCCGCATCTCCTGGAAGGTGCCAGCGCTGGGCTCCGGGGCACGCCGCAGGGCCAAGGCTGCCAGCACCGCCTCCCGCCCTGGTCCCGCTCCTGCCAGCCTCGCAGAACCTTCATCCACCCATTCGTGTGCCTGCAAAGCCAAAGGGAAGGGGAATGGGGCCAGGAAAGGGTGAGGTCCCGGGCCACTCCCACGAGCTGCCCCATGGCAGCTCCTGTTCTTCTTCACCAATGGCTTCCCAAGGCCCAGCACCACCAACCCCCTCAGAACACCTCCGCTCACTGTCCTGCATCCCTGCCTAATGTGTTACTCTGAGCTGGTAGGGAGACAGAGGGGCCTAGATGAAGATGGCCAAAACACAGAATTTACAAGTGGTAGGCTCTGTACTGAGTGCTTGTTACATACTGCTTATGATAAGCCTCACGCAGCCCTGTGAGGTAGGTGCCACGAGGCACACTCAGGTTTAGTCTCCTATCCCAGGTCATTCATCAGGTTAGAGCCAATAGTCAAAGCCCAGGGGAGGCCTCCTAAGTCCTGGCTTCTAACAGCTCCCCGATCAGCTTCTCCAGGCAGAAGAAAGGTGGCGGTGGGCACTGGAAGAAAAGGCTCGGCACATACCTGCTGGAAGAAGCGCTGTAGCCGCAGAGCCCGATGGAGGCCACTCTCCACCTGCTCCAGGCGCTGTTCAAAGACATCCAGAAGCTTCTGGGAGGCAGCGTCCTCTTCCAGGGCCAGGGTCTCCCTCGCTTGGGCCAGGCGCTCCTGGAGAAGCGAGGCTGCTCTGAGGCCTGGCCCTCAGTCCAGCAGTCTCCCCTTCCTCCCCGCTCCCCCTTCTCACCTGAACCTCAGCACTGAAAGCCCGGAATCGTAGCTCTGTCTCCTGCAGGGCAGGCAGGGAGTCCCCAGGCACGGCAAAGCTTGCCAGCTGCTCCTCTCCGGGGCCTGAGAGCCACTGCAGTGCCTGGGGCAGACAGGGTGGGAGAGCAGGGCCATGAGGGAGAATGGGGCAGGCAGGGCGAAGGAGAGCTGAGGTCCAGCTCCCACCTGACTGCCCTAACTTGTAGAAGTTGGGGGAAACCACGTCATCTCAGCTGTCAAGTGGAAATAACAGTGAGTGGTGATAATTTCCACAAGGGTCAAGCGAGAAAGTGAGTAAGAGATCTTTGTAAAACACGAGGTGAAGGGGAGGCTGGGCTGTTAGGAAGCACTGAGACCTGTGCTTGGGTTCCAGGACTATGCCTGGAGGTGAAATAGATAAAACTAGTGTGAACTGGAGGCAAAGGGGCCAGAAGAAATTTCACATTTACAGAGCCTAGTGATAGGGGGCAGTAGTTCCAGGGACTGGGCCTGGAGAGACAACTCAGGTTTGTGTGTGTGTGTGTGTGTGTGTGTGTGTGTAGCTCTGGTTGCCTATTATGGGGCTCTAAGAACTCTCATGTTGGTTCTGGGATGTTTGACCAAAAAGGGATGGTAATTCCTTCCTCTGAAGAAAGGCTGGAAGCTGGGGCAAGACAGCCTGAGGACAAGAAGTCTGAGAATGTTCCCAATAACCTGTGCCAACAATAAACACTTCTGCAGTCCTCTGCTGAAATCATTTGATCACCCTAATGCCCTCGTGAGGCAGGCCTTACTGTCACCCCCATTCTGCAGACGAGAACGTGGGAAGTCAGAGATGTTTCAAGGCTTCTCCAACATCTCACTCTTAGCAGAGCACAACTCAAACTGAGCACCTTAGACTCCAAATCCTGTGTGCTAACAGTTTTTAAACAGGAGGAAAACAGCTGATTAGCAAGCAAACAAACAGTAGAAGTAGGGGGTTAGGTTTTATGTGAAGCAGAGTGCCTGGAAGAGGGCTCCACCAGATACCCTGGTGGTTCTGCCTGCAGTAAAGCGTCTGCCTGCAACGCGGGAGACCTGGGTTCAATCCCTATGTCGGGAAGATCCCCCCTGGAGAAGGAAATGGCAACCCACTCCAGTACTCTTGCCCGGAAAATTCCATGGATGGAGAAGCCTGGTAGGTTACAATCCATGGGATTGCAAAGAGTTGGACACAACTGAGAAACTTCACTGGTTCACAGACCTGGATGCTGGAATGTGTGTGTGCACTTAGTCACTCAAGAATACTGGAGTGGGTTGCCATGCCCTCCAGGAGATCTTTCCAACCGAGGTCTCGAACCCAAGTCTCCTGCATTGCAGACAGATTTTTCACTGTCTGAGCCACCAGGGAAACACAGATGCTGCAATGGAGGAAGCTAAATATGCAGAAATCTCAGAAAAGACAGCCCTGCCCCTACCCTCCTTTGTCATTGACCCTGAGATGACCCTTCCCCTGAGGCTACATGCAGTCCATGAGGTGATCACTAAGCACACACAGGAGTTATGGAAGAGCAATCAGATTTCAAAGCTCCGTTTACCCTACAAGATAGGGTGGAGAGCAAATCTCTATGGAGCTCTTAACCCCAGGAGAAAAGAATTAAGGTTCAAAAAAGCAAGCCTTATCCCCGAATCTTTCTCATAAAGAGACTTCAGTTTCCAAGGCATTTAGCAGCTTCCATCATCCTCTCCTTCTAAGGCGGAGGGAGGTGGGACCTTTCCAGCCTCAGGTTTGGGGATGATTATTGCCTAAGGGGTGGACAGAGCTGGTGTCAATGGACATTTGTTATTTCTGAGCTAAGGAGGTAGGCTCTCAGAATCAATAGACTCTTCCTACAGTCCCCGAGGGCACCCGAGCATCTCACAATTTCTAAGGATCCTTGATCAAATATCAACAGTGGGAAGGGGAGATCTGTCTTCTCTTTCTTGCTGGTGCTGAAATGCCATCTCCCTCTTGCTGAATCTCACACTGACCATGATCAACTTCCAAGGAGATGAAGAGGGAGGGAGGGTTGTTCAGGTTAGGAGAACACCATCAATTGTAAGTATCAGTGGGAAAAGCGTTGCTGGAGGCCAGGCCCTCAGGTGGAAAGAGGCATGAGGGAGGGGGTGTTGGCTCACCTGCTGCAGTCGGTGCAAGCGTTGCCGCTGCTCCTGCTGCTGCACGTGCAGATTGGAGAGGCGCACGAGCTGGTGAATGGCTTCATCTACCTCTTGATACAGTGCAGCTGGACCTGGACCTTCCAGCCTGGGGAGGAAGAGGGGCAGAATTAACCACAGCCCTTGTCAAGCTCTCCTCCAAACCCATCGCATCCTTGCATTCCAACGTGAGGGGTGACACAGCATTCTAGGTCAGCAGATGGGCCTGTATCTGAATCCTGACTCTTCCATTTACTGACTGACCTTGGCCAAGACATTAAACATTTCTGATCCTCCAAATCTCCATTTATAATCATGACTAGCATCTGGGGATGTTATGAGGGTTGTACATGGAGAAGCATGATATCCTGTCCAGATAACATGCTTAGTTAAGAATTTTCTGGCAGCTAAGGTGAACTGGCAGTTCTCTGCTGTGTCTCCATCATGCATGTCCACCTGCCCCCGTGCACCCATCCCTCGTACTTGCTGCTGTGGGTGGATCGCAGCTTCATCAGGATGGCTCCTCCGTCCCTCTGCAGCTCTGTCAGCCGGGGATCTGCCAGTACCTTCTGCAGGGGCTCAGGCATTCCTACCACCTCCTGGCGGGCAGGGAAAAATTGACAGGATTCCACCAGAAGGTCCTCAGCTCAGCTCAGCCCCATCCCCACCTCCACCTCATGCCCTTTGGTCCCATCTTATTTCATACCTCTCCTTCTGGCTCTGCTGCTCTCTCTAGTTCCTCAATGGCTTGCCGTATAGAGCCCAGCACACCTCGGCACAGGTGGCACAGCCTTGCCACTTGCTGAAACAAATACACGGGGATGGAGTCCAGGGACAGAGTCTAGGATAAGGGGCCTAAGCCCAAGAGTGGAGGTGGGGCAACCCTAGAGACTTTTATGAGGCAATGCTGGATTCAGTTAGAAAGTAGGTTATTGCTTACTAACTATATGACTTTAGGCAGGTCCAGAAAATTCCCTGAACCTCAGTGTTCTCAACTGTAAAGACGTACCAGATTTAAAGGTTTAAATAGATGACCCTACATAAGCAGTTAGCATAGGGCTGACACATTTTACAGCTTAGTAAACATGAATCTCCTTTCCCTCATCTGCACTGCCTCTTCACACTATAAGACCCACCTCTCTGCCTATTCAGATGCGCTTCCCCTTTGATCCACAGCTTAGAGACCATGTTACAGACCCCCTTTAATACTCAGCTCAGATCATGTTCAGACCTCTTTTCTTGAAGACAGCATTCAGATTTCATAAAATCAGAGATGTCCCAATTGGTGTACTTTGTGGGCAAAAATCTTGAGGCTGGAATGTTGGTGCAGGGAGCAGGTATAGGAAGGCACCATCTCCAAAAGTAAGTAACTTGTTACAGGTCATATGGAACCAGAATCAGCCCCTCTGAGTCAGCTCTTTCTAGAACCCCAGTGACATTCTGCATGCTTCTCCTGTTGTTTCTAACTTATCTTCCACCAAAAATGATATGTTATTTAATGTCATGTTAAGAATCACAAAAAGAGAAGATTACAGGCCAATATCACTAATGAACACAGATGCAAAAACACTCAACACAACATTAGTAAACCAATCCAACAATACATTAAAAGGACCATGCATCATGATTAAGTGGGATTTATTCCAGATATGCAAGGATGGTTCAACACCTGCAAATTAATCAACATGAAACACCACAGTAACAAAATGAAGGCTAAATATCACATGATCATCTTGATAGATGTGGAAAAACTTTTCACAAAATTCAATATCCACTTATGATTTAAAAAAAAAAAACTCTCAATAAAATGGGTGAAGAGGGAAACACCTCAACATCATAAAGCCCAATTATGACAAACCCACAACTAACATCATACTTAATGATGAAAAGCTGAAAGCATTTCTTCTAAGATGAGGAACAAGACAGGGACATGCATTCACACCAGTTTTATTCAACATAGTTTTGGAAGTCCTAGACACAGCAATCAGAGAAGAAAAAGAAATAAAAAGGCATCCAAACTGAAAAGGAAGAAGTAAAATGGTCACTGTTTGAAGATGATATGATACTATACATAGAAAATTCTAGAGAAGCCACCAAAAAACTACTGTAACTCACCAATGAGTTCAATAAAATTACTGGATACTGAATTAACATATAGAAATTGGTTGCATTTTTATACACTAACAATGAACTATCAGAAAGAGAAATGAAAACAGTTCCATTTATAATAATATCAAAACAAATAAAATGCCTAGGAATAAACCTAACTAAGGGGGTAAAAGATTTGTACTTGGTATAACACATTGATGAAAGAAACTGAAGATGACACAAACAGATTGAAAGATATACCATGCTCATGGATTGGTGGAATTAATATTGTTAAAATGTCCATACTTCCCAAGACAATCTACAGATTCAAGGCAATCCCTATCAAAATATCAATGGCATTTTTCACAGAACCAGAACAAATAATTTTAAAATTTATATGAAAATACAAAAGACTCTGGATAGCCAAAACAATCTTGAGAAAGAAGACCAAAGTTGGAGGTACCATGCTCCCTGATTTCAAACTGTAACTACAAAGTTACAGTAATCAAAACAGTATGATACTGGCTCAGAAATAGACACACAGATCAATGGAACAGAATGGAGAACCCAGAAATGAATCTACACACATATGGCCAATTAACCTGTGACAAAGGAGGCAAGAATGTACAATGGAAAAAGACCATCTCTGCAATAAATGGTGTTGGGAGTACTGAATAGCTACCTGCAAAAGCATCAAACTGGACTACTTTTTCACACCATGCACAAAGATAAATTCTAAATCGATTAAACACTTGAATGTAAATCTTGAAATAACAAAACTTCTAGAAGAAAATATAAGCAATATGCTTCTTGACATCTTAGTATTATTTTTTTGGATACATCTCTAGGGAAGGGAAACAAAAGCAAAAATAAACAAATGGGATTACATCAAACTACATCACCTTTGTGCAGTGAAGGAAACCATCAACAAAATGAAAAAACTCCCTACTGAAGGGGAGAGGACATTTGCAAACAATATATCCTATAAGGGGTTAATATCCAAATTATATGAAGAACTCATACAACTCAATATCAAATAAGCAAGCAACCCAATTAAAAAATGGGCAGAGGATCTGAATAAACATTTTTCCAAAGAAGACATACAGACATTGTTTCATGGCCAATGGGCACCGAAAACAATGCTCAACATTATCAATAAACAGGAATGTGCAAATCAAAACCACCATGAGATACCACCTCACATCTGTCAGAATAAGTATAGGTGAGGATGTGCAGAAAAGGGAACCCTCATGCACTATTGGTGGGAATATAAACTGGTGTGTAGGCACTCTGGACAACAGTATGGATAATCCTCATACGATCCAGCAATTCCACTCCTGAGTATTTAATACAAAGAAAGTGAAAACAGCAATTAGAAAATATATATGCACCTCTATGTTAATTGTCAGAGAAGGCAATGGCAACCCACTCCAGTACTTCTGCCTGGAAAATCCCATGGACGGAGGAGCCTGGTGGGCTGCAGTCCATGGGGTCGCTAAGAGTCGGACACGACTGAGCGGCTTCACTTTCACTTTTCACTTTCATGTGTTGGAGAAGGAAATGGCAACCCACTCCAGTATTCTTGCCTGGAGAATCCCAGGGACAGGGGAGCCTGGTGGGCTGCTGTCTATGGGGTCGCACAGAGTCGGACACGACTGAAGTGACTTAGCAGCAGTAGCAGCAGCATGTTAATTGTGGCATTATTACAATAGCCAAGATAAGGAACCAATTTAAGTTCCCATCAGTAGATGAATGGCTAAAGAAGATGTGGTGTACACACACACACACACACACACACGAATATTACTCAACCGTAAAAAGGATGAAATCTTGCCATTTGTGACAACATGGATGGGCCTAGAGGGTATTATGCTAAATGAAATAAGTCAGACAGAAAAATACAAGTACTGAAGGATTTCACTTATATGTGGAATCTAAAAAACAAACGAACAAACATAACAAAACAGAAACAAAGTTATAGATACAGAGAAAAAACAGGTGGTTGCCAAAGGGGAGGGGGTGGGGAGAGAAAAGAAATAGGTGGGGGGGCGGTGTGGGGAGACGAAAGAAATAGGTGGGGGAGATTAAGAAGTACAAACTTTCAGTTGCAAAGTAAATCAGCCACAGGTATGAAATGTACAGTGTGGGGAATATAGTCAATAATTATGTAATACCTTTGTATGGTGACAGATGTTAATTAAACATCATGGTGATCATTTTGAAATGTATGGAAATATTGAATCTACTCTTGTATACCAGGAACTAAAATAGTGTTGTTGGTCAATTATACTTCAAAAACAAATAAACAAAAAACTCATGGAAAAAGAGATCAGGTTTTTGTTTTTTTTAAAGGGTGTAGATGAGGGGGAGGGGGAATTGGACAAAGATGATCAGGGCTACCCTGATAGCTCAGCTGGTAAAGAATCTGCCTGCAAGGCAAGAGACCCTGGTTCAATTCCTGGGTCAGGAAGATCCCCTGGAGAAGGGCTAGGCTACTCACTCCAGTATTCTTGGGCTTCCCTGGTGGCTCAGCTGGTAAAGAATCCTCCTGCCATGTGGGAGACCTGGGTTCTATCCCTGGGTTGGGAAGATCACCTGGAGAAGGGAAAGGCTACCCATTCCAGCATTCTGGCCTGGAGAACTCCATGGATTGTATAGTCCATGGGGTTGCAAAGAGTTGGACAACTGAGCGATTTTCACTCACTCACTCAATCAAAAGTTAAAACTTCCAGTTACAAAATGTGCTGTGTACTAGGGAAGTGATGTACAACACAATATAATTAACACTGCTGTATGTTAAATATGGAAGTTGTTAAGAGTAAATCCTAACAGTTTTCATCACAAGGAAAACAATCTTCCTATTTCTTTAATTTTGTATCTGTATGAGATGATGAATATTCACTAGTGTGGTAATCACTTCATGATTGTATGTAAATCACTGTGTTGTATACCTCAAACTTGTTCAGTGCTGTATGTCAACTATATCTCAAAACTAGAAGGAAAAAAAGAATTTATTTAATATATTCCTCCCATCTTCCCAGCAGCCCAGGGTACACGCACAATCTTTTGCTCATAAATACTTATTAAATTTGCTAATAAACAGGTGTTGAATTGTGAACCATAACTACTTATTGAACTAAATGGAAGGGAAACCACTCTTTCCCAGCCCCTTGGTCAAGTCTCATTTGCCATTTTTTCCTAGAAATGTCCTCTGCTGGGTCACTCCTGGCTCCCAGTGTCCTGGGTGTGGGAGAGGAAGCTTACCTGGTGTGTCTCTACCCAGTGACTAGGAGAGGGCTCCCTGTGACCTCCCAAGTCCCACTGCAGCTCCTCTGGCTTGGCCACTCTTTTCAGATCGCCCTCTGATAGCAACTCAGCACCCTGTAGACACATGAAGACAGGGGGTTTTGGGCCTGGGCACCTAGGGATTCAGGGATTGACCAGGGGCTCCAACTAGCCTCTTCTCTCTCCATCACTGATGGGAACTAGGTGGGAATGAGGAGCTCAAACCTGAAGTCCATGGAGTTCAGCTGGAGGCTCATCAAGAGTGAGAAGCAAGAGCCGCTGAATGAGGGGAGGGTCTCCCGAGTCCTGAAGGCAGAGAAGAATAACCCTAAACTACAGGTGACTAGGTGGCCTGGAATGACCACTAGGAAAGAGTTAGGGCCCAGAAGAAGTAATCATCTCAAGGGGTTGGTTACCTGAAGTTGACTCAGGACAGGAATGAGAGCTGGAGGCAGTGGGGGTGCCTTGCGAAGATCCAGCAGGACAGATAGCCCCAATATCTGTAGATCAGGTCTGTGGGGGCAGAAGAGCCAAGGAAAGAGAGAGAGTGTGTGTGTGTGTGTGTGTGTGTGTGTGTGTGTGTGTGAGTGTCACTCATCCTCAGGAGAAGTTAGATCCTAGAAATGGGCAAAGGATCAAACAAAGCCTGGGATGTGTGTCCAAGCGATAGTGATGACTAGCAATTAGGAGTCTATATTCATACAACTACTGGGTCATGGGATCAGAGTTTAAAAAGTTACGAATTCTGTGCTCCAGAAGGATATGAATTCAATCCAGCACCTAGCCTAATAGATTCTGGGTCTCAAGAAATAGTTGTTGGATGAATAAATCAACATTTTTATAATCTAGGTAGTATCTTAGGAGACTGAAAGTCAGCAGGGTTGATTTTGAGGATTGATGAAGACATTCTGCAAGTCAGGGGTCAGGAAGGTCAGACATCAATGACCTGAACAATCTGAGGGTTGTAGAAGTAGGTGTCCTAGAGGTCAGTGTCCTGTGGAAAGAAGAGGGCAGGGTCCTTATGACCCAGGAGGTTACTGTGCAGGGTGGCAGCCTGGGCCTCAGTTACCTGAGCAGTGAGTGAAGGTAATGAAGAGCAGTGCTCAGCACGTCTTGGGAGGGTGGGGGCTCCTCGGGAGGGCACGGTGGGGTAATGGTCAGCAGAGCTCGCCCACTCTGGTCCACCCCTCCTAAGGACACAAAATGGCCAGGCTGTCCTGGCTGAGGGCAGGCCTTGGCTACCTCCCATCTACCCCGCCTCCCTCTGCAGCCCACCTTGGAGGCTTTTCCTTAGAGGCTTTTTCAACCCCTTCCCTTCAGCCACTGCTGCCCACTGACCAGTCAGGATGAGGAATCCAGATGCCAGTAAGTCCCAAGCTACACCAGGGTCATCAGAGATGGAGACTGGGGGCCCTTCTTCCGGAATGCTCTCCCCTTTCACTTCTTGCACAGTCTCTGGGGGTGGTTTTAGGGGGTCGGAGAGGAGCCCTTCTGGATCGTTGGGCGCTGCAGACACAGGGCAGAGCTATGGGCCTGAAGTGAGGACAGGTCTGGCTGTTCCACTCCCAGCCTCACTTCTGCTTTTCCTCTAGCCCCCTTCCCTAGACTCCACCTAGCCCGGCCCTTGCCCTACTGGCCTCAATGTTGTCTCACCTGCCATGCACACCAGGCTTAGCCCCTCCTGTTCTCTTTCTCTGGCCCTTTCTTCTACAGGCCCGCAGACTTCTTGGGACCGAGGCTCTTTTTCATCTGGTGGTTTGAGCTCCTCTCTTGGCTCAGGTTCTGGCTTCCCCGAGCCTTCATGTTCCTCCTTAACTGGGCTGCATCCTGGAAGCTCGTGTTCGTTTGGTGGGGGCAGGCTGACAAGGGCTTCCTGGTGGCTGGTCTCTTCCTTGTCCCCAGGGCTCAGTGGGGCACTGTCCCCTCCTCGGTTAAGAGCCCCTCTGCCTGCAGCTCGCTTCTTTCTCCTGTTTCCTTTGCCTGTTCTCCGAGGGGTACCAGGCAGCCCTTCAGCCCCTTGGCCTGGTCCTGCTCCAACCTCGCCTGGCCTCAGAGGGCAAGACTCGGAGGCTTCTCCCAGTGCCTCTGCCAGGGGCTCAGATACCTCCAGGGCTGCTGCCTCTGGGAAAGCCTCAACCTCAGCTCCCGGGGGAGACCCAGGGGAGGCTCCAGTGCTGCTCCCTTCACCAGGTGGCCGGGCTCCATCCTGGTCCCGAGGCCCCAGACCCTTCTGGTGCATCCATGCCCGGTGTCTCCGATGCCGGCCCTTCCCTCCAGCACCCTTGCGTGTGGGTACTGTCCGGGTCCGGGAGAGGCCAGAGGAGCCTTCAGCATCCATGGGGCTCCCCCTCACAGGCAGTGTCACCTCCAGCAGCTCCACATACTCGCCCTCAGGTCCTTCAGCGGGGGCATTGTGCCCATCCCCGGGACTCCGGGTGCCCAAGGCTTCCTCTGGGAGTGGAGGGCTGGGGAGCCCCGGGGGCCCCGAGGGCAGTTCTGGGGGTAGTGTGCTTGGCCGATGTCCAACCATGAGGCCTCCTTTGTGCACAAATCGAGGGCAGATGAGCTCAGCCCAGGGCAGTCGCTGAATCCCAGAGGGCGCAGACAGAAGGCAGGTGCTGAGGCGACCTGTTGGCCTGTCCTTATTGATGCCTTGTAGCCACTCAGGTGTGAACAGGTATGCACAAGCCTCATTAGGCACAGGCAGCTCCTGCACTCGCCCACCCCCTGGGGCCAGGCACTTGAGTGCTAGGCGGGGTGCTTGGGCTGCTGAGGGTACCACTTGCAGGTAGAAGTCTCCCGGGCGCAGCAGCTGCCAGGGGAGGGCGGCCAGCTGCACCACTACCTGCTCGTGCAGGCAGAGGGGCCAGCCCTCGTGGAAGAAGAGGAAACCGCTGTACTGGGCCTGGGGAGATAGAGGGCAGGCTGTGCTCAGGCTTCCTCTGCAGATGAAGCCAGCAGGAGAGGCTAGTTAGAATGGGACTAGCCTAGGCAGGAGTGGCCTTATGCCTGGTGGGTTAAGACTCCAGGGGTGCAGGAGGAGATATCTTGCTGTGTGCATGTGACAGAGGGAAGGATTGGAACTGATCGGTTTTCTGGTGGTAGGAAGCTTCTCTAGGAAGCTGGTTCCACGAGTAGGAGGGGCAGAACTGAGTCATTATAAAGATATGGTCAGCAGATGCTATTGTTTTGGAGGAGTTGGAGACTCTTAGGAGGTCTTTAGAGCTGTAGAAGTGACTTTGTTGAGTCATTCTTGGGGGAGTCAGTATCTTGAAAAAATTGATATGAGGAGGGAAATGTCTGGAATTTGGTCTGGAGGGTCAACATCTTTGGGAGTTGATGTTTCTCAGGGATCACTATTTAGGAAGATGAGTGTCTATGTGTTAGTATCTGAGTGGTAAGTGTCTCTGGGGGCATCAGTATTGGGCAGGCAGTGTCTCCAGGTGGGGGGAAATTAGTCTGACTGGTGCCTGGGGTGAGGCAGTGGATCTTAGGGGAGACAAAACAGGAACGTGTTCACTTACACAGGCTTCCTGCTGGATCTTGGCAAGCAGGTGCTTGGCAGGCACCAGGAAGTCCAGTGTGTATCTCAGCGCATCCTCCCGATAAGTCCTCTCCACCACCTGGAACACTTGGCCCAACAGTGTGGGGGCTGTTGCCTCGAAAGGTGGGTAAAGGGCCGCTAGAGTACTCTGCACACAGTCCTCTACTGGCTCAGGCTCCTGGAAGAGACAAGATCAGACAGTGGATCCCTAGCACCCAAGCATGGTTCCTTAAAGGCTGGTGTTGTCCCCCAGGGGCCCCATCACGTACAAAGTGTGTGTAGAGAGGCAACATTCAGGAAATGCTGGCTGAATGAGATGGGAGTGGGGCTGGGCCAATCAGAGTGCACTCTGAGACCTTGGTTTTGGAGATCCGGGGAGACTTTTCTGTGAATGTCTTTTATCAGGGCTGAACTTGGTTTTTGTACATTGGGATAATTGCATAGGCCCTCTTTCTCAAGAAGAGATGGGCCCCTGGGCCATCAGGGAAGTCACAGGTGGCTGAGAGTTCTGCAGGGTGAAGCCTTTTGACACAGCCATTCTACTAGTCCCTCCTCACAGGGCCTGCCAACCAGAGTCATGTTGTCGTGAAGTCACTCAGTCGTGTCCGACTCTTTGTGACCCCATGGACTGTAGCCCACCAGGCTCCTCCATCCATGGAATTTTCTAGGCAAGAGTACTGGAGTGGGTTGCCATTTCCTTCTCCAGGGGATCTTCCCGACCCAGGGATTGAACCCAGGTCTCTTGCATTGCGGGCAGATGCTTTGCTGTCTGAGCTACCAGGGAATCACTACCAACCAGAGACCCCCTTCTTAAGTAGAGGTGCCACCACCCATGAGCAATCATATGCTAATGGTCATTAGGTGGGAAGAAGGACTGAAGGGCTATCTGTCTTGAGTCTTTCTAGCACCCCTCATCCTCTCCAGTGGCTCTCAAGGAATCACTCATTCCCTGAGTGTGCTGGATTAGGTTACAAAGACTTGGGTGGGGACAGCTGAAAGAAGGAAAAGTCACAAAAGGAACACGTAGGGAAGGGAGGAGGCTTTGCTGGTACGTATTGGAGCTGAAATATTTTCTGATTTCTGTAAGGCCTGTCTAACAACCTCCATCCTGGGCCACTCAAAAGTTCTCAGCCCTGTTGCCTCTAGACTCACCTCCCTAAGTGAATCAGTTGGATATCTTTCTCCATCTCAGAACCTAAACAGCCACCCCTTAGGCTATTCCTTTACAAACTTACTTCTCTTTCAAGGTGGCTTTGAAATTCCTTTTATCAGATTTCTTTGCTGTAACTGGGCAAGGGTGATGCTCGAATTGAAGTGTTTACTTAGTACTCTACTCTGCATTGCCCTCCCCACCCCCTACTCCGCCGGCTCTGCCCTGAGGATAAAACCGCATACTTTACTTTGAGTCCTTCCAGCCTGAGTGTTACAAGCCTATCCCGACAGTCAGAGAAGCGAGGCAGCCACTCCAGAGAGCGACAGTCAGTGCGTCAGCACCGAGACCCGGCCCCAAGGTGTGTGGGCGAGCAGACAGACCCCCCAGTGTTCCGGGGACCCGGCCAGCTCCGGGAGCGTGGGTGGGGGAGGGTGGGGATGGGCGGGGTGAGGCAGAGTGGGCTGTCCCCTCGGAGGCCTGGAAGGGGGAGCTAGAGCTGGAGCGGCGAGGCAGCTGCAACCCATTAGGGGCGGTGAGCTCATGGCTGAGTGAGAGTCTCAGCCACAGGAAACGGCAGCGGCAGGAGGGGAGGAGGGGTCTGGGGTGGGAAAGGGCGGGCAGGAGCTCAGCGACCCGGCCTCCAGCCGGCCCGGACCAAAGAGAAGAGCAGAGAGACTGAGTCAGCTCTCCCTGGCCCAGTTCCTCTTTCTTCTTGTTCCAGTCTCCCTGCCAGGGGCTGCCCTTCCTTCTGTAGAGGAACAACCCCGGTGGTGCTCCTACCCCTCCTCCACTCCCTGCTGTGAGCGCCCCCTGGCAGGGCCTCTCCCCCCTCCTCCACTCCGTGCTGTGAGCGCCCCCATGGCCGTGCCCCCCCTCTTCCCTCCGCAGTGGGCGCTCTCCCTGGCAGTGCCCACACCTGCAATGACTCTTTAGAGAGTTCTTTTGGAGTGAAAGTTCACAGGACCATGTCCACTCCTATAGGCACTGCCATCCTCTAGCAGCGCTCTCCTGCTTCCTGTGCCCTCGAGTTGCTGCTGCCAGGGTCCCCAACCCGCTGCAGCGGGAATGCTCCGAGACAGTGCTTCGCTTCCCTGCAGCGGGAGCTCCGGAGCACTCCTCCCCCCATCGCATCTCGGGTCGGCTCCGGCATCGTTACGCCCCCTGGCACTGTGGGCCCCCTCCCCACTCTGTCCACTACTCTGAGGCAGCATCTCTTTCTCCACGGGAATTTCCCTTTTTGACGAGGTCCCTGGCCCCAACCCAGCCGCAGCTGTGGCCGGTCCCCCAGGGCCGGATGGGTGGGCCCGGGGTGGGGCCCGGGATGGAAAATGGTGGTTCCAGGCAGGTCATTTCTCATGACCCAAGGCCGGGCCCCCCTCCAGGGCCGCTGCAGCACGAACCCGCAGGGGTCTCCCGCGGGTAAGGAGTTGGGACTGGGAGGGGGAGGGAAGATCCTGCAAAGGAAAGCACAAGTCAGGACAGAGGAGGGCGAGGGGAGGTATGTGGATTAGGGGGAGAGACCTAAGGGAGGTTGGGGGAGGGCGCGAAGAAAAGGGGAAGAAAGGAGTGAGGGCAATGCCCAGTGGGGTCAGTGGGGCAGACAGGCAGATCAAAGAAAAGAAGGGGGGGATGGGAGGAAGGAGAGTCTCAGGAGCGCTCAAGAGTTCCAAGCTGGAGCAGGAGGCACCCAGCTTGGGGCTGGCGATCCGCAGAGGACGGCGCGAAAGCGGAGGGGACACCGGGTGGCGACGCGGGACTCACCATGGCTCGGCTCGCGGCCGCGTCCGACGCTCGGGCCGGCGGGCGGGGCCGAGCGCGCCGCCGCCTCCCTCCCGCCGCTCGCGTCTCGCCGGGTCTGGCTAGGGGACAGCTCCGGCCGCGGTGGCGGCTCGGCCCGCTCGGGCTCCCAGGCCGCGGGGCCCCACCAGGGAGGGTCGAGACGGCCGCCCCTCCTCGCCCCGCCCTGCAGTGCCCGCCTCCGCCTCCGCGTCCGACCCCCTGCCGGGACGCCCTCTCCCGCGCCGGGCCTCTGGCCGCTCCCCCCGACGCCCCCAGAGGATCTCCCCGGCTCTCCCGCAACCCTCTTCCACCTCCGCCCCGCCCTCCAGCCCGTCTCCCCGTCCCTGACCCTCGGAGGCCCGTCCCGCCGAAGATGCCCCTCTTTTCCCGCCTCCGCCTAGCGCTCTAGGCGATCAGTTTAGTCTCCGCAAGGGACTGTCCAGAGACTGGGGCGTGCGTGAATTCCCTGGGGTCCCCAGCCTAGGATTGGAGTCATTTGATGGCCGGAAGCCTCCTGAGTCTAACTCGCCTGGGAACCTCTTCTCCCCTCGGTTGCCAGACTTTGGCAGCACTGGCAGCACCTGGAGCTCAGAAGAGAACCCCCCCCCTCGCCCCCGCCCACAACACACACACACACACACACACACACACACACACACACACACACACACACACACACCACACACACACACACACACACACACACACACACACACACACACACACACACACAGCCCCTGCTAGCTTCCCTCGGAGCTGGGGGCAGGAAAATCGGGGGATTCCTCCCCCTCTCCAGGGGCTTGCCTGCCCTCCTCCTTCCCCTCCCATCTCCTCCGGCCTCGAGCCTTCGGGCTCCGACAATGGGCTCCTCTGTGCGGCCTGGGGAGGGCGGGGGCGTGGGGGAATTAGGCAGCGGAGAAGGCTTGGGGAGGGGGATTGGACGTCGAGGCTGAATGCGCGCAGAGTCCCGGGATCAGGATCCTCCTGCCTAGGCGGACGTTTTCTGAGTTCTTTCCTCGCTGCCCCTTCCCCTCTGAATCTCTCATCCTCTCCCTTAGCTAGTGGAGGGAAGGCACCAGACCCCGTTCAGCAGCCCCACCTCCGGATTCCAGACCCTTCCTTCTGTGGGGGTGGCGAAAGACAGTCTCCTGGGGCCGCTAGAGCTCTTGGTGGCGGGGATGGCAATCTGACGCAGTAGACAAAGGGGGTAGGCTAGTTAAGAAAGTTCTAGTCTCACCCATCCTCCACCTCGTCTGGATGGCAAATGAAGCCCTGGCGAGGGTCCCCCAGGAGGGTCAGAGGAGGCTTAGGCATGGCGAGGAGATGCTTTGCTCCTCCTCTGAGCAGGCACCTGGAAGCCGTGCAGGGGTGGGCAGGGGCACTTCTAAAGAGTGGGCATTTGAGAAGATAGGAGAGCCAAATAGACCCCAGAGACGGACGTGAATGCAGGTACCACTGCGACTGGGGAGAGGGTGACGTTTGGAAAACGTCCTGCCTGGGATGCAGCTCCGACGAAGCCAGGAGACTGGAGCCTGAGGGCAGTCTTTGGAACGGAGGCAGGCGGAAGGGTGGGGATGGAGGGGGCGTCGCCTAGGTGATGGGCTCTTCTCTCACCTCTTCTGAACGCTAATCTCCGCCCTTTTCTCCTCTCCGCCGGATCTGGAAAACAGGAGAGAAAATATTCATTCTTTTGGAGGCAAGAAGATCCCTCTGCTACATAGCGTCAAAAAAAAAAAAAAATCTAGGGCAGCAAACCTCAGTGCCCATCTTTCCAGCACAGTCAGAGGCAGGGAGCTGGAGCTCTTGTCCATCAATGGGTTATGAGCTCGCTAGACATCCAGCCTCCCCGAGACTCCTTATAATCAGTGCTGAGAACTGGGAGAGTGAGATTTTGCTACCCCCTGGTGTCCACTCTGTAAATGGGACCCAGTGTCTGGTTATAGAGGCCAGAATTTAGGAGATTTTCTTAGGGGGTTTATTATGAACCTTATTCACTTGTTTCAAACCCAACTCACCCATTCCCAGTGTTGACAGAGTCTGAACTTTTCCTCATTAGATCTTAACATTCTTTATACTCAAACAAATTGTTTGGGGAACAGTTGGTAGAATCCGAGTTTCCCACAAAGCTGGCTTTTATAATCTGTGAGCTCCTGGGGGAAAAAAACGAGTGGATATTTTTCCCCCCATGGGAAAAAGGGAGTTATTGAAAGTTTCTGAGCCTACGGGTGAGGGGTTTGGATGCAGGCTCTGAAATCAAGTTATTCCTTTCCAGGAGTTTTAATCTGTGCTAAATTAGAAAGGTTTATTTAAGTAAATAAGGAGACAGATATGCATATAGTGGTTAAATGCCACTTTCTCCAGGGATGCAGGCTCTTACCTAATACCTGTGCGTCTGTGCGATAGTGTGTGTGTTGATGTGAACGTTTTGGGGAGATTGTGAAGTAGAAAGATTAAAATGGAGGAAATAGAGACTGGCAATAGACCAGACCTAAAAACTCTCTCCAGCATTCACTAAAAGTTCTCACTATATTTCACCAATTTCAGATTCTTTGGAGTTTAACAAACTCGCATTTTACAGATGAGATTCTGGCTTATTTGAAATTAAAAAACAAGCTGTAAGCTATACAGTAAGTGGAGAAGCCAGAATTTGAACCCCAGCAGCCTGACAACAGAGCCTTCATTCTCAACCACTGTCATAGGGTTTCATCCAAGCTGTCAAGCGAGAGTCCATACAGGAAGTCCTTTGAAAACTACATCACCTTTTCCACCACCTAACCATCATGTTAGGTTAACATGTTAGGTTAGGACAGGGAAGCGTGGCATGCTGTAGTCCATGGGGTTGCAGAGTCAGACACGACTGAGCAACTGAACTGAACCATCATGTTAAAAAGGGTTAACTTTGGGACTTCTCTGGTGGTCCAGTAGTTAAGACTCCACACTTCAAATGAAGTTTGAACCCTGATCAGGGAACTAGATCCCATGTGCTGCAACTAAGACCTGGTACAGACAGATAACATTTTTAAAAAAGGATTATTAAAAAGTGTTAACTTTATTTTTGTAGTAACCAGTGCTGGAAAGAGTTTCTAAAAGTGATAAATATATCACTGCGGTCAGGCATTGAAACCATTTCCCCCACTAGTCTTGTTCTAGAATAAATAATAGTTACAATAATTGCCAGGAAATTTCCAGTATGGTTCTTTTGGGAAGTACTGTTATGCAAACATGAGAGATGGTGAAAGAAACATTTGTGTCTGTAATGTTTATTACCTGGCTTGTGTGCACCAAGAGATGTAATGGCCGTTCTACATAGGGTTGGGACTTCAGGCTGCTCAGTATTTGTCCACTTGGAGACTAGAAGGGACTAGGGCTCTGCTTGAGCTGCATGCCTCAAGGTAAGGGGGAATTAGTGAAGGACCACAAAGGGGAATTTGGGGGACAGGAAGGGACAGACTGGAGAGAACAGATTCTTTTTTTTAAAATATAAATTAATTTGTGTTAATTGGAGGCTAATTACAATATTGTATTGGTTTGAGAGAACATATTCTTGTTACTCGTGCTTTCCAAGGAAACTGGGGGCCAAACCTTAGGTATTTCAGGATAAGAAATCTGTGTAGTATATATGTGCTGATTCTATTTTTTGTTTAATTTCCCCTCAGGTTTGGTTTTATTTTATTGGTAATATTCCTTTAAACATTTATAGCTTGTCTGCTTTGAACGAGGTGACACCAAAGCCCACACCACCACCATCTTGCCTATACTAATGCATTCATTTCCGTACTGGCCTACCTGCTCCACTCTTGCCACCTAAGAAGCTGTTCTCTGCACCCTCACCAGAGTGATCTTCTAAAAACCCTGATCATTATCCATTCATCTGTCATTGGACATCTAGGTTGCTTCCATGTCCTGGCTATGGTGAATAATGCTGCAATGAACATTGGGGCACATGTGTCTTTTTAAATTGTGGTTTTCTCAAGGTATATGGATAAAGAATCTTCCCTGGTAGCTCAGCTGGTAAAGAATCCACTTGCAATGCAGGAGACTGCCTGCAATGCAGGAGACCTGGGTTTGATCCCTGGGTCAGGAAGATCCCCTGGAGAAGGAAATGACAACCCACTCCAGTATTCTTGCCTGGGAAATCCTATGGAGAGAGGCAATTGGAAGGCTACAGTCCATAGGGTCACGAGAATTGGACACGACTTAGCGACTAAACTGCCACCCCCATGGATCAAAGAAGTTGTGGTACACATATATAATGGAATATTACTAAGTCATAAAAGAACAAATTTGAGTCAGTTGTAGAGAGGTGGATGAACCTAGAACCTGTTATACAGAGTGAAGTAAGTCAGAAAGAGAAAAACACATATTGTATATTAATTCATATGTATGGAATCTAGAAAAATAATACCGATGAACCCGTTTGTGTGGATGAAATGGGGATGCACATGTAGACAATGGACTTGTGGACAAAGCTGGGGAAGGACGAGTTGAGAAAGTAGCCCTGACATATATGCACTATCATGTGTAAAATAGATAGTTGGTGGGAAGCTGATGTATAACACAAGGAGCCTAGCCAGGTGCTCTGTAGTGACCTAGAGAGGTGGGATGGGAAGATGGAGGGAGAGAGGCTCAAAAAGGAGGGGATATACATATATAACTATGGCTGATCCTCATTGATGTACAGCAGAAATCAACACAACATTATAAAGCAATTATCTTTCAGTTAAAAAAAAAATACTCCAATCAGATCCCATCAGCCTCTTCTAATGGCCTCCCCTTTGTATCATGACTGCTTTTCTCCTCTCTCCAGCCTCACCTCTTACCACTCCACTGATGTGGGAAGCCACTAGTGAGCCTCCAGTCATGCGGCCTTTCAGTTCTTCACACAGGCCTTGCTTATTCCTAATTTGGAATATTCCTTCTCCCTGGAGGCTTCTTTTCACAGTTCTAGGGTCTGGCTCTCATCTTTCGATCATAACTAAAATGTTGCATTCTCAAATGTCTTCCCTCAACTAAAGTGGGCTAAACTGGTCTCTCATCTGTTGTCCCTCCAAATAATGTATGTTTTCTGTCTTGTTTTCCTTCCAGCATTTGTCTCTATCTGATTATTTCTTTGATTATTTCCTGTTTCTCAATAGACTCACCTCTACCACCACATATCATTTGAAATTAAGCTTCATAAAAAGTCAAGGATCTTGTCTCTTTTATCACTGCTGTATCCCAGCTAGTGTCCAAAAGATGTCACCAAACTAGGTGAAGACTGTAAAGTGAAAGTCACTCGGTCGTGTCTGACTCTTTGCAACCCCATGGACTATACAGTCTATGGAATTCTCCAGGCCAGAATACTGGAGTGGGTAGCTGTTCCCTTCTCCAGGGGATCTTCCCAACCCAAGGATTGAACCCAGGTCTTGCATTGCAGGCAGATTCTTTACCAGCTGAGCCACCAGGGAAATCCAAGAATACTGGAGTGGGTAGCCTAGCCCTTCTCCAACAGATCTTCCCAACTCAGGAATTGAACCAGGGTCTCCTGAATTGCAGGCAGATTCTTTACCAGCTGTGCTACCAGGGAAGCTCTGAAGACTGTAAAGAGAGCAGAAATCCCCACATAATAGGAATGGTGGTGGTAACAGGTGAGAGATAGAAACCAGGAACAAGTGAGTAGGCCAAGGCATGGAGTCCACTGCTTAGCTTTCATTTCTTCCTGGAGAAAAGATATGTGAATGTCTATGTTCATTGCTGAATTACTTACAATAGCCAAGACACAGAAACTGCCCAACTATCTGTTGATAGATGGACAAAGGAAATATGGTATATATGTGTGTGTGAGTGTGTGAGTGTGTGTACTTAGTTGCTCAGTTGTGTCCATCTCTTTGCAACCCCATGGACTGTAGTCTGCCAGGCTTCTTTGTCCATGGGGATTATCCAGGGAAGAATACTGGAGTGGGTTGCCATGCCCTTCTCCAGGGGATCTTCCCAACCCAGGGATTGAACCAGGTTTCCCACATTGCAGGTGAATTCTTTACCCTCTGAGCCACCAGGGGAGGCATTATGCTAAGTAAAATAAGTATGAGAAAGACGTCATGTGATCTCACTTTAAAAAAAATCTTGTAGATACGGAGTACAGATTGCTGGTTGCCTTGCAAGAGGTGGGTGGGTAGGTGGGTGAAGTGGATGAAGCGAATCAAAAGATACAAACTTACACAATAAGTCATGAGTATGCAATGTACATTATTGGTGACATCATCTCACATGCTAATAAAGTAATGCTCAAAATTCTCAAGCCAGGCTTCAGCAATATGTGAACCGTGAACTTCCAGATATTCAAGCTGGTTTTAGAAAAGGCAGAGGAACCAGAGATCAAATTGCCAACATCCACTGGATCATCAAAAAAGCAATGCCAAAGCCTTTGACTGTGTGGATCACAACAAACTGTGGAAAATTCTGACAGAGATGGGAATACCAGACCACCTGACCTACCTCTTGAGAAACCTGTATGCAGGTTCGGAAGCAACAGTTAGAACTGGACATGGAACAACAGACTGGTTCCAAATAGGAAAAGAAGTACATCAAGGCTGTATATTGTCACCCTGCTTATTTAACTTATATGCAGAATACATCATGAGAAATGCTTGGCTGGAGGAAGCACAGGCTGGAATCAAGATTGCCGGGAGAAATATCAATAACCTCAGATATGCAGATGACACCACCCTTATGGCAGAAAGTGAAGAAGAATTAAAGAGCGTCTTGATGAAAGTGAAAGAGGAGAGTGAAAAAGCTGCCTTAAAGCTCAACATTCAGAAAACTAAGATCATGGCATCCAGTCCCATCACTTCATGGCAAATAGATGGGGAAACAATATCAGACTTTATTTTTGGGGGCTGTAAAATCACTGCAGATGGTGATTGCAGCCATGAAATTAAAAGACGCTTACTCCTTGGAAGGAAAGTTATGACCAACCTAGACAGCATATTAAAAAGCAGAGACATTACTTTGCCAACAAAGGTCCGTCTAGTCAAGGCTATGGTTTTTCCAATTGTCATGTATGGATGTGAGTTGCACTATAAAGCAAGCTGACTGCAGAAGAATTGATGCTTTTGAACTGTGGTGTTGGAGAAGACTCTTGAGAGTCCCTTGGACTGCAAGGAGATCCAACCAGTCCATCCTAAAGGAGATCAGTCTTGGGTGTTCCTTGGAAGGACTGATGTTGAAGCTGAAACTCCGGTACTTTGGCCACCTGATGCAGAGAGCTGACTCATTTGAAAAGACCCTGATACTGGGAAAGATTGAGGGCAGGAGGAGAAGTGGACAACAGAGGATGAGATGGTTGGATGGCATCACCGACTCAGTGGACATGAGTTTGGGTAGACTCTGGGAGTTGGTGATGGAGGGGGAGGCCTGGCGTGCTGCAGTTCATGGGGTCGCAGAGAGTCGGACATGACTGAGTGACTGAACTGAACATATATTGTAATTACTGATGACAATAATTTATAACACTGTATTACATATTTGAAAGTTGCCTAGAGAGTAGTTCTTAAAAGTTCTCATCACAAGAAAAAAATTTTGTGTAACTATGTACGGTGACAGATGTAGACTTATTCTGGTAATCATTTTGCAGCACATACAAATACTGAACTATTGTGTCCTATACCTGAAGCTGGTATGATGTTATATTCAATTATACTTTAAAAAAACAACACATGTGGAATGTCTTCTGTGTCAGGCATAGTTCACTGGGCTAGATGAATTTGAAGGAAGCACTGGTTTGGAGACAGAGTTCTGGAAAGGCTCCAAATTCACTTATGGACTTTGCTGCTGCTGCTAAGTCGCTTCAGTCGTGTCCGACTCTGTGTGACCCCATAGACGGCAGCCCACCAGGCTCCCCCCTAGGATTCTCCAGGCAAGAACACTGGACTGGGTTGCCATTTCCTTCTCCAATGCATGAAAGTGAAAAGTGAAAGTGAAGTCTCTCAGTTCTGTCCGACTCTTAGTGACCCAAGGATCAAACCCGTGCCGCCTGCATTGGAAAGCAGATTCTTAAACACTGGATCAGCAGGGAGGTCCTAATGTTCTCTTTTCTTCATTTATCATTCCCCACACAAATTTCTATGCATCAATATAATTTTTGTATATTTTTCTTCAGCTAAAGTGATGACTTGATGCTTCAGTTAATGCATTATAAATAGCTGCCCCATCATTTGTTTAGTCATTCTCAGTTTGGGGAAATTTGTATTATTTCTACAATTTCTATATATATATATATATTTTTTTTTTTTTTGCCACACAAAGACAAATATAGACAGGTTGCACAAATTTACTCCTTCTCACTTTGACTGATTTCCATTTAGCATATTTTACCAACTGAAAATTATTGGGTCAAACTTTAGAAGCCATTTTATAGCTCGTGTTATTGTCTGTTGAGGCAATTTTGGAGGGAAGGGGGCATGAAACACTGAAAATATTTACAAAGTTGGGTGTGATGAGGAATTGGATTTACTCTGAATGGCTCAAAGTGATAGGGCATCAGCAAATTGCTGCAGTGACAGAGAAATAGATTAGGTTTTCTATAGGAGAATTTTTAATATTTAGAGCTGCCAGAAAATGGGACAGGCTGTCTCGATAGGTAGTAAATTCCCCCTCTCTGGAGAGTTTTAAAATAAATTGTTTTATAAGCTTTCCAGAGTTGTGATTTGTATATTTCCCTAGCCCCATTCCTTTGCTCTGAAAACAAATTGTGTTCAGTGAACATTTATTAAGACTTCAATGTGCCAGGTATGCCCAGTGGCAGCTGGAGCACTCATTGGCAGGCTCCCAGCTGAGCCTCCAGGGGCAGGCAACCTGGGAATTATAGCACCTTGAAATCATACCTCCCAACCCCTTAGTCTTCAGAACTGCTAAGCTAGTGGGCACAAATTTGTCTCCAGTTCCTTGACATCTCGTTTTCTATGCTCATCTTCTCCTTCCACGTCTCTGCCTCTATTCCACCTATTCTTAAGATCTTTGTTACAAACCTTTCAATACACTATGACATACATCCAACAGCTCCCAAGCCATGGGACTAACGCACACATGCACTGCTATACATATCAATAAAATAAATAACCAACAAGGACCTACTTAACAGCACAGGTAACTCTACTCAATACTGTGTAATAACTTATATGGGAAAAGAATCTGGAAAAGAATGAATATATGTATATGTATTACTGAATCACTCTGCTGTACACCTGAAACTAACACAATGTTGTAAATCAACTATACTCCAATAAAATTTAAAAAATAAACAAACAAAAAGCCCAAGCCAAATGCACCCAGTACCCAAGTGACTGATTCCAAGTAATTGTTACATTATATTGTTGTTTTCAGTTAATGGCAACCCACTCCAGTGTTCTTGCCTGGAGAATCCCAGGGGCGGGGGAGCCTGGTGGGCTGCCGTCTTTGGGGTTGCACAGAGTCAGACATGACTGAAGCGACTTAACATAGCATAGCATAGGCTGCATCAGGTCTTAGATGCAGCACACGGGCTCTCCAGTTGTGGTGCATGGGCTCCGTAGTTGCAGCTTGCAGCAGGCTTAGTTACTCCATGGCATGTGGGATCTTAGTTCCCAGACTAAGGATAGAACCTGTGTACCCTGCATTGCAAGGTGAATTCTTAACCACTGGACCACCAGGGAAGTCCCAACATTATCTTGTTTTTTATTTCTACTAAAAAATATTTGTATTTCACACGAGGCATTCTGGTCCCCAGAGAATCTGTAACTGGTAAAATACAGCAGTCCTAATCCCACTAACATAACTTCTCCTCCTCACCATGAACACATGTGTTTACACACACACACACACACATTTCCAGGCAAGCAGCCTGATTTATTGAAGCAAACAGTTGCTTAACAATCTGTTGTTTTTAAAAAGCCATCTTACTTGGAAATATGTAGTCTCAAAATTCCAAATTTGGCCAGGGAGGAAAAGTCCCTATTGAGGATGGAGACTCAGCTATATAGTTTCAGAGTTTTACTTTTTCTTGGAGCGTATTTAGCTGAATTCGTCTGCCACCACCACAGTGGCCTCAGGGAAGCCCTACTCCCCTTTCTCAGTTCCTCCAGAATGCAGAATGACCCATCTGGAGGTGGAACAATGGAGAGAAAGGAGGGCGCTGAGGAGAGACAATTTCGGAGTCAGTCCCTGCCAGCTGTGCCTTGAGCCCGGCCTCTGCTATTTCATCAGCAGAGCCATTCTCCCTTCTGAAGGCTTAGTAGTAAAACCAGCAAACATGGCAAGAGCAGGAAATATAACCACCCAATCTGCTCTGTACTGGGTAGATGAAAGCAGTCCAGAAAATGGACCAGTCTTGCAGTGTTGGTGTGAATTTTTTAAATGTCCTTTTTGTGCCAGAAAAGAAGGCTATAAAGGCCACTGCGGTGGTGGCAGATGAATTCAGCTAAATATGCTCCAAGAAAAAGTAAAACTCAAAGACTATATGGCTGAGTAGGGTCTACTTTGGCTTTTTGAAATTTGTGTTCCCTATGTTAAAGATGCAAATCAGAAGCTCAGTTCTTCCTTAAGTTTATGTTCAACTTGCAAACAAGTATATTTTAATAATCACTTTAAATGATTGTACTTGATGAACTGTTTGGTACCACTTATAAATGTAGTTAATGACTCCTTTAAACACTTAAAAGTATACTTTATAAGTTTAACATATTCCATGTCCTTACAAAGTAATTTGGTTACCTGAGCTAACCAACCACACATTCCTGAATACCTAAAAAAATTCTTAGAAATCTGACAATTTATGCATATAGTGATTAAATTCCTAAGTTTTTAAAATGTCCCCAAACTAGTTTTAAAGGGAAATTCTATACATAAAAAGGATGTGTACATATATATATATATATATAAACTGAGTTACTTTGCTGTACAGTGGAGATCAGCACAACATTGTAAATCAACTACACTTTAGTAAAAAAAAATTGGGGACTTCTCTGGTGGACCAGTGGTTAAAAATTCACTTTCCAATGCAGAAGCCCGTGTGCCACAACGACTGAGCCTGTGCTCTCTGGAGCTCGCACACCTAGAGGAGCCTTCACACTGGAACAAAGACCCTGCACACCACAACTAAAGACCCAATGTAACCAAATAAATAAATAAATATAAAAATTGGTTTTTTAACTTGAAGAGAAAAATAAAGGAAAATTCTATTTCAAACCACACATCTAAACTAATTACACATTTAAAATAGCAAGACCAATTTGTTACTGTAACAGGCTAGATTCTCTTAAACACTGTAAATACTTAAAATACAAAATACACAGGAAGTCTTTAACACAAACACACTAATGCCAAGTACTTGATTTGCGTAAATATTTCTATTCTTACAATTTTATGGCTAGTAAAGCAAACTTACCGACCAGGAAATAATTATGTCATCCTAAATATCTGGGGAGTGCCTTTCCGAGTTGACTTTTTGGAAATCCGTTCTCAGAGAATATAACCAGCAGAGATTTGGTCCCAAGGCTTTTGCGTGGCTCTTCTCAGGCCCCCAACTGCCCCAGTGGGCCCTGTATTCTGTGTCATTAGTCTCTGAATGGGCCAGGTTCATGATCCATGGCCCCTGGATTCAAGTTACACTGCATTTAATTCTTCAACCTACACACGGAAGTCAGAAACTCCCACCCAAGCTGCTACATTACTTGTTTGGATATAATTAGTCTATTTAAAGATCCATTCTATTCTGAACTCGTTCCACACTCTTGCCAGCTTCTGGAGCCATAACTCTTACATATATTCAGTGGTTTGATTTCTCCTGGTGTTGCCTGACTCTAATTACAGACCTAATATTATGTCAGAGACATGTATCAGAAATATTAGCATTTAACAGAGAACAGAGAACCTAACCTATAGGTTAGGATGAATGAAACCTTGGGGGAGGTGGGAGAGAAATGTTACAGAATCCACTTGATTCATTATACTCTTCTATTGCTGCCTTTTTTTTCCTTAACTTTTTGGCCCCACCCCTCGGCATATAGGGTTCCACCACCAGAGACTGAACCTGCACCTCCTGCATTGGGAGGTGGAGTCTTAACTACTGGACCACCAGGGAAATTCCTACTCTGTTACTGTTCGATAAAGTTCTAAAGGTATTATTTTTTCTTCCCTCTGTAGCTAGACAGTAAATCCTTGATTGCAACCACTTAGGTGTATTTGCTTAGCTTCAAATCACAGCCGCCTCCAAAATCATTATGTCTGTTGAACCAATGTTAGGAACTTAGTGATAGTTGGAAAAAAGAAAATCCAAGAACTTGTGCGCCCTCTTAAGGTAATACCTGGGATTACCTGGGTGGTCTCAGGTGGCGCTAGTGGTAAAGAACCCAATTGCCAAGCAGGAGATGTAAGAGAGAGATGTGGGTTGGATCCCTAGGTGGGGAAGATATTCTGGAGAAGGAAATGGCAACTCACTCCAGTATTCTTGCCTGGGAAATCCCCTGGACAGAGGAACCTGGAGGGCTACAGTCCACTGGGGTCGCAAAGAGACATAACTGAAACAAGTTAGCAGGTAAGCATGGGGTAGATGGGGAGTTACTGGCAATGCCAGCAAACAGAAAAAGAATGTGTAGACATAGGTGTCTCTTAGATTAAGACTTTGAATGACTGGCTCTGATGTTTCCCCTCACCAAGACTGAGAGATGCCAGGAGAAGGGGCAAGTTTGGCAGCCAGGCAGATCTGAGCCCAGTTCTGAGTGTTTTTTTTTTTTTTAATAATGTCTGCAAGATGCTGAGATGAGTATATGTGCCTGGAACTTGGGAGACAGGGCCGGAGAGATGCTTTTGGGAGAAAATAAGTGGAAGTTGAAGCTATGGGACTGTATCAAGTCATTCAAGAGAGTTCAGTGTGAGAGGAAAAGAGAGCTAAGAATAGGAGCCTGAGAAACACCATCATTTAAGGTGCAGACAGAGGAAGTGAAGCCTGCCCACAACACCCGGGCAAAGAGAGGAGTAGAAGGATGTTGTTTTCCTCTCATTTCCAGTATATCTTCCTTGGTCAGAAGCACAGGGTGGGTACAGTAGTGGTAGTGATGGGCAGAGTGTGATGTGGGAAGGCTGGGCGCTGTGGGGAAAGCTATATTTGGGTAGGATAGTGTGGGTGTGGTAGGTAGCAAGGAGCTCTGCTTTAGATCTCTTTCTAGGTAGCAGGGATGGGGGCTGGGAGTCAGAATTTTTGGATTTTCTGCTTTTCTTGCCACTTCATGTTTCACCAATCATGCTTTCCTTATTATGAACTCTAGTCGATGTAGAAAAGTCTCTTTCTAAGTATGGAAAGGGAGCAGTATGGGCGAGGCAGAATCAGCAGAGGGAAGGACGGTGTCGCCTTACTGTTGAGTGTGTATGTTGTGTGCACACGTGCACATGTGTGAGTACGTGCCCATTATATGTATATATGTATGGGCGTGTATGTCTTATGCTGGTGTTTAATTTATGGGTGTATATGTATATAGTATTTTCCTCTGTGTATCTATCATAAGTATAGAAATTATGGGCAGCATAATTTGCAGCATAAGCAGCATAAATCAAAGGCAGCATCGAGAAACTTTTATCCCAATCTGATACACCACTTTTATGTTCACTGAATTTGATTATAAAGAAATCCGACCTTGTGTTTTCTATATCTGTATATTCTATTTCATTTTTCCAGTAATTCATTTTATTGTATTTTATGAAAGTGCTGATCTGTGGCAGATTTTGCATACAAAACTGATCCTTCACTGCAGTTAGTTGGAGAAGCACTAATTAGAACCAGATCAAGATTTTTAGAGGGTCCTGGTTCTGAAATTTCCAAGGGAGGTAAGTTCACTTCAAAAATCCGAGATTCCTGCTCTGGGTCATAACAGTGAGGCATGAGGTCAGGTCTTGAACATAAACAAGGGGTTCCACCTTAGGTCTGACTACCATCCTGGGGCTCAGCCTGCCCTTCCCTGCCATCCTCCCCTTCATGTGACGTGGGCCCACCAGGCAATTTTTAAGGGGGTGGAAGGCAGAGCCCCCTAGAGTAACTGCGCCTTCCAGCCTGAGCCTGCTCAGGGTGCTGCCGTCTCTTCTGCCTGCAGGGTACACGATGCTGAAGCTTCACAGAGATAAACAGGGGCTTCCAAACCTCCATGCTTCCCCTGGTCAGTAGCGCACACATTCAATCAGGAAAAGAAAGGTTTTTCATTGTAGCAAAGTCAGACACATTCCTTTGTCCAGTACAGTGAACAGGGCACAGACGCTTCTGGCCTCCTTCCTTGAATGATCTCCCCTAGGGTTCCCTCTGAATGGTCCAACCACAGCTCTACCAAGGTCCTGACTTTACTTTGCATTTGTAGTTTTGTGTTCTTCTTCTTTAAGATGGTCTCTAAAATTGCATGTGCCATAAGCCCCACAAAACCTGGATCCACCCATGCCAAGAGCCTTAGTGCCTGAAGAGCCACAGGGCATCCACACTCAGAAAACAATGTAAGCAGCAGTGAAGGGTTAAGGAGAATCACCTCTCTTCCCTCATCATTTGGAGCATCCACAAAACCCCGTAAGGAATTAAGAGTATGTGGAGTTGGCTGCGTGGGAGAGAAGTGGTATTTGCAAAAAGGGTGAGGATTAGTGAAGAACTCAAGGGAGGAAAAGGCAGCCGCAGTGTCAGGAGTCTGCAGGGCTTGGGGTGAGGGGAACACTTGGCCTTAGACAACATTATCCAAAAGTACAGGACCAGTGGTACCTCAGGTCATCCTTCTGTTGTGGCAGGTCACAGGCTACAATGAAGAATGCCTCCAGTTGCTTCTCCTTGTTCCTGCAGTCTGGACACCTTCCTGAGATGAGCTCACATGTAGTCAGGGATATAGGCTTTGGCTCTGGTGGCAGTTTTTATGACCATTCTTGCAGGCTAAGTTGGGGGTCCGACAAGTGGTGACCATGCAGTAGATGGATTCATGCAGAAAGGTGTTGAAGTCTTTGCAGTGCTTAGAGAACTTGTTGATTTTGTGTATCGCTGTGTTGCATCCTTGAGGTCTGGGCTGCACATGCTGAGTTTCAAACCACTGAGCTGGGGTCATGTTCCCAGGCTTGGCGCTGACTGGTCCTTGGCCACCCACAGCCCCAGCAACAGGAGCAGCCACAGAGCGCAGAATCCTGCTCTGGCTGGCGCCATTGCTCCCAGGGGGCACAGGGGGCACAGAAGAAGTGGGAGGTGGGTGACTAGGTCACCATGGGGGTGCCCTGCTAGCCCTTCTAAAAATTTCATACTGTAAATCAAGTATTGCAGGGTTCCTACAGCCTCAGATATTTAAAAACACTACTGGCATTTAATTGTTCGGTCCCAGCAGATACATTTTATTTAATGATACATTTTATGTCCCCCAATAAATACGTATACAGTTTTTCCTTCATAAGAGTTTTATGAGGTATGAACTCTTTTTTTTAATAGGCAAGCAAACTGAAGCTCAGAAAAGTTAAGGAAATTGCCCATCATCATACAGCTAGGGAGTGTTACAGGCTTTGAATCGATGCTTCTCAGCTTCCAAAGCCCCTATTCTTTCCACATTCCCATGTTTCTGGTTTGAAACTCTGAGAAATCAGACCACAAAAGGAAACCAGTCTTGAAAGAAAGTAGGTCAAGGGTCCATACCTTGCTCTTCCAGGCTAGCTCAGACATTCCTGAAAATCAATATTAAGGTTGTGGTGTCAGGCTAATTCCTCTCTGCTCTGTGGTCGAGTTTCTCACTGAAGCTAGAAAAACAGTCACTCTCAGTGTTCCAGCCAGCCAAGCAGGATTCTGTGAATTGGGTTCTTTCTGGGACTGACATATCACCCTAAGTGGAGAAAGTTTTGGAATGACAGAATCAGAGCAGAGGAGTTTCTTTAAGATCATCTCAATCAACTCTGCTTTACAGAGGAAAGAGCTGGAGGGCCTGAAAGAGCAAGTGCCCTTCCCAAGGCCACCAACTGAGTGTCAGAGCTGGGACTGGAGCTTCCTGACTTTCAACCCATCCCTTTGGTCTAGTGCCAGGCTGAAAAGGGAAGGAGAACGTGTTTCCCATAGAGACAGGGCCTAGTGAGTGTGTCTGTTTGTGGTTTAAGTGAAACATGACCATTGCCTTTGATAATTCTCTTCTAATCCTTCTGATGACTTTAGGAGAAAGTCTCCTATTGGACACGACTGAGCGACTTCACTTTCACTTTTCACTTTCATGCATTGGATAAGGAAATGGCAACCCACTTCAGTGTTCTTGCCTGAAGAATCCCAGGGATGGGGGAGCCTGGTGGGTTGCCGTCTTTGGGATCGCACAGAGTCGGACACGACTGAAGCGACTTAGCAGCAGCAGCAGTTCCTTTTAGGACAAGAAGGTAAAGCCTTTGTTTCTACCCACTTTTCAGTACAGACAACAGATCTCAGGCTGAGCCTTCAACTGAAAACAGTATCTGGATAGAACTTTAAAATCTTTTTTTTCTTTTGGCTGCACTGGGTTTGTTGCAGCATGCAGGCTTCTTTTGTGGAGCAGTGGGCTTAGTTGCCCCATGGCATGTGGGATCTTAATTCCCTGACCAGGGATCAAACCCACATTCTCTGCTTGGAAGGCAGATTCTCAACCACTGGACCACCAGGGAAGATCACCAGAATTTTAAACAATTTGATGACATTGTTTATTTTTACTTCTATTTATCCAGTGACACTCTAGTATTCTTTGAAATATGATGTTACACAGTTTCATATTCAAAGAACTCTTTGAACTAAATGCATATAAATATAAATTTAGTAAATGATAATACTGGCAGTATTACAGCAATTATCAAGGGAGGGAGCAAATGACTGAAGTGGGGGATCTTGCTTTAGCTATAGCCTCTCAGGTCTGTGCTGGCATGTTGAGCCCTACCTTGACTTCTGTGTGACTTCACTGCCTTTGAGATAAAATGCTCTGCAAAGTGGCAAAAAACACTTAGACTCCTATGATCTGGATTTCCAGATGGGAAACTTTGGAGATGTTTTCCTTTCTATCTTCAAGGTGGAGCCTGGTTCATCAACCAAGCTCACCCTTCTCCTGCACTTCTCCCCACAAAGCTAACGAAACACTGCTTTTTGATCCCAGTAGAGCATTATCCAGCAAATAGTTGATTTGGACCTCAGAGAGAAAATATATTGAGTTGTTCAAAAAGTTCATTTCATTCATTTTTTCCATCAGATGTTACAGAAGATCTCTAACTAATTTTTTGGCCAACCCAATATATATATTTCCCTTTTGCAGGCTGTCAGCTGCCACGACTGAAGTGACTTAGCAGGAGCAGCAGCAGCTGAACCTTTCCCATTGGAATGGTTGGATTGCCATGTGATTGTTCATTACCTGTTGCAGACCCAAGCCTCTGGGCTTTTTGTGTGAGAGGGTAGGGATGGCAGCAGGAGCCAAGGGTTGGCAGGAACATTTCATGCCAACCAAGTGACGACCATGGACTTCGCAAGCTCTGAATCTAGTTAAGTTGCAAACATGCTTTCCTCAAGTAGGTACTGACCGTGCAACTGGCCAGTCCCACTCAGGGAGGTCTGAGGAAAGGGTTCCTTTAATTGTGTGTTTGATCCTAGTTATTCATCACAAGTCTTCCCAGTGGTCACAGTCTCAGGGCTGTTTTATCCATTAAGCACTAAAAGCCCAGTGCCTAGGGTCTGGGAGGTTTTCAAGGGCCTACAATATTTGAGACTAGGAAAAAAATATATTGGCTCCAATATAGGAAAAGTCAACTATAAAATCAAATTTAAAATATTTACTTACCTGCTACCACAGTAACATAAAGTTGATTTCACTTATTTTGGAATTTGGCACCCATAAGAAGTCTATTACTTTGGAAAACAGACTTAGGTTAGATTTTTTTTTTTTTTTCCCATCCTTTTACTGGAATTCTCAATACCACGATTGGAGAAGGAGAAGTGCCAATCCCAAGTTACTTGGAGTCAAATAATTTCAGAAGTAAAACTTTAAAAATCATTTCAGATACATTTCTGCAAGAATGATATTGAATGAGGAACATACATTTTATATATTCAATGTGGCATGACGAAATGTTGAAATGCCTAGTGTGGTATGGGGGTATTAAACAGAGCCCTTGACATTCTAGAGCTAGTTGCCTTGGGTGTATCGTTTACCGCTTTCCTAAAGGCAGCCTGGATGATACGCACTACATTGCTTTAGAGTTGAGTCAGCCCAGGGCTGTGCTGCAGCAACAGGAGGAAAGTGTACGCTAACCACCGTTCAGTGAAGATATAGCACGTGCTTGGCACAGTGCTAGGTATTCTGCTAAGGATTACAGCTATCGTTTAAAAGTGCTTGGGGACTTCCCTGGTGGTCCAGTGGTTAAGACTCTGTACTTCCACTGCAGGTGGTCTGATCCCTGGTTGGGGAACTAAGATTCTGCATGCTGCAGTGTATGGCCAAATTTAAAAAAAAAAAATGCTCACTGTGTGCCAAGGCCTTGTGCTTTATGTACAATTCAATTTGCAAAACAATATTGTGTGTTCCATGTTATTTTTTCCATTTTATAGAAAAGGAAACTGAGGCTTGGAGAGGCTAAGTTCACAGATGTGTTAAGCGGCAGGCCTAGGACAGAAAAGGAGGGAGGGCTGGCTCAAGTGTTGTTGTTCCCTCCTCACCACACTGCTTTTTAGTTTTATAAATGTGCTTTTCGAATCTATTGTTTCCCTATTTTATTATTTCCTGCATTTCCTGGTACCACTCATTCGGATGCTCATTCAGGTACTACCTTATTCTATTATTTGACTCTTACATGTGTATTCAGTCTTCCCAGCTGGCTGATGAACTTGTGGGACAGGAATCAGGTCCTTTCATGCTTCTCAGTCTCCACAGAGCTGGGCATGTGGCTAGCTCAGAGGGATACTTATTTCCTCTTATTTCCTTATTTTATTTTTTGTTGCATTGAGTCTTCATTGCTGCGCACGGGCTTCTCATTGCAGTGCTTCTGTCGTTGCAGAGCACAGGCTCCAGGCCCACGGGCTTCAGTAGTTGCAGCACGTGTGGCACGCGGACTTCGTTTCTCTGTGGCATGTGGGATCTTCCTGGACCAGGTATGGAACCCTTGTCCCCTGCATTGGCAGGCAGATTCCTGGCCCAGTGTGGGAAGTCCCCACACTGCTTTCTGAGAGTTACCTTATGGGCTGACAGTTACTGTGTGACTAATAGATTGGGCTTCTTTTCATCTCTTGGACGTGTTCTGTTTTCTTCAACTTTATTTCTGCTTTTTTTTTCCTCTTCCCTAAAAGTTCTCCCTCAACTCTTATCCATCCTTCAGTGCTCAGCTTGGTCCCCCGAGCTTGTGCTTGAACCTTCCTGTACAACTCTACCTGGGGTGACTCTTTTCTGAATATACCTCCTTCAGTATTAACTCCTGGTACCACTCACTTGGATGCTCAGTCAGGTACTACCTTGTTCTATTATTTGACTCTGATGTGTGTATCCAAGCTTCCCAACTAAATGGTGAACTTGTGGGCAGAAATCAGCTCATTTCATGCTTCTCAATCTCCATAAAGCCGGGATAGCTCAGAGGGATACTCAGTAACTGTGTGTTGAACTGAATTGCCACTCTTGTCCTCTTAGTCTCCTCATCATTTGTAGCCTAAAGAGTTTCAGTTGAGTAATTTCTAAAAAGTATAATAATTTCTAAATATTTTCTAAAAAGAAAAATTTCTAAAAGACTCTGTGAAACAAGAGGAAGCATCAAAGTGCTAGTGGCCAGACTAGAATGTGAAAAGAGATCCTGCAGGAAGACCCCTGCTCCAAGAGGGCGAGTGGAGAATAAGCACTGATCCTGTAGAGACCAGTTTTCTCAGGATAGCCTAGGAGGTGTGAAGAACTGACTCATTTGAAAAGACCCTGATGCTGGGAATGATTGAAGGTGGGAGGAGAAGGGGATAACAAAGGATAAGATGGTTGGATGGCATCACCGACTCAATGGACATGAGTTTGAGTAAGCTCCGGGAGTTGGGAGTTGGTGATGGACAGGGAGGCTTGGCATCAGATCAGATCAGTCACTCAGTCGTGTCCGACTCTTTGCAACCCCATGAATCGCAGCACGCCAGGCCTCCCTGTCCATCACCAACTCCCGGAGTTCACTGAGACTCACATCCATCGAAGTAGTGATGCCATCCAGCCATCTCATCCTCTGTCGTCCCCTTCTCCTCCTGCCCCCAATCCCTCCCAGCATCAGAGTCTTTTCCAATGAATGAACTCTTCGCATGAGGTGGCCAAAGTACTGGAGTTTCAGCTTTAGCATCAGTCCTTCCAAAGAACACCCAGGACTGATCTTCAGAATGGACTGGTTGGATCTCCTTGCAGTCCAAGGGACTCTCAAGAGTCTTCTTCAACACCACAGTTCAAAAGCATCAATTCTTCGGCGTTCAGCCTTCTTCACAGTCCAACTCTCACATCCATACATGACCACAGGAAAAACCATAGCCTTGACTAGACGAACCTTTGTTGTCAAAGTAATGTCTCTGCTTTTGAATATGCTATCTAGGTTGGTCATAACTTTCCTTCCAAGGAGTAAGCGTCTTTTAATTTCATGGCTGCAGTCACCATCTGTAGTGATTTTGGAGCCCAGAAAAATAAAGTCTGACACTGTTTCCACTGTTTCCCCATCTATTTCCCATGAAGTGGTGGGACCAGTTGCCATGATCTTCGTTTTCTGAATGTTGAGCTTTAGGCAAACTTTTTCACTCTCCACTTTCACTTTCATCAAGAGGCTTTTGAGTTCCTCTTCACTTTCTGCCATAAGGGTGATGTCATCTGCATATCTGAGGTTATTGATATTTCTCCCAGCAATCTTGATTCCAGCTTGTATTTCTTCCAGTCCAGCGTTTCTCATAATGTACTCTGCATAGAAGTTAAATAAACAGGGTGACAATATACAGCCTTGACGTCCTCCTTTTCCTATTTGGAACCAGTCTGTTGTTCCATGTCCAGTTCTAACTGTTGCTTCCTGACCTGCATACAAATTTCTCAAGAGGCAGATCAGGTGGTCTGGTATTCCCATCTCTTTCAGAATTTTCCAGTTTATTGTGATCCACACAGTCAAAGGCTTTGGCATAGTCAATAAAGCAGAAATAGATGTTTTTCTGGAACTCTCTTGCTTTTTCTATGATCCAGTGGATGTTGGCAATTTGATCTCTGGTTCCTCTGCTTTTTCTAAAACCAGCTTGAACATCAGGAGGTTCACAGTTCACATATTGCTGAAGCCTGGCTTGGAGAATTTTGAGCATTACTTTACTAGCGTGTGAGATGAGTGCAATTGTGCGGTAGTTTGAGCATTCTTTGGCATTGCCTTTCTTTGGGATTGGAATGAAAACTGACCTTTTCCAGTCCTGTGGCCACTGCTGAGTTTTCCAAATTTGCTGGCATATTGAGTGCAGCACTTTCACAGCATCATCTTTCAGGATTTGGAATAGCTCAACTGGAATTCTATCACCTCCACTTGCTTTGTTTGTAGTGATGCTTTCTAAGGCCCACTTGACTTCACATTCCAGGTTGTCTGGCTCTAGGTCAGTGATCACACCATCGTGATTATCTGGGTCATGAAGATCTTTTTTGTACAGTTCTTCTGTGTATTCTTGCCACCTCTTTGTAATATCTTCTGCTTCTGTTAGGTCCATACCATTTCTGTCCTTTATCGAGCCCATCTTTGCATGAAATGTTCCTTTGGTATTTCTGATTTTTTTGAAGAGATCCCTAGTCTTTCCCATTCTGTTGTTTTCCTCTATTTCTTTGCACTGATTGCTGAGGAAGGCTTTCTTATCTCTTCTTGCTATTCTTTGGAACTCTGCATTCAGATGCTTATATCTTTCCTTTTCTCCTTTGCTTTTCTCTTCTCTTCTTTTCACAGCTATTTGTAAGGCCTCTTCAGACAGCCATTCTGCTTTTTTGCATTTCGTTTCTATAGGAATGATCTTGATCCCTGTCTCCTGTACAATGTCACGAACCTCTGTCCATAGTTCATCTGGCACTCTATCAGATCTAGGCCCTTAAATCTATTTCTCACTTCCACTGTATAATCATAAGGGATTTGATTTAGGTCATACCTGAATGGTCTAGTGGTTTTCCCTACTTTCTTCAATTTCAGTCTGAATTTGGCAATAAGGAGTTCATGGTCTGAGCCACAGTCAGCTCCTGGTCTTGTTTTTGCTGACTGTATAGAGCTTCTCCATCTTTGGCTACAAAGAATATAATCAATCTGATTTCAGTGTTGACCATCTGGTGATGTCCATGTGCAGTCCATGTGGTTGCAAAGAGTCGGACATGACTGAGCGACTGAACTAAACTGAACTGAGGAGATGTGGGTGAGGGGGCCAGAAAAGTCTATCTGGGTTGCTGGCCTGAGGTAGTCTTTGAGCTACAAATGCCACCTTCAGTATGGTTGTCAGGCTTTACCCTGGAGGCAAGGGGCAGCCTCTTCAGGAAGAAGGGGGTTCTGGAAGAGCAGGACTGGTGTAGGAGCGGCCGGGACCACCACAAATGGCCACAAGTGGCTAAGTGGAAAGGGGGCTGGATGTACATTTTCTGATCCTCTGCTTGGATCTTGTGTGCAATTGCCCAGAACCGATTCCTGGCACCTCAGTAGAGGGCCTTGGTGGGATCTATTCATAGAGGTCTCTGAGGACAGTTTCAGCTTGAGTAGCCAGCGGGAAGCTTCACTTGCTTGGCTAAGTTACTCCTGACTATGCGTGAGAGGAGCTATTGCTGACTATATTTTCCGTAGGTGCTAAAGATGAGGCGGGCTGGGGTGCAGATGCCTTGAGGTAAAATTCACCAAGAGGCAAGCTGAATGAAGGTATAATGTTAACTTCAGGAGGCAGGTGGCTGCTGATAGTGTTCAGGTTCTCTGGGCTCAGTATGAGAGATTCTCAGCTAACTTTCTGCCAAACAGCTCACACATCCATGAGTACCACGTGGGGCCAGGACAGGTGAGTTTGCAGCACTTACTCCTAATGACCGAAGTCCTGACCGTGGATGCCCTGCAGATGGATGCCCTGACGCCCCACAGCTCTGCTGTGAAACACTGCTGCTGCTGCTAAGTCGCTTCAGTCGTGTCCGACTCTGTGCGACCCCATAGACGGCAGCCCACCAGGCTCCCCCGTCCCTGGGATTCTCCAGGCAAGAACACTGGAGTGGGTTGCCATTTCCTTCTCCAATGCATGAAAGTGAAAAATGACAGTAAAGTCGCTCAGTCGTGTCCAACTGTTAGCGACCCCATGGCAGCCTACCAGGCTCCTCCGTCCATGGAATTTTTCAAGCAAGAGTACTGGAGTGCGGTGCCATTGCCTTCTCCGGCTAGAGAAATAGAAACACTATTGCACTTCTAATTCAGAAAGGAGACTGAGATTGTGAATATTCAGCTCCTCAATTACTTTGTAAATATATATAAAGATATCCTCAGGAGAGAGGGAAGAGGGAGAAAAGAGAAAAATGCAAATAGAATGAAAGTCCAGGAAGCCGGGTAGATGCAAGCTCAGGCTGGAAAAACCCAGAGGGAAGCTAGAAGGATGAGCAGCCCGAAGGGCAGCGCCCTGCTCCAGGGTATCTCTGAAGGACCATAGGGCTACCTTGCCCCTGATTCTCTGAATGTTCTCCTTGCTCTGCTTGCTGGGACTCATGGACTTGGCACTGAGTCTACAGCCAGGCTAGATAGAGGAGCTGGGTTGGTCTCAGGCGGAGGCAGGAGCTTGCCAGAAACTTTGACAAGGAATCTCTCCAAGAAGGATTCTCCTCCAAGACAACTGGAGGAGAAGACCCATGGCATAAGATGTCCTGGATTCTGGTTTCTAAACTTTGAGCCTCCGAGTGCTATCACAGGAAATCTCTGTTCCCAGTGGCTGACCCTCTCTCTTACCAGCTTCATTTTTCTGTACCGTGAAGCTCTTTGGGGCCTTCTCAGGGCGTCCAGTCTGCCATGATCGTGCTTCAGCAGGTGGACTGCCTCCCTTTGTTCCTTTCTATTGGATCTGTCCTCAAGCAGGAGAGGATGCGGTCTTCAATCCAACAAGCCTGGGGGTCTGTATCTCCCCTTGCATGTGTTTTGTGGCTTTTGACTTACTTCAAGCCTGTGTTCCGTATTCAGACCTCCCAGGGGTGATGATGACAACGGTAAAAACAGTCAGAGTGAACACGTACTGAGGGAGTCTAGGTCCCAGCTTCAAGTGCTCCACGTTTATTTTCTCATTTTTAGGTGTGAAATACCTTCCTACTGCTCTGGCTCTGTGGTTATCATATCTTCCTCATCCAGTTCTTATTTTTTCCCTGATAAGCCTTTTGTTTTTTATTATCATAGTGATTCACACATAAGGACATTTCTAAAAATTGTAAGCCTTGAGGGGAAGAATGCAAAGCAAATCAGAACCAAATATGATTCCCTTTTAAAGTATGAATAAACATTGGTAAATGATATTTGGGCTATATTTAAAATTTTTAAAGTGAAATTTTTAGAGAATGAGTGAAAGGTGGGCATTCACTCTCTATTGCTCAAAAAAGTTCTGAATTTTGGCTTGTAGTTTTAAAATAGCAGCACAAGTTGTCTTTTTCAATTCTATTTACAAAATTAAGGAAAAAAGGGCATAAATTAATAATACTCTAAATAATACAGGACTACATTATGCAGTTAAAGAACAAGCCAAAATGAAACAGTTCTTTAAGAGAAGTATCGGTCAGAGGCACAGTCCACAGAGAGCGAATTAAAGAAAACCTCATTAGGGCGAGTGTATTCCTAGTCTAGGTTGAATGCAGATATGCACAAAGTGCACGCAAAGCCATGAGATAAATGTCTTCTTTCCCAGTTTTACCAAAACTATTTTGGAGGGGAAAGGAAGTAATTTGAAGCACTGTTCTTTACACAAAATAAAACTATGATAGGGTTTATTAAAACATTGAAGTCAATTATTTAAAAAATAATTTTCAAATGTTTCTGCTTTGACATAATTTCAAATTTATATATGTTTTAGGAATAGTACACCGAGCTCCCCTATGTACTTCACCCAAATTTCCTAATTTTTATTAACATTTCTGGACTATTTGGGACTAAGTTACAGACCAAATGCTCCCTTGCCCCTTCATACCAAAACGAACATTTCCTAATTACAAGTATGCCTGCCTACGTAACCACAGCATAGGCATCAAAACCAGGAAATTAACATTGATTCATTATTATCACAAATTAAATTCTAGGATATAAAACATCTATGCATGTGGCTATTTTATAAATATCAATTAAGTGAAATAAAAAGGCTTTAGAGAAAGCTCATGCCTGCTGGATATGACTTAGTGTTTAATTAATTCTCCTCTGCCATTACTAGCACTTCAGGGAAAAGTCTGAGAAACATTGCTCTGGGGGCTCTAGTTGACCATGAAAACCCAGCCCTGGATGTGTCAACCTTGAGGGTAGAGAATGATAACCCTTACCAAAGATAAAATATTTTGGATGTTTCAGGCCCATCTGTAGATCACCCAAAGGGATCTCTGCAATGTTTTCACCTTGGCCCCAAATAGCAGATGGAGAGTAAAGACCTTTGTTCTTGCTGTGTGCCCTTATTTATGTCTCCAACAGGCATGGCCCAGGGATATGCTTGACGAGTTTACCATCAAGTTCTTGGGTGCTATTTTGTTTCTTCCATCTCACTGATACAATGTAAGCATTCAGGTGAAGGGGATGTAGTCCACAGGTGAGCAGCAGAAAGGTAAACGCCTCAGGATCATGGACACTGGACGCTCTGTTTTGGATGAACATGCTTTTGTCTCAGTCTGGGAACCTGCCCATTTGCTGATTGATTTGCCAGTCATGTATCATGAGTTTGACCTTGGAGGATGTCTGAGATCCATTTGGGAGCCTTAACTGGAATAACACTTTGGAAATGTCATTGGACTGGTTCAAGAAACATGAGTTCTTACTTAAACTAATCACAGGGTCTTAGGTTCCCTGGGTCTCATTTTTCTCATTTGCAAAATAGGGAGGGCAGTACTAGATGATCTCTGAGGTCACCGGATACAACATTTTATGACATCGTTTTATGAATATCGACTGAAAGAGCCTAAAGCTATGCGGATGTGAATGCCATGGCCCAAGTGGGAATTTATACTGATTCACACCAGGTCAGTTTGTTTGCTAGTTTATTTATTTATAATGAAAATATGGTTGGTTTACAATGTTGTATTAGTTTCAGGTGTACAGTTTATGTTTTAAATGTGTAACTTCAACTAAGTTTCCAGGTGAAGATCACAGAAAATAACAATGCTGATATTTTCCCATTGTAAACAATCCATCGGAAAGCAGTGGACCAACCTTGGTGGTAGTTTTGTGTAATGGGAGACAGACTAGCAAATGAAACTGAATCAGAGGGTGGGAAAAATACAAGACGTCTTCCATGATGGAATGAAGGCACAGTAAGCTTACCTAAGGACTAGTTTAAATGACTCAGGAAGGGAAACGGAAATGTAACTAGGAACTTCTCTCCATCAACTGCTGTGATAATTGAACCCTTTGGAGAGGAGCTGTAAGGAGGACACTCTCAAAAGCGAGTGACCTTATTTCCTCTGCCTTGTTTTCACATCTTTGGATTCATGGATGGTAGAGATGAGAAAAACCCATTGCATAGTCTTAATAGAAATGCTCAATAGCTTTCTGTCCCCTCTAATTGAAAACATTGCTCCCACTTCACTCCAGAGAGAGCAGAGAAATTAATGCATATTGTCCTTTTGTCTAATCTTGAACCTTACCTTATCTCCTCTTTGCTAGGAATTGTTTTGGACAAGAGGAGGCTGAGGAGGAGCTCGGCCTTCTTTGTTTAAGTCCTTTGTTCTTCTGTTACGGAAGTCGGGCCTGTTCCATCAGAGATCTGGCCACTCAACATTTGACATCAGAGTAATAAATATAAATGATTACATCTCTCAAACTTTTCCTGCACACCAGCCACTGTACTAAGTGCTTTGTGTATGTTATCACATTTAATCTGCGTTAATACTCTGAAGTAGATGACCTTCACACAGATGAGGAAATTCCAATTTCTCTAAGTCAAGAGGACTTTCCATCATGGGCATATTTCCATTACGGGTAGACATCTTTCCTTGCCTCTCCTCTTGTGAACTTCCTTCGAAGCCTCTCTGGCAATGTTTTCTCATGCCTCTGTGGCTTCATGGATATTCCCATGCTTACTGGCTTTGAAATCCTGCACAGGAAAACATCCTGGTAAGAGCTGTGATTGCTGTTTATCTCTCTCCAGGTGGATAGGGGATAGAAAGAGGACTTTAGAATGAGGATCTGAAGTTTTCAAAGCTCTCTTGGAGGCCCAGTTGTGAAGTAGCACAGGAGAAATGTGGTGAAATTGGGCAAGGTTCTTGCCAAGAAGGCTCTTCCCTGAGTATTGTTATTGGTTTGTTTTCTGCTGCTGTAGCTCTAAGGTCACCCCTTAGGGCCATAGGCACTATGAAGAAGGCCATCCGAATGGATGTGCAGAAAGAGTATCCAGTCTCAAGGGCATTTCCTCTTCCTACACCATGCCCTTGAGATCAGGACCTTTCTCTCTGCTTTGACTCAGCTGGCCCTCTTCATAGTGTCTGTGGGTCATTTTCTTCAGAGCATGGTGCCTTTGGAGCAACTAGAGTCACGTCAAAAAGTCTCCTACCTAGTCTACCTCAGATAGTCTCACTCCTAGAAAGTTAGCTCACACTAGCTCCAGTTCTTGGGTTATGTTCTTTATGGGATGCCATTTTTGCTCCTTAGACAGATCCAGGGCAAAACAATTTCCTTTAAAGCCATCTACCCAAGGCTGGGCAATACCTCCCTGGACACCCTCTTCCCCTCTCCATGCTGCCACCCCCAGGAACAGAAATTTCGCAACTAATCAGTCTTCTTTTCCCATTTTTCAGCCTTCAAGTAAGAATGTGTCAAGATGCAGCCTTGGTAATTGGTGCAAACCTATTATTCGTTTTGGACCTCAGCTTTGGCCTTTGAAAGTCTGAATAGCCCAATGCTTATTTCAACATAATTCCTGGCATCCCTGAACTTGGCTGTGATCAAGATCATGTGAAGGAATGGGTGACTGTCAAATCTAATCAGTTAATGCTTTAGTATGAAAACAAGTCAGGTCATTTGGGTTCATTGTTAATAGAATAATCTCTTTCAAGTATTGGTGAGCACTCTGAATGTAACTGGAAGTGAAATTTTCCTTATGAACTTTAAAAGTTGAAATTCTGTTAGTCGGTGGAAATACAAATACATGATTATTATTTTTAAAAAAATGTAATAATTGATTGTAAAAGCTTATACTTGGCATCCCCTATAGCTCAGAGGTAAAGAATGCCTGCAATGCAGGAGATGCAGGAGACGATGGTTTGATCCCTGGGTAGGGATGACCCCGTGGAGAAGGCAGACAACCCACTCCAGCATTCTTGCCTGAAGAATCCTACGCACAGAGGAGCCTGGCGGGCTACAGTCCAAAGGATCACAAAGAGTTGAACACAATTGAGCAACTGAGCATGAGCTTTTGTACAAGCACAAAAGCTTATACTACATATAAAATTCATTAAGAATTTTCAGTTAAAAATAGTTTCTTATTTATATTTACATTTAATTTTTTTTTTCATTAGTTGTAATAAGTAGTTGGATAAGTAGTAGAAGAGAATGGATTACCTGGATAACTTTGGAAAAAAAACCTTACTTTTTGAGCCAAAAATATTCACAATATTTCAATAAATAGTACAGTTCAGTTCAGCCGCTCAGTCGTGTCCAACTCTTTGTGATCCTATGGACTGCAGCACGCCAGGCTTTCCTGTTCATCACCAAATCCCAGAGCTTGCTCAAACTCATGTCCACTGAGTCAGTGATGCCATCCAACCATCTCATCCTATGTCGGCCCCTTCTCCTCCCACCTTCAATCTTTCCCAGCATCAAGGTCTTTTCAAATGAGTCAGTTCTCATCAGGTGGCCAAAGTATTGGAGTTTCAGCTTCAGAATCAGTCCATCCAATGAACATTCAGGACTGATTTCCTTTAAGATTGACTGGTTTGATCTCCTTGCAGTTCAAGGGACTCTCAAGAGTCCTCTCCAACACCACAGTTCAAAAGCATCAATCCTTCGGTGCTCAGCTTTCTTTGTAGTCCAACTCTCACATCCATACATGACTACTGGAAAACCATAGCTTTGACTAGATGGACCTTTGTTGGCAAAGCAATGTCTCTGCTTTTTAATATGCTGTCTAGGTTGGTCATAGCTTTTCTTCCAAGGGGTATCTTTTAATTTCATAGATGCAGTGACCATCTGCAGTGATTTTGGAGCTCCCCAAAATAAAGTCTGTCACTATTCCCATTGTTTCCCCATCTATTTGCCATGAAGTGATGGGACAGGATGCCATGATCTTAGTTTTGGGGATGTTGAGTTTTAAGCCTACTTTTTCCACTCTCCTCTTTCACTTTCATCAAGGGGCTCTTTAGTTCTTCATTTTATGCAATAAGGGTGGTGTCATCTGCATATCTGAGGTTATTGATATTTCTCCTGGCAATCTTGATTGCAGTTTGTGCTTCATCCAGCCTGGTATTTCACATGATGTACTCTGCATATGAGTTAAATAAGCAGGGTGACAATATACAGCCTTGATGTACTCCTTTCCCAATTTGGAATCAGTTTGTTGTTCCATGTCCAGTTCTAACTGTTGCTTCTTGACCTGCATACAGATTTGTCAGGAGGCAGGTCAGGTGGTCTGGTATTCCCATCTTTTCAAGAATTTTCAACAGTTTGTTGTGATCCACCCAGTCAAAGGCATTGGTGTAATCAATAAAGCGGAAGTAAATGTTTTTCTGGAACTCTTTTGCTTTTTTGATGATCCAACAGATGTTGGCAGTTTGATCCCTGGTTCCTCTGGCTCTTCTAAATCCAGCTTGAACATCTGGAAGATCACAGTTCACGAACTGTTGAAGCCTGCTTGGATAATTTTAAGCATTACTTTGCTAGCGTTTGAGATGAATGCAATTGTGCGGTAGTTTGAACATTCTTTGGCATTGCCTTTCTTTAGCATTGAAATGAAAACTGACCTTTTCCAGTCCTGTGCCCACTGCTGAGTTTTCCAAATTTGCTGGCATACTGAGTGCAGCACTTTAATAGCATTATCTTTTAGGATTTGAAATAGCTCAACTGGAATTCCATCACTTCCACTTGCTTTGTTTGTAACGATGTTTCCTAAGGCCCACTTGACTTCGCACTCCAGAATGTCTGACTCTAGGTGAGTAATCACACCATTGTGGTTATCTGGGTAGTGAAGATCTTTTTTGTACAGTTCTGTGTATTCTTACCACCTCTTCTTAATATCTTCTGCTTCTGTTAGGTGTATACCATTTCTGTCCTTTATTGTGCCCGTCTTTGCATGAAATGTTCCTTTTGTATCTCTAATTTTCTTGAAGCGATCTCTAGTCTTTCCTATTCTATTTTTCTCTATTTCTTTGCATTGATTTTTGAGGAAGGCTTTCTTATCTCTCCTTGCTATTCTTTGGAACTCTGCATTCAAATGGGTATATCTTTCCTTTTCTCCTTTCCCTTTTGCTTATCTTCTATTCTCAGCTATTTGAAGGCTTCCTCAGACAACTATTTTGCCTTTTTGCATTTCTTTTTCTTGGGGATGGTCTTGATCACTGCTTCCTGTACAGTGTCATGAACCTCCATCCATAGTTCTTCAGGCACTCTCTCAGATCTAATCCCTTGAATCTATTTGTCACTTCCACTGTATAATTGTAAGGGATTTGATTTAGGTCATACATGAATGGTCTAGTGGTTTTCCCTACTTTCTTCAATTTAAGTCTGAATTTGGCAATAAGGAGTTCATGATCTGAGCCACAGTCAGCTCCCTGTCTTGTTTTTGCTGACTGTATAGAGCTTCTAGCCATCTTTGGCTGCAAAGAATAGAATCAATCTGATTTTGGTATTGACTACCTGGTGATGTCCATGTGTAGAGTCTTCTCTTGTGTTGTTGGAAGAGGGTATTTACTATGACCAAGTGCATTATCTTGGCAAAACTCTGTCAGCCTTTGCCCTGCTTCATTTTGTACTCCAAGACCAAACTTGCCTGTTACTCCAAGTAACTCTTGACTTCCTACTTTTGCATTCCAGTCCCCTTTAATGAAAAGGGTGTTAGTTCTAGAAGGTCTTGTAGGTCTTCATAGAACCGTTTAACTTCAGCTTCTTCAGTGTTACTGGTTGGGGCATAGACTTGGATTACTGTGATATTGAATGGTTTGCCTTGGAAATGAACAGAGATCATTCTGTCATTTTTGAGATTGCACCCAAGTACTGCATTTTGGACTCTTTTGTTGACTATGAGGGCTACTCCATTTCTTCTAAGGGATTCTTGCCCACAGTAGTAGATATAATGGTCATCTGAGTTAAATTTGCCCATTCCTGTCCATTTTAGTTCACTGATTCCTAAAATGTTGATGTTCACTCTTGCCATCCTGTTTGACCACTTCCATTTGCCTTGATTCATGGACCTAACATTCCAGGTTCCTATGCAGGATTGCTCTTTACAGCATTGGACTTTACTTCCATCACCAGTCACATCCACATCTGGGCATTGTTTTTGCTTTGGCTCTGTCTCTTCATTCTTTCTGGAGTTATTTCTCCACTCTTCTCCAGTAGCATGTTGGGCACCTACTGACCTGGGGATGATGGCAACCTCCTTCAAAAGGTCCTGTGCATGCACTGCCACACTCAGTGCCCCTGACCCTGCAGCAGCCATGGCCGACCCACACTGCTGCCGGAGACTCCTGGACATTCACAGGCAAATCTGAGTCAGTCTCTTGTGGGTTTACTTCTCCTTTCTCCTGGGTCCTGGTGCACACAGAATTTTGTTTGTGCCCTCCAAGAGTCTGTTTCTCCAGTCCTGTGTAAGTTCTGGTGGCTCTATGGGGTCAGTGATGACCTCCTCCAAGACAGCTTATGCCATACCCAGATGTGGGTAAATAGTACAACTACTATTTAATTTAACAAATAGTACAAAGTGGGACAATAGAAATGGATTAGATCATGATTCTGTGATTTTATTATAATAATTGTGAATTGATATATTAGCATTTCTCATGTTAAATAAACTAATCTTTAAAAACTATACTTTTTTGGAAGATTTTAAAATTGAGGTATAATTTCCATGCAGTAAAGTACACACATCATAAGTGTGCAACTCAGTAAATTTTCACAAAGCAAGCATATCCAGAGCAGGAATCAAACATTTCCAGCTTACTTCCCACACCTTCCCAGTTAGTACTCCCTAAGGCTAGCACTATTCTGACCACTATCATCATAGATTGCTTTAAAATTATGTTTAATTTTTAGCTACTATTGAGATTATGAGTCCTTCAAGAAAAAAATTATATTTGGAAATTCTTTTTATTTTGAGAGACTACATTAATTTTAGCCACTTAAGAAGTTTGTGAGGGGGATGTCTTCCAAAACCATAATATCCATAAGAAAAGTCATCAATAAAGAGTATAAAAAGAGTTGTTAAAAAAGAAAAAAGTGAAAAGAAAAAGATCAGCTACCCGTCAGTCTTGATTATCCATATGCCTCAGTTGAAAATCATCTATTTAGAGTGATGAATGTGTAGCACAGTGACCATAGATATGTAGACTTTACATTCAGTCATTTGGCTATAAAGTAGACTTATTGCCCCTCTACTTTTAAGGCTCATCAATGTATTGGCCCCACACTTGGCTTGAAGTGTTCAATGTTTTGCTCCCCATTCTTTTTGTCATCCCTTCCCTCACCATCTCAAACCACCCAGTCTATCTACCAAAGGTGAATATAATAGGGTTACTGCTACTACTCCCTGCTAGTAGCTATTATTATTGACTGCCTAACAGTACCTGGGGTTGACTGATGCTTCAAAAGTGTCATTTCTAAGTCTTTCTGAAATCCTATTGGGTAGGCGGTATTACTCCAATATATATGGAAATGTAGTTGCAAAGGGGTGTGGGTTTTCTTGAGAACATGTAGTCACAAAGAACTGAGCCAAGATTTATACCCAATTGTATCTGGCTCCAAAGCTTACCTGACTCTGGGAAGGCATAAAGGAACACTGGAGTGTTGGGGAGAGACAGGTAGGTGGTAGACTCCGCAGCTGGGAAGGGAAGGTCTAACAAGGTAGTCTTTAGGTGCTCAGCTAGGGTAGGCATGGGCATAGTGAAGTTTGGGACTGAGATTAAGGGAGAGAGAAGGGGTTGGTGATGGTCAGGGCTGCAGGCAATACTGGGTGGGGGCTATGAGTGGGAGGCTATGAGGACTGAGCCGACGGAAAACCATAGTTTCTCCAGTTCTGCTCACCAGGAAGGGAGAACTGGTGTCTGCAGCCCTTGGGGGACAGGGAGGCGGCATTTCCACATCTCAACCCCTCTGGCCTGGGCGGACAGCCAGAGCAGAGAGCCAGGGAAGCACCAAGGCAGGAGAGATCATTATCAGGAGGAAGGAAGCTCTGGCAGCTCCCACTAGCTTGTTTGTGACAAGCAGGCACTGGGCCACGGAAGTCCCTTGAGGTCAAGGGAAATGTGATCCTGGAACAGCGGGATGAAGCTGGGACACTCCCCTGACACTGTGCCTTCAGGGCTAAGCGATCAAGCCAGCCAGAGCCAGGCCCAGGGCCCAGGACGGAAGAGTAGTGGGCTGGAGAAGGGGGAGGGCAGAGAGGCGGGGTGGGGGTGGGGTGGAGAGAAGAGAGAGGATTACAATCCTTGGAACACCTCATCAACAGTCCCTTGGCTAGAGAGGTAATGACCTTTATTGCAGCCAACATGGTGTAACTGGCTCTTCAGAGCTCTCCGACATTGCCTCACAGGTGAACTCTCACCCAGTGGCCCTCTGGTCCCTGCAGAGGTCTCCATTTCTGGCCCAGTGATTAAATAGAAAGTGCACTGCATGCAGAGTCAGGAGACCCAGTTTCAAGTCCAAATGCTGCTACTAACCACCCTGACAAGCTCTTTAATTAATAAAGCCATCTGAAACCTCAATTTCCTCATCCCTAAAGAAGGAAGTAATCCCTGTCAAGTCTGTCTCACAAGGGATGCACGTGGACACGCCGTGAAGAGCCTGAAATGCCATGTCATTGTGATGAGCCTCCTCCTCTTCCCTTCTGGCCGCCTCCCTGCACACAGGCCACCTCACTACCACATCAGGGCTGGGGAAGAGGCCCAGTTTAGGAACAGGAGTAACTCTTTCCTAAATCCCATACACTCTCTTTCCAGTCCTTTCTTCCTCGTGCCATGCTGCCATAAGAAGATGGGGCACGGGAGAGATGTATGAGGCACAGACCAAGGAACCCAAACCCCTAAACTTTTTGCAGATAAACTTCTGAAAAAACAGCAATAAAAAGTAGAGAGATCACCACCTCTTCTAGAGCTTAGCCTGCTAAGTTATCACCTCAACCCTCCAGGCCCCTATCTTTTCAGAGGAGCTTGAGCCAGGAAGGGTCCCAAGAGATGTCAGAAGAGAAACTTCTGGGTGGAGGAGTGGTCCAGAGGCCTGGAGAGGGAATTAACTCAAGCACAAGGAAGGCTGGAAAACTAAAGGACTTTTTCCAAGTGGACTGGAACCAGCTTGAATTTCCCAGAGTCCCCTTTCTTGGGAGGCTTACAGGCCACGATGTAAGAAGTGATCTGTTTCTTCTCCTTGTACTTGCAGTCTGGGTATCTCCTTGAGGTGAGCTTACACTCGGTCAGGGATACAGGCTTCTGGCTTTGGTGGCAGTTATTCTCATGATTCTTGCAGGTTATGTTGGGAGTCTGACAAGTGGTGGCCACACTGGAGAAGGACTCATGCAGGAAGGTGTTGAGGTCTTTGCAGTGTTTGGAGAACTTGTTGATTTTGCGCATCGCAGCGTTGCAGCCTTGAGGACTGGGCTGCACGTGCTGAGTTTCAAACCACTGAGCTGGGGTCATGTTCCCGGGCCTGGCACTGACTGCGTCCTCGGCCACCCACAGCCCCAACAGCAGGAGCAGCAGCAGAGGGCAGAATCCTGCTCTGGCTGGAGCCATCTCTCTTAGGGGGCACAGTTAGAAGGGAGGAGTGGGGTCTCTGGGGATGGAGAGCAGGAGGTGGAAATTAGCCCTCCTGAACCTGCTCCTTCCAGCTGATCACCGTCTCCCTCCCCATCTGTCTCCTCTTCCCTCTGCCCATGTCTTTCACCTCCTCTCCTCTCGGTGTCCCCACAGCTGCTATGACCCCTTCCCATGATCCTAGCGCTCTGTCCCCCTCATCTTGTGTCCCTATCTTCTTTCATTCATTCTGTCCCACACGTCTCCCACTCCTTGCTTTGTCTCTTCTCCCTCACATCCATCCTTCTGTGTCCCTGTTTATATCCTTTTCTCTGTTTTGTACCCTCCACGACTCCATCCCCATCTCCTCCAAAGCCCCAGTTTGTGCCCCCAGCCCCTAGCATCTCTCTCCTCTCTCCCCTTTGTGTCCTCATCCCTCCACATTGAGTCCTTCCTTTGTCCACCTTGTCACTCACCTGAGGGTACTCTTATCTGGCCAGAACCCATCCCTTCCCTGTCTTCTCTCCTCACCCACGTTCTACTGTGGCCTCACCTCGTCAATGAGTCTTCCTGTTGCAACGCTGGCTCAGTGAACACAGTTTCCGTCCGCTGGTCTTCAGATGTCTGAGGGCCTCCTTTCCCACCACGAACTCCTTAAGAGCTGGCCTGGCCTGTGGTGCCTTTATTTGGGTGTGGGCTGGGGAGCAGCCCTGGATCAGGAAATGAATCAGGTTCATGCCTTTCCACTTACATATTCCAAGTGTAGTAAATGGGGCTAGTACACCTGCCTAAACATATTTAGCAATGAGGAAGTCTGAATCGGCATACTCAAAGAGTAGATCTGGCCTCTAGCCACAAGGTTGTCATGACTCTGATAAAACACTTGACCCAGGCGTCTACCCCAAATGAGAGCTGTCATTTATCCTCTCCTATATACACCTCTGATTCTTATTCTGGGAAAAGCCCATGGCTGTGGTGGTAAGGGTTGCTTTTTTTCTATATAGATGGAATAGCCTAGGTGGTTACTTTGCGTGACTTCCTGTCATCAGGACTTTTTGCTAATCTTTTGGAGGAGACAGGGAAGTGGACCAATCATCACAGCCCCTATTCCCAGCACCATTCCAACTCAACCATTCTACAGTGATTCATCCTTCTGGGTCCCTCCTGTTCCAGGGTCAAGCAAGGTCACCTGGCTTTACCTGGAGATGATGCCCAACACCTCTCATCCTTCACTCTTTCCCTTACTGCTCTGTTAAAATTTTCAGCACTTAGTGTCCAAATTTGAGAATGCTGCTGGTGGGGATGCTGCTCCACAGCTAACTAGACCTTCCTCCACTGGTGTTCCCTGTTCCTCGTGGCAGTTACAGCTGTGCGGAGAGCTGGAGTCAATGCTGCTCCTGTGGCTCCAATGAGCTTGGTACATGAGACTCAGAAGAACTGAGATACCAAGGCAGAGAAGCATCACTGCAGGTGGATGGGAAGGCCTAGAAAACGGACACGAACAGTGTTCTTCTTCTCAGGATTTACTTGTAAGCAGTAAGTGATCTCAGAATAGTGGATTCAGGTTCGTTCACGTAGTCAGTATTTATTGAGCATCTACTATGGGCCAAGGAGCTTGGGATATACCAGTGAATAAAAGAGTCAAAGTCCCTACCTTTGGAATGCTTACGTTTCACTGGGGAAGAGAATCTTTACATTACATTGGAGGAAAGACAGTTAAAAAATACATATTTTGCTCAAAGTGATCATTGCTAAGGAAAAAAGAACAAATGGAGATTGGTAGGCAGTGATTTTTAAACAGTGTCATTGAAGTAGGTGACTGGAAAAACACTTGAAGGTGAGAAAGTGAACTTATGCTTGTTTGGGGAAGAAGGCTCCAAGCTGAGGGATTCAGTTCAATTCAGTCACTCAGTCGTGTCCAACTCTTTGCGATCCCATGGACTACAGCAGGCCAGGCTTCCCTGTCCATTGCTGAAACCCATGACCATTGAGTTGGTGATGCCATCCAACCATCTTATCCTCTGTCGTCCCCTTCTCCCACCTTCAATTTTTCCCAGCATCAGGATCTTTTCCCATGAGTCAGTTCTTTGCATCAGGTGGCCAAAGTATTGGAGTTTCAGCTTCAGCATCAGTCCTTCCAATGAATATTCAGGACTGATTTCCTTTAGGATTAAGTGGTTGGATTTCCTTGCAGTCCAAGTGACTCTCAAGAGTCTTCTCCAACACCACAGTTCAAAAACATCAATCCTTCTGTGCTCAGCTTTCTTTATAGCCCAACTCTCACATCCATACATGACTACTGGAAAAACCATAGCTTTGACTAGATGGACCTTTGTTGGCAAAATGATGTCTCTGCTTTTTAATATGCTGTCTAGGTTGGTCATAGCTTTTCTCCCAAGGAGCAAGCGTCTTTTAATTTCATGGCTGCAGTCACCAGCTGCAGCAATTTTGGAGCCCAAGAAAATAAAGTCTGTCACTGTTTCCACTGTTTCTCCATCTATTTGCCATGAAGTGATAAGACTGGATGCCATGATCTTAGTTTTTTGAATGTTGAGTTTTAAGCCAACTTTTTCACTCTCCTCTTTCACTTTCACCAAGAGGCTCTTTAGTTCCTCTTCACTTTCTGCCATAAGGATGGTGTTATCTGCATATCTGAGGTTATTGATATTTCTCCCAGCAATCTTGATTCCAGCTTGTGCTTCCTTCAGCCCAGCGTTTCTCATGATGTACTCTGCATATGAGTTAAATAAGCAGGGTGACAATATACAGCCTTTACGTCCTCCTTTTCCTGTTTGGAACCAGTCTGTTATTCCATGTCCAGTTCTAACTGTTGCTTCTTGACGTGAATACAGATTTCTCAGGAGGCAGGTCAGGTGGTCTGGTATTCCCATCTCTGTAGAATTTTCCACAGCTTGTTGTGATCCACACAGTCAAAGGCTTTGGTGTAATCAATAAAGCAGAAGTAAATGTTTTTCTGGAACTCTCTTGCTTTTTCAATGATCCAGCGGATGTTGGCAATTTGATCTCTGGTTTTCTCTGCCTTTTCTAAAACCAGCTTTAACAACTGGAAGTTCACGGTTCACGTACTGTTGAAGCCTGGCTTGGAGAACTCTGAGCATTACTTTGCTAGCATGTAAGATGAGTACAATGGTGTGGTAGTTTGAACATTCTTTGGCATTGCCTTTCTTTGGCATTGGAATGAAAACTGACCTTTTCCAGTCCTGTGGCCACTGCTGAGTTTTCCAAATTTGCTGGCATATTGAGCGCAGCCCTTTAACAGCATTATCTTTTAGGATTTGAAATAGCTCAACTGGAATTCCACCACCTCCACTAGCCTTGTTCATAGTGATATTGTCCCCTCTCCAGTATGAAAAAGCAGAGGGGACAGCACTGCAGAGGCCCTATAGCAGATGGATGGGTGAGGGGTTGGAGGAACAGTAGAGAGTCCAGTGTGGCTGGAGCGGGTGAGTGATAGGGTCAGAGCGGTCCAGAGGCCAGATCATGGAAGCCTCAGAGACCATTAGAAGGACTGTGGTGGAGGGCTGAAAAAAGAAAAAAAAGAAAGGACTGTGGTGGCTCAGTGGTAAAGAGTTGCCTGCCAATGCAGGAAACACAGGAAGCACAGATTTGATTCCTGGGCTGGGAAGATCCCCTAGAATAGGAAATGGCAACCTGCTCCAGTATTCTTGCTTGGAAGTTTCCATGAACAGAAGAACCTGGCAGATTACAGTCCATGGGGTTGCAAAGAGTCGAACATGGCTGAGCAACTGAGCATGCACACACAAGTTTTGCTAAGCAGAGGAATAAAGAGAGTTTCCAGGTGGCATAGTGGCTAGGAGTCCAGACTTTCATTGCCATGGCCTGAGTTCAATCCCTGGTCAGGAAGCAGATCCTGCAAGCTGCGTAGTTAAAAAAAAAAAAAGAACAAAAACCCAGAGGAGTAGAAGATCTATCTGTTTAAAGATTCCCTGGCTGTTGTGTGTATGTGGCTGCAGAGAAGCCACACGAACCATCCAGGTCGTACAAACCTGAGCCATACTGTCTGTGTTCTGGTCCAGAAGTTAGGATTTTGAGTCAGGGAGGTGGGGTGTTTGTTTTGAGGTTGGGGACGTCATTTTAGTAGCTCGAGAACACAGCTGTGGGTCAGGATGGAGAATCTTTGGAAGAAAGAATGGTGTTGGAGTGAGAAGCACCACTAGATGGCAGCAGAGAACCAGGAGTAGGTTAACAGGCCTCTGACTCCCCTGGCTCCCCCTTGGTGAGGCCTTGGCGGTGGTAACAGCATTCACTGCTTTGTTCAGGTGCCTGATTCTTTGTAGTTTGGACTTCTGGGTAGAGAATTATGCCTCTGCTGCTGTAGGAATCCAAGGGTTAAAGCAGAATGTGGACAGAATGCAGATCAGCCCAGGCCAGTCCTGCCCTGGACCGGAGGCTGGGGTTAGAGAGGGGGTGGAAAGGCCAAGAGCTCATTTGGATTCCTCGCCTGCCGGACACCTCCTCACTTCTTATTATTCTAGAGTGAGATGATTCCAAACCACAGCTTGCCCTCTGCTCTTGTGTTTTCCTGTTAACATAATTATCTAGTTTGCTCTTCGACTTCATCGTGTGGGGTTCTAAAAAAAGTCTACCTTAGTGCTCTGTGAAAGTAAACACAGCCACGCTGTCTCAGGTCAAAGGGAAGAGGGAGTCAACGTTTAGATTTGCACTGTGAAAACTGTTTACACAGTTCAGGCTGAAACCCTTACTTTGCCTCCGTTATTTGGATAAGCCAGGTGATTTCATTTATTTATTCACTGAAACCATACAGTTTCCAAGATCTGCTTCACTTTGCACTCGGTAGGATAACTTTGCCATGTTTCCTTCACTGCATTCACAGGGCGAGAAAGGATGGAGGAAGGGGAATAAGGTTAGGGAGAACAAAAGGAGTCAGGCATCAGGCCAAGGACTGGTCGGGAAGGCTGGCAGAAGGGAGAAGAGAAAAATTAAAGAGGGGAGAGAAGAAGACAGAATGGTGGGAGAGAAGATGAGAGGGAAGCAAGCCTCTGTGCAGGGCTGTAAGGTAGCCACCTCCTCCTTCAGTGTCACAGTCTCTGCTCTGGGCCTAACCTTTCCCTGGGCCACTGCTGTGCGTGTGTGTGGTGCATGGTGCATGTGTGTGTGTGTTTAAAGTTGTTGGGGTGGGTGTTGTAAAAATCCCAACAGTGCCAGGTGGACCTCTGCCTGTCTTCCCCTCAGGACGACAGCTGCTACTTCCTCTAGCCCTCGCTGGGAGGGGTTGAAGGGGGCTGGGAGAGAGGAGGCCGAACTTGGATTGGTGCCCACCCTTCAGAGCCCAGGCTCTCTCTCTTCTGGAGTTCTACACAGCCTCTGGAGACCCATGGAAAGTCCATGAGCCTTTCCCTCCAAGCAGGAGCAGATCCAAGCTCTGTTATTCTGTGTTGCTCCTAGGATATATAAAGGTAATGGACTCATTTTTGCAGACGAGGAAAAAGTGAAACAAATAGCAAGTTGGGGTCAGATGTGGGATTCACTTTGGGTCTTTGAATTCTCATGACCTCTTTTGGAACAGCTGGGATCTGTAGGAGGCAGCAGTGACGGAAGTTTGGAATCCTTGGCTCCTAGGCCAGTGCCTTTAGACCAGCCAGGATGTAGGGGTGGGGAACCTGGTGTGGGCTTGAGAGGCCTCACCAGGTCACTCTGTCCCGTAAGCCATTGCCTGTTCCCCATTTGTCTATGGAGTAAGTTAGAAATTCCTTAGCTTGATACTCAAGGTCTGCCACAATCTGGCAAACCTACCTTTCTAACTTTGTCTCTGACTTTTCTCCCACTGAGTGCCTCAGTCTCAGCCAGGATGGTTTTTTTTCTTTCCTCAAACATGCCTTTCATAATTTTCCCCACCCCCTCTTTTTTTTTTTTCAAGCTTTGAGGCTGCAACTATCTCGCTTTTCTTCCTCCTTCAGTATATTTTATTGAAGTACAGTTGACTTACAGTGTTTCAGGTACACAGGAAGGTGATTCAGTTATACATATACACATACATTATTTTCAGATTATTTTCCATTATAGGTTATTACAAGATACTGACTATAGTTCCCTGTGCTATACAGTAAAACTTTGTTGCTTGATGCATATCTATTTCTTTTAATTAGAAATTTAGTATTCTATTCATACTAAGTCAAACAAGTGGAATCAAAATGTCACAAATTTTTTGGGCAAAAATTCATACATTTTCTAAAATATATGTTATACATGCTATTTATATTTTTAAAATTTTTATTTTGTATTGGAATATAACCAATTAACAACATTGTGATACTTTCAGGTGAACAGCAAAGGGACTCAGACATACATATACTTATATCCATTCTCTCCCAAACTCCCCTTGCATCCAGGTGTCTACATAACATTGAGCAGGGTTCCATGTGCTATACAGTAGGCTCATAACTCTCTTTATCTCCACCTAATTGTTCCTTGAGATCCATCCAAAGGTTTCAATTTCCCTCCAAAAAGCTTTCTTTGGCCTTCCTAATTCAGAGGGATCTCTCTCATCTTTAAATTCCTACATTTACTGTCTTCAAAATGTATAATTTTCTGCCTTGAATCATTGGTTATTTCTTCATATATATTTGTTTTCCTCCAGTTTTGACTGTCAATTCCCAGAAGACACGGACCATCTGTTAGACTATTCCCACAGGATACAGCACAGTTAGTGACCCTAAAGGATTCAAATTCAATGTTAGAAGGCATTTGTCCTGGCCTTGGGTGATCCCATTTCCAGGTGGTATCACCTGAATGATCCCAGTCCCAGTTGAGGAACTGACAGTGCAGCTGCTGAACTCTAACCCTGGGGTGAAGGTCAAATTATGACAAGGAGGTTGAAGTGGCTGAAACAATCCTTTGAGTTCAAGGACAACCCAGGACAGTTTGCTATTGGAACCATTTGATTTGGAAAGGGCAAAGGTAAAGCCACCAAGATTGTAGTGAGCTCACTTAGGGCTCCCCCTTGATCATAGGGAATCATCTTTGCACTTGTCAGTCTAGCCAGTGGTTCTAGAATCCTACCATTGGGAAGGGGAGGAGGGAGAGAATGTGTACATGGCTGTGTGCAGAGAGTCAGTTTCAGGGGAAAAATAACAAAAGGGTGCTCCAGTGATGAATGGTCAGTAGTCCTTTGGCTGGCAGAAGAACCAGCACCATCACAAGCAAAGTCAAACAAACAAAAAATCTCTAAGTCTTAGATATTTACCAATCCTTTTCAATATGTAAGGTATAAGTAAGTTTGCTCTTGTTAGGGAATCTGATTCTGTCATTAGAACAGAAGTTTTCAACCTCAGCACAAGCTACACTTTGGTCTGGGTTCGTCTTTGTTGTGGGAGCTGTCCTTGTGCAATGGAAGACGTTGAGCAGCATCTCTGGCCTCTACCCATTAGATGCCAGTAGCACCTCCCAGTTGTGACAACCAAAAAAGTCTCCAGACATGATTAACTGCTCCCCCTTGAGAACCACTGAATTAGACAGGTGGCCTCAAGCAAGCTGCTGTCCCTCTCTAAAAGTTAGTTTCTTCATCTCTAGGATGATTGTTGTATAAGTAAAGTCCAGTATAACCGGGTAACAATTTAACAAATCTCAGGCCTCAGGTGCAGATGAAACCATCACAAGGATGTCAGAATGGATGAAGCAATACTATGGATCAGGATGGGATTTTAAAGACCAAACCACAAGGACTGAAGATTGAAACTCAAAGGCCAATCATACACTCAGCACTTTTTTCCAGTTCCATGATCATGACTTTGTAACATATGTTTATCCGTGTGTTGTTCCTACTGAATTGTAAATTTAATCTGGACTGGAACTGTCTCATTTACTTTTCTATTTCCCCCAATATTTGTTGTAGTGCTTTTCAGGTAGTATTTAACAATTTTAAAATATTTTCAAGCAATTAGCATGGGGCATGATTAATAGAAAGCTTGGTGAAGATGAATTTAAGTCAGGCATTACAGAGGGCTCTAGATTGGCAGTGGGGATGTGGGGAGGTCACTTGGCTCATTTGGGGAATATAAGACTTGCCAATGTTGAGTGAGTTGGGAATAAAAAGTAAGTTGGTATAGGACCATAACTAGATATCCAATTATATATTGTTTAGTGACTAAAAGACGCTTACTCCTTGGAAGGAAAGTTATGACCAACTAGATAGCGTATTGAAAAGCAGAGACATTACTTTGCCAACAAAGGTCCGTCTAGTCAAGGCTATGGTTTTTCCAGTAGTCATGTATGGATGTGAGAGTTGGACTGTGAAGATAGCTGAGTGCCGAAGAATTGATGCTTTTAAACTGTGGTGTTGGAGAAGACTCTTGAGAGTCCCTTGGACTGCAAGGAGATCCAACCAGTCCATTCTGAAGATCAGTCCTGGGTGTTCTTTGGAAGGACTGATGCTAAAGCTGAAACTCCAGTACTTTGGCCACCTCATGCGAAGAGTTGACTCATTGGAAAAGACTCTGATGCTGGGAGGGATTGGGGGCAAGAGGAGAAGGGGACGACAGAGGATGAGATGGCTGGATGGCATCACTGACTCGATGGACGTGAGTCTGAGTGAACTCCAGGAGTTAGTGATGGACAGGGAGGCCTGGCGTGCTGTGATTCATGGGGTCACAAAGAGTCGGACATAACTGAGCAACTGAACTGAATGACTAAAAGGCATTTCCATACTAACTGTCTCATTTTATTCTCACAGCCTCATGAGGAAAGGAAGGCATCAATCCCGTTCTCCAGAAGAGGAAACAGAAGCTCAGTAGGTTAACCTGAGATCATATCCTAAACTTTTTATGATGTGTTGTTCCATTTCTGTAATTGTGCAAGTGGAGGTCAGTGATGAAGGGGGAGTAGCAAATGAAGGAAGTGGAAGACAAAGAGGCACAAAAAGCCCCTTTCTCTTCCAAGGGAAGTTGCAGCCTTGAGCAAATAAGGAAGAGATGGCATGCTCTGAGACTGGGGCCACATAATGCTAGCTTCCTCAAAACAAAGACTTGAGTCAGCCAGGCTCTGGCACCACCCTGCATGGGCTCCCACAGGGTGTTGGCTGATAGACCAGCCTGAAGGATACAGATGAACCACCTGCCTGTGTGGGCTTTCCCCTCACCTGCCTAGCTGTGCACACTTCCCTAAGGAGATGCTCCAAACAGAGGCTTCTTAAACATGACCTCTGGGTTGATCTCCACATGAACTGGTTCAGAAGAACTGAGGGTGGGGGTGAGAGTGGGAGGAGAGAGCAGCATTCTGGGTAGAGGAGATAAGATGAACAAGATGTGGTGGAAGCAGGCGGGGATGGAGATGCAGTTGGAGACATGGTGGGGGCCACGTCACGGAGGTCTTCTGCCCTATGAGATGGAGAGTCCTCTTGTGGTTGGAGAGTGTGTCGTGTCCAAGAGAAGGAGATCCTGAGCAGGAGAAGGAATAGGAATGGAAGAGACAGTTTTAGTTAACTAAAACTAAAATTTTAGTTAAGAGATTGTCAGGGCTGCGTGACTGATGGACTCGAGCTCATACCAGTGCCAGGCCCTGAGCTAAGAGCTCCTGATATACATCTTCATGAATCCTAATACTGCTTCAAGGTATGGAATATTATTCTCACTGACAGATGAAGAAACTGAAACTTATACTGGTTTAGTGAACTAAGATCCATGGTGCACAGCCTGGAAGCATCAGAGCCAGGATTCAATTCCTGGTCTGTTTGGCTCAAAAGCTTTGCTCTTAACCATCTTGTAGTACTGCCTCCAAATGGATGGGATTCAGGAGAGGGTAAGGTGGAGGATCATTCTCAGATTTCTTGCAGAGGTAACTGAGGAAACAGACAAGGCAGGAGGGAAAGCAAGCTGGAGGAGGATGGGTTTGGTTTTGGAGTCTGCCTTGTGTTGTCAGAAAGAGCAAGTTTGGACTTTGCTGGTGGCGCGGTGAATAAGAATCCTCCTGCCAATGCAGGAGTGACCAGTTTGGTCCCTGGCGCAGGAAGATTCCACATGGCTTGGGGCAACTAAGTCTCGCAACTACTGAAGCCTGTATGCCCACGCTCTGCAACGAGAGAAGCCACTGCAAAGAGAAGCCTGTGCGTCATGACCAGAGAGTAACCCCTGCTCTTTGCAAGTAGAGAAAGCCTGTGCACAGCAATGAAGACCCAGCACAGCCATAAATAAATAAATAAAAAGAAAATTTCTTAAAAGAAAAAACAAAGAGCAAGGTTAAGGGGGGCTGTGAATGAGGAACACCCGTGGATCTCCCCATTCCCCCTACCCCTTGTGAATCACACACCGGCCTTGGAACACTCAGGGTTCTGTTCTGACTCCCCTTTCCTGCTCTCCAGGGAGAGAATGGTAAGCTGTCCTAAGACACAACCTGGACAACAGGTGCTGGAGGCAAGGCCGAGAAGCCCGTGGAAGTCCAGGACTGTGAAGGGGCAGGGGTTGATGAAAACGATTTAGTAGCCTGGCCCTTTTTTTTTTTTTTTTTTAAACAGCAAGAATCTGATCTACTGGGCACCGGCCCACACCGCCTCCAGCCCAGGCGACGCTGTCTACTTCCACCTGACAAGTTTGAGCCTTCGGGGTCAGCACTCATAAGTTTCCAGGAGTGCCCTGACGCTAAAGGGCCTGAGGTTACAAGGTCAGCGTGATCACCACTGGAGTGCAGTCGGTGACGGAGACGGTGAGGGGTCCACAGAATGGTCTTTGGTTCTTAGCCCAGCACTCAGGCGGCAGGGAGGCTCCCTTGTATATGTGGCCCTGGGGCCCCCAGGAGTGGGATGAGAGAGTGGGAGACCCGCTGTTCTCTGAGGGTCAGGAATAAGCAGCACCTTGTTTCTCAGAAACATGACAGTGCTTTCCTTATCACCTTTCCACGGGAGCAGGGCCTGTGAACCAGAGAAGACATCAAAGGAAGCCTAAGAACCGGGGGATTTCTGGCAAGGAGACTGGAACTTAGTGTTCTGATGACACCAGAGAGGAGGAGAGCAGAAGGTAAATGGCTCTTTCCTCCTCCTCATCCAGCCCCCTCAGCCCAAGGGGCTCCTCAATCCCAGGGGACATGCCCTCCTCCCACACCAGTCTTTATCCACCAACCTTTCTAGCCTCTTCTCTCACCTGTTGGCTGTCCTTAGCCTCAGGCAGGAAGACTCCGCCTCTGTCCTGCTGCCTTCCAGCTCCCATCCCTCCTAAGCTGCAGTCAGGGAAGTGCTGCTGAGCCTGTCACTTCTGGACCCTCTGCATTTTTACCAGAAGGACTAACCAGGCCAGGGTAACCAGGAAGAGCCTCTTACCCAAGGACCAGTTGGACCTCTTATTTCGTAAGTGTCACAGCTCCCAGATGGATGGGGTGAAGCTGAGATTCTAAGGTAGACCCAGGGACATGGGGAATGGTTAGAGGTGGCCGACCAGCGGGGTGACCTTGGGCAAATGTCTCCTCTCTCTGATGCATGAGGACTTGGGCTGCATGATCTCTGAGGGACAGTTGGGCCTTGAAGGCATAGGGGAGGGCGCACTGGGGAGGCTGGGGGCACACTGGAGGCTCTGGGCAGGGACAGCCAGCCACCTCTCTCTCCAACCACCTTAATTCTGCCAGCAGGAAGAATGGCACCACTTGTGGCCCAGCTCCTCTTCCTCCAGGTTGTTCTAGGGACAGCTTTGCTTGAAAACATCAAGACTCAGCTTGCCATCAAGAACTTCCGTACCTTACACGTTGACTATCCCAAGGTTACCTACGCCCAAGGTTTCCAAGGTTACTGCAATGGTCTGATGTCCTATGTTCGGGGCAGGCAAGAAAGCTGGTATTGCCCAAGGATCCATTATGTCTTACATGCCCCTTGGACAGTCATCTGGAAGTTCTGCAAATACAGTGAGAGCTTCTGTGAGAATTACAATGAATACTGCACGCTCACCAAGGACTCCATCCCGCTCACAATTTGCTCCCTGTACCTCAGACAGCCGCCGACCAGCTGCCGTTACAACAGCACCCTGACCAACCAAAGGCTCTATCTGCTCTGCTCTGAAAAGTATGATGGTGAACCCATAGATATCATTGGCCTCTACTAGGAAGGGAAGCCTTCGGTCTAAAACCACCCCCGCAACTCCCCGTGCATGGCCACTGCCACACACTAGCCTGTCCCCACTCCTGAAGCTCAGATTCCTGGTACAAGGCTTCCTTTCTGGCTTCACAGGCAGGCAGAGTCCCCTCCCAAGAGACCAGGGAGGCAGGAAGTATGTCCAGACTTTTGGTCACCATGCAACATTGTACTGTCTTCTAGGCCTTTTCCGTCTTGTTTCCCTCCTCCCACCACCCCCGCCACCGTTCTCGCTCTCCCACAGACCGTTTTACCCACCCAAGAAGCTGACTGTGTCCAGCTGGCAGCGACTGTCCATCTACTGGGCCAGATCCTGAATCCTGGCCGGAGTCCCAGAGCCTCAGCTCACACCATGGCACCGGTTCCGAGTCTCAAATCCTCTCCCTGCCACCTTTCCCTTCTCGGTCTTCCCCATCTCCCTTACGATTCCCTCCACTCGCTCACCCGTATGGTGGCTATCTCTAGCTGTAGGACGCTCCCTAAGAGTCTTAGACTCATATCAGCTTCATTTCTCCAGGCCATCCCCCTCAGCTCTCAGTCTCTCCGCAACACCTCCAACCTCTTTAGTCATCCTGTATTCTTTCTCTGACCTCTTTTCCTTCCATCCTTCTCGCCTTGGACCACTGGAGTTTTAAGTTATCTTCTCTGACCTGTTCTCCCAGAGATTCCTGCATCCTTTTCCTTCCTGAAGCTCCTTCTGATATCCCCCCAAATCCAGGATCTGCCTCTGACAAGGCAGGGATGAAGTGGGCTCAGCTGTGGTCACAGAAGGTTTTAAAACCATATTTGAATTATGTAAGATACAACCATTGGATGAAATTGGGAGAAGGATACATGGGATCTCTCTGTATTTTTTTTTTTACATCTGCCTGTGAGTCTAATCATTGCAAAATAAAAAGATAAAAAGCACATCTGAATTAGTTCTGATTTCATTACTTTTCCTGCAATGCATCAGAACTCCTACTCTCAGAGTCCTGGAAGTCACCCACCTCTGGCCATCTTCCTGGGCCACCCTTTGGCAGTAGGGTCAGTAGGATCTTCTGTCCCACATCTACCACGATGGAGGTGGGTGGGGTAAGACTCAGCTCTGGACTGGGTTGAAAATGAAGTCTCCTTACCCTTGTTGTGTTGTGTGCTCAGTCGTATTTGACTCTTGCGACCCCATGGACTGTAGCCCACCAGGCTCCTCTGTCTATGGAATTTTCCAGGCAAGTATATTGGAGTGGATTGTCGTTTCCTACTCCAGGGGATCTTCCTGACCCAAGGATAGAACCCATGTCTCCTGCACATCTCCAGCAATGCAGGCACATTCTCGAGCCACCAGCGAAACCCTTAGCTCTAGAATAAGCTCATAATAGGAGTTAGGCTAAGTAGATCCTTGATCCTTGGCCACCAGATCTCTGGTGTCTATTTCTTCCCCAACAGAACATGGACTGCAGCAGATGAGGAAGGTGGAGGGACAGGGAACGGTCTCATTGCTAGTATTTGGGCCGTGCTATGTCAAATCGGGAACTGCTACTCCCCTTTGGGATGCTGGGGGTGATGGATACTGGTAATGTGTGAGCACAACTAGCAAATACTTTTGCCTCCACAGCTAGTTTATCGCTTATCTCCAAGTATATTCCTCAGCCATGTTCTTAGGAGCTGTTGAGGGGGATGCTACCCAGTGATGAGGAGGCCAAGTAGAACGAAGGACGTGCTTCTGGGAAGGCCTACCCTTGGGTTTCTCGGCTCTTCTCTCTGTTTCTGCACCAAGGGTCCCTCATCCTTCCCCGGGTGGAAGACGGAGCTCATGAACTGCTGCACACACAGATGTTTATTGTCCCCTCCAAGCTCCCTGGTGTTCAAGATGCAGGGTCAAGGGCCAACAGGCGAAGATGAGGCTACTCCCTAGTTGCTGCCCTTCTTATCATACGTGCCAGCACCCTTGTAGCCACTCACGTAGCCTGAGTTGTCAGTCACGTCTTCCCGTCCCGCGATGCCTTTCCCCTTGCCACTCTCGTCAAAGCGCTCCTTGTGGGTACCGGTGTACTTGCTGGTGTCCGTCAGCCGGCTCACCCCGCCCACTGTTGTCGCTTTCTATGGGCCAGAGGGTGAGGAGCCTGAGCCTTCTCCCTTCCTTCCCCTCCACTGTCACAGCCCTTCTCTAGAAATGGCCTTCGAGTAGTTTTATTAGTTGTCTGAGCCAATGTTCAACCCCTGGCATGGTGCTGCCTGCTTAGGGCTCAGGTGCAGACGAGAGGAGGAACTATGATAAAAGCCATCCACTCGTGAGAAAGGAATCCGGGGCATGGGAATGAGTAGGGAGGTGTGTGTGGATTTTTCTGCTTCCAGAGAAGCTATTTTGACTAGGCTGCAGCCAGAGGACTTCAACCGCAGACCTAAAACATAAGTTCTGTCCTGCTGTGCTGTGCTTAGTCGCTCAGTCTTGTCCAGCTCTTTGTGACCCCATGGACTGTAGCCCTCCAGGCTCCTCTATCCATGGGGATTCTCCAGGCAAGAATACTGGAGTGGGTTGCCATGCCCTCCTCTATGGGATCTTTCCAACCCAGGGATCAAACCCAGGTCTCCAGCATTGCAAGCAAATTCTTTACCATCTGAGCCATCAGGGAAGCCCCTCTGTCCTGCTGGGAAGGCCCTATTTGAAACCCACAGTAGAAAGAGCTTTTAGTACAGAGGGGATAAATAGGGAACAGAAAGGTGGGTCGAGGCAAGAGGTCAGATATTAGACCTTACATAAGAGCGCAAAGAGGAGTAGGGAGCAGGTAGCATGTGCTCTGTGCTCAGTGTTTCCCCAAAGCCACCTGGCCCTGGTGGCTTGGCCCAGATCCTGGATACTTGGGAATGAGTCTAAGTTTTACTATTAAAATAGGTGTGAAAAGAAAAATAAGTAAATAAATAAAATCGCTGTGGACCTTGGGTAAGTCACTTCTCACGGTTTCCTCACTTCTGAAATGACTCGATGATCTCTAAAAGTGCCCAAAGGCCTTCTGCCCCGTCTCCCTTCTGCTATTGAAAAGGGTTGGGGACATTGGTGCAGAGGAGGGGAGATGAGAGCAGCAGGGACTCAGGGAAGCAGAGTCAGGGTTAGGAATGAAGTCTGTCACTCACAGTAACACCAGTGGTAGCTGGGTCCTTGCCCTCCATGAGCTTATAAATGTTCTCCAGGGCTTCATCCGGGCTTTTACCCTTGAATCGCTTCTGGCCCAGTTCCTTCATTGCTTCCTGGAACTGTTGGAATGTGATGGTTCGGGCATTCTTGGCCCTGGTCAGTAAGACAGAAATCCAGGAACTGGGGAACATGAAGTCATTGCTTTCCAAGGTCCAGCCCTCCTCTTACTCAGACGGGGCCTCTATACACTGAATGTCTTGAGGTCAGGGCCTAGCAGAGCCAGGCACCCAGTAGGTGCTCAGGAGACCTGTTACAAATGTTCTACTGCGGAAACCCTGCCACATCCCATGACCTTGCTTGTTTTACTCACCACCCCCACACCCGTCTGTGGTCCCTTACTTGACTTTGCTGAAAACGATGTCCACGTCAGTGGAGGTGACCGTCTTGCCATCCATGATGCCACAGTCTTTGCACAGCTTGGAGAAGTTCTTGTTGTTCATTTCAGTGCCACTGCTTGACGATTCTCCAAAGACAGCAAACCGCTGGAACGTTCTTTCTGCTTCTGATGCCATGGTCAACGGGAGGTAGGGGAGGACAGTAAGGGGGGAGGCTTGGGGGTGAGGGAGGGGGGAGGACTGAGGAGTAAGAATGATGAAGGTTACAGTAAAATCAGAATCAGCAACAGGAACAAACACACCCGTCCAACCTACTGTTCCCAGTACGAGGGATACTAGTGTGGATCCTACATACTGAATAATCACCACTGCCAACCACTTCCCCACCACTTCTGTGTACCTGAGAGTGCCTGGATGGTGTCTGACCCTAACCAGCCTCTGTAGGTAAGTGTGTGCAGATCCGTGGGAGCCGGCTGGCTGAGGAGACTGGGGGGCAGTGGGGAGGGAGACAGGGGAGGAGAGGGAAGTTTCTGTGACCTCAGCAGTGTTTATGTGACATCATTTTCAGCCCCTGTTACAGCTCTAATCTTGGGGGAGGGGGTCTTGTGTCCCTACCTTGCATGCTGCATTGAGCATGTTACCAAACTCCTGATCTCTGCAAGTGACCAAGCTTCCCTCATTGGTTCAGCCCTGCTTGAACCAGTCCTCTGGTCCTAGTTAAACTGTCTTATACTCTGTCCCTCAACAAAAGTTGAGGAGAGCTCAGGGAAGGAGTTAAGGGAAACAGGTTGACATCAGTCTAGCACTGTCCCTTTTTCATCTCCTGGCCGGGTTAATGACCCACATGGAGAATCCCACTGGCTTTGGCAGACCAGGCTCAATAGGAACTTGAAATGGCTTCCAGTTTGGGCCCCACACAGAAAGAGTGTGGGCCTTGTAGGGTCACACACCTGGCTGGGTTAGGGTGAGGGTGAGCCTCAGACTCTCAAAATCTTCCAGATAATTTTAATTTTCTATGCAGGTCAGGGATATTTTTTTCTTCCCATGCCACATGGCTTCTGGAATCTTAGTTCACTGACCAGGGACTGAACCTAGGCTCTCGGCAGTGAAGGCTCTGAGTAACTACTGGAGCACTAGGGAATGCCCTCCCCTCTCTTTTTAAAGTAATGCTGTAATTTTACTCAGTTTTTACTACATGTGTTGTTTCTTCTTTCAGAAGGAGTTTCTCTTTGGCCTTTTCTCTTGCTGGAAACCATCTAGAGGAATGAACTTCATGGCTCCTAAAATAGAGCCACTAGGTCGGTGACTTCCCTCCCCATCCCATCTAATCAGTCACCAATTTCTGTAATTCCCTTGTCTTATAAATCCACTCCTTCCTTTCCATTCCTGTTACTCCCACTCTTTATTCAAGTCCCTGTCATCTCATATCTAGTTGATTATTCTGGCTTCTAAATGACCTCTTTCCTAAGTCAAATGCCTTACCCTCAACCACTCCATAATCCATCTCTTCTTAACCCTCCGCTCCCAATCAGATTATTTTCACAAAACAATTACTTATCCATTGTTCCTGATCAAGAACACTCTGGATCTTCAAAATGTTTTGAAGAGTCAACCCTTTTCACCTGTCATTCAAGGACCTTCACACTTGGCTCCAATCCACCTTACCAGATGTCACATTTCATCAGTATTACTCTGCATTTGTGGCCATAATGACCTAATCACTCTATGCTGCAGAGGCTACCTGAAGCCTGGTAGAGACAGAATAACTTTGGAGAGGATTGAATCCAGGGATTTAAGTCCTAGATAAATCATTTACAAGTGAGTGGCCTTGAGCAAGAGACTAAACACCTCTGAGCTTTAATTTCTTCATCTGTACAGTGAGGACAATAATATTTATCTTATAGTATTGGGGGGGATACTATGTAGGAATTATCTTCCACGTAGTAGCTACTGTGCAGTTCATCAAATTAACTTGTGTATTTCTGTCCCTAAACTTTCCTTTATGGTCTCTCTGCCTTAATAGAATGCCCCTCCTTCTCACGCAAGTACTGTACTGTACTTCTCATAGGATGCTTTACCCTAAGAACAAAACCCTTTCCTTCTCTGAATTATACTAAGATAATGGTTCTTAGCCTGTGGGCTGAAGCCTCTTTGGGCAAGGGTTTCTGAGTTATTGAGGGCCTGTGGAACCTATATATATATATATATATATATATATATATATATATATACACACACACACAGAAGACTGGTCATTGAGTAAATAATAAACTTTGCACATGTAAGTGCATACATGCATAGATGTTACAATTACCAGAAGACTGAACAAACTTACCTGAAAGTATTTGCTGAATTCACAGTTGGTCTCCATCAGGGGATTTTAAAATCATCATTTGGGAATGGAAGTCTCTGATCTCCCACTTGAAAAGGATGGGAAACTCTTCCTATAGCACTTATTGTGTAAACAATTAACCTTATATTATTACGTCATTCTGAACGTTTTCTATCTTTGTATCTTCTCTCAACTACTGGATCCTAAGCTCTAGAGAGGTATGACTAGACTCACACTTCTTTGAATTCCATCTATACAGTGGCTTGCGCAGAGCAGGTCCTTATTGTTGCCAACTGGAAGGTATAGTTTGAAGCTGCTTCTTGGTCCAAGAGAAGGAAGTTAGGGAAATTGTTCTTGTTGGGCCACTGACACTGGACCAGGCTGAGATCTGCCCTGATAAGGAGGGACCCCATCTTAGAGCAGAAGCAGCCTCTTACTGCCTGTGGCAGGCTGAGACCCCTAGCCTAGGAAGCAAACAGATCCCAGTGGAAATTTCCTGACTCCTGCCTGCCCTACGCCCCTGCGTAGGCCCCTTATCAGGTTCCCCCTGAGTCATCCTGACCCAGAGACGGATTTAGATGCTGGAACCTCCAGGTCCTTCCCTCCCCCACTCCAAGTAAGACCTACTTTAGATACATCAGAGGAGGCAGCAGGCAGAATTTCTCACTGTAGGCTCTCTTTTCTCCCCCAGTTCCAGCTGGGCTGGGAGAGCTCTCTTCTGTCCTATGCATTTTTATCTACAGTCCCAATTCCAGCAGGCTTTTCCTTGTCCAGGAGAGTGTTAAACTGGCATCCAGAGGGGAGAGGGGACTAGGCAAGGAGCCAGGGGTGCCCAGCTTCTGTGTCAGTTTCTGGGTAAATGGTTATGAAGGGAGTGGGGAAGGGAATGGAGGAAAACTTGGGTGCCCCAAATTGGGGAGTCTAGAGGGAATCCTTTAGGTTTGGGGTTGTTAAAAGCTGGATTTGATTAGTCGGGATCTACTCTGGGTCACCTCCTCCCTCTTGGCCCCTCCTTTCCAATAGACCCTGCCAAGTGGGGATGAAAGGGGCATTGATGTTCCTTGGATGGGAGGGGGTGGTGAGGGTGGTTGTGGGGGGTGGTTCCCAGGCAGGAGGGGGAAAGCAATTTAGGGGTCTTGGGGGGGCAGTCTGAGCTGGTGTTGCAGTTGGCAGCTCCAGTTCCATTGGCCATTGTTCCCAACTGGCCTGGCGCCCAGCCCCCGAAATGGCAACTCAGGAACCAGGCTGAAGGAGGATGGGGTGGGGACCTCTGGGGGAAGGGAACCTGGAAAGGGCGCAGGTGGGGAGAAATCCAGTCTGTGTCCTTTTGTGTAAGACAACTTTGAATCCCTTTAGCCTCATAACTATCTCATTCTGGGTGACTTTTCCCCGAGGGGCACAGGGAGGGTGCATATAGGTGGGGAGAGAGCAGGGTGAGTGAGGGATCCAGGCCGTCACACCCACCCAGGCCCTAAGAGACGCCGCAGTCCCTGAGAAACCATTGCCTTGGCTGGCCCTAGCCGGCCTCCTTCTCTGGGCCAGAATAGAAGGGGTTAGCACTGAAGCCACAGGGTCTCTTGGGTCCCAGCCCGGGACACTGCGTCCTCCCTAAACCCCCACCCCACTTCCACAGAGTTAACTCCACCCCTGTGCCTGTTTACCCAAGAGTCAGCACCCCTGGGGGTCCTGGCCCCTCCTCCGCCCCTCCTTGGGGCCTTGACCCGGGAGTCCCCGTTGGCCATCCTTTGCCCCCCCTCCCGCGATCTCCCTCTATTTATAGCGGCCCCCCGCATCCCCCCCCTCCCTCCCCGCCTTGTTTTCCAACTTCTCAGGGAGCAACCCGGAGAGCAGTCGCCGGGACACTGCAGAGAGAGGAGGTACCAGGACCCTGGGCGCCCAGAAATTGTAACTCCCGCGCCCTCGACGCCCCCACTCCCTAGTCGGTGCAGGCACACCTCCCCTCTCCGCGGTCGAGACCCTCGCCTCCTCAGCAGCGATCCTTCTTTGGCCTAGCCCTCTGTTTCCAGGCGGGTGGAGTAAAAATCGTGGGGTGCCAGCACCCTGGCTTCGTCTCCCTTTTACCCGTTCCCACCTCGGAGTCGGGGCGCAGGAAGGAGCCTGAGTGCTACAGGCAGGGCCAGATCACGGGTGGGGGCGGTGCTGAGAGCGGGGGTGGGGGTCCCCCACGGGACTAAGGGATCCCCCACACCCACAGCCGCCCGGTTGCCGGGGTCGGGGCGGGGGCGGGTAGTGAATGTTGTGGGGAGCGCGGGCCGAAGTCTGGAAGCACCCAGCAGTTGGCTTTCTTTAGAGTTCCCCTCGGGCCCCCAGCGCTGCCCCTCCCGGAGCTGTGGGAGGCTCCGGGCGGGGTGAAGGGGGGCGTGTTTACCAGGGGTCTGGGGCGGATCTGCGGGGAGCTGGCGGCCGGTGGGCGGGCTGGGGCGGGCCGGGGGCGGGTCTGTGGGGAGCCCGAGCCGGGGCGGGCCGGGGAGTCAAAGGCAAGTGAAGGTGGAAGCGGCGGCGGCGGCAGCAGGTAGGGGGAAGGGCGGGAGTGGGGCCGCGGGGCCAGGCTGGCACCTGGGGGTGCCGGGAGGCGCTTGGATCCCAACGCCTCGGAGAGTACGGCTTGTGGGCAGGAGCCGGCCCACAGGGCCGCGAGGCCGCGGCGTACAGAGGCGGAGGCTCCGCGGGCTGCAGGGCGTGTTTAGGGCGTGCACGAAGTTGAGTTCGGGGTCCAGGGCTCTCCGCGCCAGCCGCGCGAATTGTCAGTCCCCACGCGGATGGCAGCGAGGGGACTCGGAGGGACAGGTTCCGGGGGCTGGGCCCAGTCAGTTCCATCTGTCCTCCCCATCCCTTCCCAGCTGACTCTCGGCCCTTGCGGGTTGTCGGGGCACGCTGGGGAGAGACTGTGGAAACGCCCCCTACACACCCCTTCTCCACTTTCGGGACCCACACCGAAACTGGGTGGAGGAGAGAAGCGAAAGCACGAGGCTTAAAAAAATTTTTTTTTAATGGTGGAAAGAAACAGTCGTGCTCTGCCACCCCATCTCACTCGAGAGCTGTCAAAAATCTTGGGGATCCCTTAGTCCCCACTTTAATTTGCAAATAAGAAATTGAGCGCAAGAGTAGTGACAGACAGAGCCAAGGTCACAGTGGGAGCAGCAGAGCCTGGGGTAGAATCCAGAGGTTCTGACATAAGACACGCTCTTTCCTCCACATCAGCACTTCCTTCTCTCCTCTCCCCGCCCCGCCCCCGGCCCCCCGCCCCGCTTCCCAAGCCTGGACTGATACCTGCTGTGTTGCCGGGCAGACCACGCCAGCCTGTAATGATTCTAGCTGAAGCCTGGAGAAGACTTGTTCACTGGACTCGTGGGTACAGATTGGGAGGGTTAGTGACCTGGCAGGGATTGGTGACCCAGATAGTCCAGGTCTTGGCTTAGGTTTTTTGTCTCTAAAAGATCCAGGATTTGTCTCCCATGTCATTGACCTCATTGCCTTGTTTTCTCAGACCCCAGAGCCAGGAGGAGTGAGAACCCTGACCCCTAACCCTACTTCATCCAGCCAATAGGAGCCAAGTAAGTGACCCCACCTCCGCGCTGCTGGTCTTTTACTCTGCTGGTCTGCACAGGTGCTCTGCTCCTCACTGGCCCCAAAGGTTGAATACATGCTACTTTATTCCAAGTCAGGAGTCTTGGGAGGAAGGGAGGCATTGGGTCTGTTGGACACAGATGTCCCTTGTCCTTCTTTTCTGGTTTCCCCCTCCCCCCCTTGGTCATGTTACTCAGGTCATTTTTAGCCCCTTTCTCTTTGCGCTGCTGACCTTGGCGCTTTAGTCGAAGGTCACAGTCAGTGGTGAACTCTCGATACCCATCCCTTGGTATCTTTAGAGCACCCAGTCGCTGAGCCACGAGTTTCACCCCCTACCTAACTAGGAGTGTGGGGTGGCCCCTAAATATAGCCTGGGAAACCTGAGCTGCCCTGCTGCCCCACCCTGATATTTCCATCCAGGATAGGGGAGGGGGTACGGAAGGTGTCGGTTGTGAGGGGTGTTGGGATGGCCAGGCTGAAAGGAAGTGGTGTCCTGAGTCCTCTTCCCCAAGCCCTCTTTCCTAGCGGCCTGGCCCTACAGCTGGGGGTGCCGGACCACCTCTCTCTGTGTCCTGGAGTAGTCTTCAGCTCCTGGGGCCCTCCGCACTCAGCAATGTCCAGTATTGAGAGGAAGCCAGGGGTTGGGGGAGGCGTGCGGTGTAGGGGCAGCCTCCCCAGTCTCTGTGTTTCCTCACCCTGCCAGGTCACCATGGCAGAGCTGCGGGAAGTGCAGATCACGGAGGAGAAGCCGCTGTTGCCAGGGCAGACACCCGAGGTGGCCAAGGTTATCAGAGACCCCTGACTCCCAGTCCGGAATCCCAGACCTCGAAGCATAGCCCTCACTTCTTCCCCTCCTAGACTCATGATCTCATTGTCACTCACACCCCACTACGCTCTCCACGTCTCCCCATGTTATCTCTCCCCAAACACCACGGCTCAGAGTCCAGGCTTTTTTCCTGTCACTATGCTAACCTTCATCCTCTCCATGTCTCTTTTTCGTCAATCTCTTTCTGTCATTGGTCTCCGTTGGCCTCTTTGCCTACCTTTCTTTTATCTGTGTCTGTCTCTCTCTCTGTGACTCTACTGTGTGTTTCTGTGTGTATCTGTCTGTGTGTATCTCTCCAGGAGGCTGAGTTAGCTGCCCGAATCCTCCTGGACCAGGGACAGGTAACAGTTTGGGGCAGCCCCAGGTGGGAGGAGGGGCTCTTCTCGCCCCAGGAAGGAGGGGCCCCTGCCTGGTTTTCTTCTCTCTGCTTCTTCTCCTTCTATTCCAGTCCTTTCCTGTCCCCATCTCCCTGCTTTCCTGCCTTCTCCTCCCTCTTTTCTGAGTTCCCTGATGCTCTTCGATCTTTCATTATTCTTTCCCACCCCCTAAATCATCTTCCAGTGTCATTTTTACCTAAATTCTTGCTGATCCTACTTCTACTTTTTGGCTCCAGTTTCCTCTCTTTTGCCCCTACCCCTTCAACGCCCTGACTTACATGGAGGCTCCTCTCGTGCCTCTTTTCCTCTCAGCCTGACGGTGACCTGTTTTCCTGCAGACTCACTCTGTGGAGACACCTTATGGCTCTGTCACTTTTACTGTCTATGGCACCCCCAAACCCAAACGGCCAGCGATACTCACCTACCATGATGTGGGACTCAACTGTAAGGACCTTCACTTCCTCTCCCATTTCTTTCTGGGAAGAGGCTGGTGGGGCAGGGGGAGGGTAAGACTCCAGTGTGAGGGGAAGGGCAAGACTCCAGTGTGAGGGGAAGGGCCAGTATGGGAAAGGAGCCATGTGGCATGTCAAGGGGAAGTTCTCTCCTCGTCTGAATGTGGCATGAAAGAAAGAGGGTGGATTCTGACCTGGGGACATTTTCCCCGTCTGACTCTACTGTTGGGGTGATGGGGATTCTCTTTAGATAAATCCTGCTTCCAGCCGCTGTTTCAATTTGCGGATATGCAGGAAATCATTCAGAACTTCGTGCGGGTTCATGTGGATGCCCCTGGCATGGAAGAGGGGGCTCCCGTGTTCCCTTTGGGGTGAGAATTAGCTCCTTCCCTCCTCATCAGGCTGTGAGGCACATGGCAGGTATGGAGTAGATTGGATCAGGGAGGAGGAAGGGGAGGGCAAATGGTGACCCTGGGAGAGAATGAGTAGGACATGGAGGTGGGGGCCATGGGGGCAGGTTGGTGTTTTCCTTAACGTTCTTTTCTTCCCCAGGTATCAGTACCCATCTCTGGACCAGCTTGCAGACATGATCCCTTGCATCCTGCAGTACTTAAAGTGAGAGGCCTGGGGACCCCTCCGAGCCAGAGTTCTCTTTCCAGCACAAGGCGGTCCGTAGAACTCCTGAGCGAGTTCTGTCTGGACTAGATGTTGTCTATTCCAGTTGAGAGGAAGTGGGTGGCTTTGGAAAGCTGACTTGAGTCAGCAGAGTAGCCCTAAGGGAGGAGGAGAAGAAAAGGGAGCTGTGTGCCTAGCCTTGCCTCAGGCTGAGGAAGGTCTGCTCTGATCTGGAAGCTAGAGAAGAAGAGGAGTGGGCGACACAGTCCCTGAGGAACCAGACAAGCCTGTCTTTCCCTCCCACTCCCTGTGCCTCCTCCAGACCGAGGCAGAGTGGGTGAGAGAAGGAAAAGAAAGCCGGGTGTGGCCTCTTCGGTGCATACTTAGTGCTGATGACACCTGGGCTCTGTCCTTGCCTTGGCTTTTCCTGGGCATCAGGGCCCTGGGCAGCTGTGGTTCACCTCTTGGGCTCTTTCTCCTGATACTTCCTGTTGTTCACCAAAGTTGTATCTTTTTTAATATCTTGCTTTAAGTGCCCCCCTTCCCAGTTCCTCTAGAGGAACCAGGAAGGAAAACAGAACTAGTTGAACTAGCTCCTGAAAATTGAGAATGGACAAAGAGCTACATAGGAAACAGTGTCTGGTTGGTTGGCATGTGGGTGTTTCAAGACACTCACTCTCCCTGGAGGGAGCTGGTAAAAGACTACAGTGTCCATTTTTTAGCTCCTTAGCACCTTCTTTTTCAGCATCCCCCCAAAGGAAGGTCCCTTTCTGTCCTTTATGCCCATGGCCTTAGGAAGGAGGGTGAGGAGTTTGGAGAGTCAAAGTTTTGGATACCCGGACCCATTAGACCTACATTTACCTTTCACAGTTTCTCCACAATAATTGGAATTGGTGTTGGAGCTGGGGCCTACGTCCTGTCGCGATACGCTGTAAGAAATTAAAAAAAAACCCAGATAAGCAAAAGGCAGGTCCAAGGCTCAGGCAGTGTTAACAGTGTGTGCTTGGGGGGAGGCTGTGCGTACGAGGGTGGGAAGCAGGCCCCATGGAGCCTGGGGTGGGCAGAGCTCAGTGGGGAGGGGATAAGTCCATGCCTGCCTCTAACTTCCCTCTGCTGCCCCTCAGCTTACCCACCCTGATACCGTCGAGGGTCTTGTCCTCATCAACATTGATCCCAACGCCAAAGGCTGGATGGATTGGGCAGCCCACAAGGTTTGGGGGGCCTGTGCACTGAGATCTTAGGGGGCTTCCCCTTGTGTGGGTCCATTTAGGCTCTAACAACATAACTGGCTGGCCTGTGAGCTTCAGGGAGGGGGGAAGGAGCAGGAAAGAAACTTGGGTCTCTACTCCTCATAATGTCCTGAGCTTTTTCACCTGCCCTGTCCTCATAGCTAACAGGTCTCACCTCTTCCATTTCGGAGATGATCCTTGGACATCTTTTCAGCCAGGTAAGTGGTTGTGGAAGATGGAAGAAGTAGACGGAACCAGCAAGGACTGGAATGTGTGGGGTGATTTCCTTAATTGGGACTGATTTGGGGAGGGAAGTTTGCATCTAGTAACTGTTTTTGAGTTCTCTTCCCAGCCCTATTTATTCTCCCTCTATTTTCCTTCAGGAAGAGCTGTCCGGAAATTCTGAGTTGATACAAAAGTATAGAAATATCATTGCACATGCCCCCAACCTGGATAACATTGAACTGTACTGGAACAGCTACAACAAGTAAGTGGGCATGGATGAGAAATGTAGAAGCGGGAATGGGGGTCATGGGAGGCACAGAGGGGCCAAGGGGAGGGGAAGCAGGCTGTGCGAGGCGGGCAGGGATTGTTGGGCAGTAGGGGGCAGCTGCAGGACAGACGGGGGTTTGGGGGGTAGAATTGTGAGAAGCCGGCCATCTCTCTCTTGTTACTTCCTTGGATTTTTGGATTCCCTGAAGTAAGATGATCTCTGGTCCTCATGCCCTTCATCCCCTTCACTGCCCTCTGTCCAGGGACTTGGGCACAAGTGACCATAGGGCTCATGCTTGAGGCCTGTCTGCCACCTTCTCCTTCGGTTCTCACTTGTAATCACCAATATTCAACTCTAATTTAGGGGAGGAAGATTGCTTCCTCATGGGGAAGCTGGCTTACATCTGGATGGGTAGCACTGCTTGCCTAAAATTTCTACTCTTCTTTTAAACCCTCTTTAGTCGCCGAGACCTGAACTTTGTGCGTGGAGGCGATACCACCCTCAAGTAAGACTTTAAGGGATAAAGCTTTGCCTCTCTCCCTGGATCTTCCCCTAGTAGACGCTTATACCCTTTAGAAGGAGAGTCTTTTGCCAGGGAATTTTCTTGTCACCTCTTCCCCTATCCTGTTTAGCAAACCACCACCCTCTAGGTCCTACCCCTTTGAACTCTGTTGGTGGGGTCAGCAGGGTTCAGAAGGTTATTTTCTCTTTGGAGCCAACTGTTCTTCTGGGAGGAGGCGGAGGAGGGAGTGCCAGGGGCTTACCACCTGCTCCCCAACACTATGCCTCTAGGTGCCCTGTGATGCTGGTGGTAGGAGACCAAGCACCCCATGAAGATGCAGTGGTCAGTAGGGAGTCTTGGGGTGGGTGAAGGAGGGTGGCAGTCAGAGGGCTATCTTGCCAAGAAGCAAGCTCTGTTTGGGGACGGGGAGAGTAACTTTGGGGCATAAGAGGTTGATTCCTGACAAGAAGGAAATGGGCAGAGGCTTGATAAGAAAGGAATTTGGAGGACTCTTCTGGTGGTCCAGTGGTTAAGACTGCATGCTCCCAATGCGGGGGGCATGGGTTTGATCCCTGGTCGGGGAACTAAGATTCCATATGTTGTGGGTATGGGCAAAATAAAATTAAAAAAAAAAAAAAAAAAAGAATTGGGTCTGGGCCTCTGGGTTCTTTGGTTGGGAGGGGCCACTGGGAGTGTGACTTCATTCATTCAACCTTCTCCCTACTCCAGGTGGAATGTAACTCAAAACTGGATCCCACCCAGACTTCTTTCCTCAAGGTCAGTAACCCTATTCCATATTCAGCCTGACTCTTGGCCCCTGGTCCAGAGCCATAGATCTTCTCCAGATTCAGCTGCTAGGCTGGCTTCCAGGGTCCTACATGGGAGCAAGTGGGTGGGTGGAGTAAAAGAAACAGAAAACACCCCAACGGCCTGGAGTGGGAAGCCTAGGGAAGAGAGCCCTCTCGTACCTCTCGGCATGGCTCATTGGTGTATATGTATATCACTTTTTCTGGATGACTCTCTCCTGAACAGATGGCTGACTCTGGGGGGCAGCCCCAGCTGACTCAGGTGAGCGTCCCTGCCATTCGTGGGGTGGGATATTAGTGGCCCTGAACTATACCCTTTGCTACACACCCCATCTCTAACCTGCCATGGCTATGGGCTCCAGCTCAGTTTCTAACCTCACTTTGCTGTCTCCCTTTCCTCATTTTACTTTCACAGCCAGGCAAGCTGACCGAGGCCTTCAAGTACTTCCTGCAGGGCATGGGCTATAGTGAGTATGGGGGTCAGAGGCTGTCATGAAGACAAGAGGTTGTGGCATAGGAGGAGGGAGGGCCACGGGGGGCAGGAACCACTTCAGGCTAGTTCCTGGATTTACCGCCGTCTGTCAAATCAAGCTCATTGACCCCTGGCCCCATTTGTAACTCTCGTCTCCACCCAAGCACCCCACTCTGAGTTGCCTGCTTCTCTCCCCACCTCCGCTCTGACTGCTGGCTTTCCCTTCCGTCTCCACAGTGGCTTCATCCTGCATGACTCGCCTGTCCCGGTCTCGCACGGCCTCCCTGACCAGCGCAGCATCCATTGATGGCAACCGGTCCCGCTCTCGCACCCTGTCCCAGAGCAGCGAGTCTGGGACTCTCTCTTCAGGGCCCCCAGGGCACACCATGGAGGTCTCCTGTTGAATGATCCTTGTTGTCCTGGTGTGGGACCCAGCCCTCACCTCCCCCAGTACTAACCTGGGAGGTGCCCAGGGCACTGGGCCCAAGTGAGCACAGGAAGCTGGGCAGATCATGTGGGGAGATGACCTTGATCTTTGATTGCTACCCTAACCTTGACCTCTAACCTGTGATTTCCCTCAGCTCCTGGGAGAGATGTCCTAATATCTCTTAGGGACCCAGACCCCTAAATGATCCCTCTCCTTCATCTTGGTGTTAGGCGGAGAAGGCATGTATCCCTGCTCCCTAATCTGGGTGTCTGTAGCTAAGGGACAAGAGGTTGTGGAAGTTGTCCGTGGTGACTCCCCCAGACTCTCCCTCCTTATCCCAGATTGCAAGGGTAAGGGGCTTTGGGCTGGGGCTCCTCTCACCAAAGCTGGCATGGTGTCGCATTAATCCTTCGTGCCTCTGAAGGGCATGGGCCTCAATGAACGTGTGACAGGGGAGAGCTGCTGGTGGGTTAGTGGTCCTCAGGACATGCCAGAAACATTCAGTGTGGAAATGGAAGTTGGAATGGGAGGTGGTGGGCGGTGAACAAATGTGACGGAGGGGCTGGAGCTGGGCAGTAGGAAGGGGACTGGGGCCACCGGCTGCTCTAACTTTGGTAGCTATCTAGACAGCGTGTGTCTAGAGGGGGGTGGGGGGGAGCCAAGCTGGGCATGGCTGCTTGGGGCTTGGCATGGGGGTGGGAAGGGCTGCCTTGGGGCTCTGACCACAGTGTGTTATATGTGGGGGGTGCCCTCCTGTCTCCCACAACTTCTGCTGTAACAATAAACTATAGAGGAATCTGAGCTCCATTATTCTTCTGGGTCTGAATATGCCTGCCTCGTGCCCCTTTTCTGCCTCTCCCTGCTCAGCCCTTACATTTCTCTTCTCAAGGTGACAAAACCACAGGACAGGGCTTGTATAGCAAAAGTGTTAGTCGCGCAGTCGTGTTCAACTCTTTGTGGACCTCATGGACTGTGTGTAGCCCGCCAGGCTCCTCTGTCCATGAAATTCTCCAGGCAAGGATACTGGAGTGGGTTGCCATGCCCTCTTCCAGGGGATCTTCCTGACACAGGGATTGAACCCCGGACTCTTGAGGCAGATTCTTTACTGTCTAAGCCACCAGGGAAGCCCCTGTATAGCGTAGACACACTATAAAATGTGACCTCATGGTCACTGGTCCCTACTCCAATAGCATGGTATTGCCCTTGATATTGATAGGGTATCCCAGTTGGGGACCAGAGGAGGAACTCAGATCTTAAGAGACTGGCCCACTGAGAAATGCCATAGGATTTTAGAGACATCACCAAGATCGTGATTTAAAGAAGGAAGCATAGAAAACTGACGCAAGAGTCCAAGGACATCTTTTGACTCATTTTCTGGGGGGATCCTCCCTAAGGTTCTATAGATTTCATTTTCGATTGATCGATACAGTCAGTAGACAAGGCCTCATGCAGTTGCTAGAAAGGTTGGATTGCTCATAGTCGATCCCAATCTGAAGACTCCTTCAGGAGAGTTACAGCAAAAGAGAGGACTTCCTCTCAGGAATTTCTCCTCTTCTGTGAATCAGGGAGTTAATTAGACTATGCGTGTGGTTCTCTGAGAAGCTTTTCAAGTAAGAACAATGATCAAGAGGACTTCAGATAGTCTGTGGCTGTTGCAGGCTGATTCTTATGCTCTTGGGACACAAGAAGTGAAAATGAGAAGGCACCATATAGTGTTACTGGCAAGAGGATTGTAGATGGATTGTTACAAGGTCATTTGTTAGATTACTTCATATAATAGAAACGCCATAGGCAATTGCACTTTCCTCTGGAACTGAGCTAAGGACTAATGTAGCTTGAGATCTGGTGCTGACACGTTGGCATCAAAGTGGAGTGTGGAATGTATGCTTGAATCTTGAGCATTTCCTCACTGTCTAACACAGGATGAACTGTATCTTAATTGCAGTAGGCCAGGATCAGAAGGGGGCAGTATTAGGTGACTAGCAGAGATACAGACCCTGGAGAAGGGAATGGCAACCCACTCCAGTATTCTTGCCTGGAGAATCCCATGGACAGAGAAGCCTGGCAGGCTGCAGTCCATTGGGTCGCAAAGAGTTGGACATGACGGAAGTGACAGCACGCGTGCACACACACAGAAATACAGAAGTTACAGAGCTGGCTATGGATGGTGAGGGTGTTGACCAACCACACACAGGGTAGACAGCAAGCAGGGCTTAAATGCCATGCTAAAGAAACAAAACAGCATAATTGGAACATTGGACCAACCAGCTCCTAGATAAACATGCAGAAAAGGCAGAGAACTTACAGCCTTGACCAGCAATACCTGCTGTTGTTCATTATGGAAGGGAAGGCCAGTCTTCTCAGTACATTTACCTGAAAAGATAACACTGTTATCAGGGTACTCCTCAGAAGAGGGAGTAAATTACATTTGTGTATACATATCAGACAGTGTATCTGCCATGGAGGTGGGTGTGAATGGGTGTTGACTGTCTCTCTCTCTCTCCTACAGATGTGTCTGCATCTTTAGGAAACCCAAGAATTAAGTAGAGGGAGAGATGCTGTCTGCTGGGAGCAAGGGAGAGGGGCTTTGCTGTCCTTGACTGACCTCTCTGCTTTGTTGGTCTTGCACACTCCAGGGATGCAGTGCCCCCCTGTGGTTGGCATGGTTCTTCCTAACTTTTCCCAGCTCCCAGGTCCCTTCCAAAGTCTCCCATAGCTCTTTGTGATTCTAGTGGTAGCTCTGGAGGGAAGGCCTGATACCATGGTCAGCAGTGGTCTGTGGCTCTTGCCCATTCTCAAGATCAGAGCTTAGAGGAGAGGTGAAGGGACTTTACAGATGTCAAACCACAAACTACCTCTCTTTTGTCTTGGCTTCAGGCTTAGGACTCTTGTTTCTTTCTCTTGTTCTCAAGGAATGTTTCCCTGACTTTAGGGACAGAAGCCCAAGACAGCTAAGCAAGGGTGCCATGGGAAGGAGATTAAAACTAGAACACAGTGATGAGAGCCCTTACAAATTCTGGAACTACTAAAGAGATATGAAAGGTTGATTCTCTGAAGGAACACACAAAGCAGTGAAACTGCAGCGGGAGGATAGGTGTTAAGCTTTAGAGAGCACTCCTCTAACAGGGAACAGCACCTTTCTACAGAGATTTTAGGACTAAAGTGGAAAGTGTGAGTCAATTCTGACCACAGGCCAGGGGCGTGGTCAGGGTAAACAGTGCCCAGAGACACCACATAACCTTCTCTTCTCACCAACATTAGAATTTTCCTCCAGCTGGATAAATACAGTAAAAATAGAATGCTTCCTTCCTGTTTTTTTCACTTTCAATGAATCTAAAGAAAGTAACTCAGGGACTTTCCTGGTGGTACAGTGGATAAAAGTCTGCCTGCCAATGCAGGGAAACATGGGTTCAATCCCTGGTCTGGGAAGATCCTACTTGCTGTGAAGCAACTAAGCCTGTGCGCCACAAGTACTGAGTCCGTAGAGCCCAGGAGCTGAAACCGCTGAAGCCCACGCACCACAACTCTTGCAGCCAGTGAGCTCTAGGGCCTGAGAGCCACAACTGATAAACCTCTGTGCTGCAACTGCTGAAGCCCATGAGTCTAGAGCCTGTGCTCCGAAACAAGAAAAGCCACCGCAATGAGAAGCCCATGCGCCGCAACTAGAGAGTAGCCCCCCGCAGTCTCCATTATAGAGTTAGAGAAAGCCTTCACACAGCAGTGAAGACCCTGCACAGCCAAATAAATCAATCTGTTAGCTGCTCAGTTGTGTCCGACTCTTTGAGACCCCATACACTGCAGCCCTCCAGGCTCCTGTGTCCATGGGATTTCCTAGGCAAGGATACTGGAGTGGGTTGCCATTTCCTTCTCCAGGGGATCTTCCCGACCCAGGGATTGAACCTGGACCTCCTGCACTGCAGGCAGATTCTTTACCATCTGAGCCACCAGGGAAGGCCAAATAAATAAAGTTACCACCTCCACTTCCAGTCTGTGGAGATTATTAAATACACCAGTTGTCAATTATTTCCTTTTTTATTTCAGTTTTTGTTGTTACTTTTTAAATATAATTTTATTTATTTAAACATTAATTATTTATTTAAATAAAGTTATATAAAAAAGTAACTCACAACCAAAACTGAAATAAAAAAGGAAATAATTGACAACTGGTGTTTTTAGCATCTTCACAGACTAAGGGTGGGGGTGGGTGTCACCCCTGTCTGTACCCCTTTTTACTTCACCTTTGCTAGTAATCATGGGCTTCTCCCTCAGGTTCGGGGCTGGGGTGTGGGGGTTGAAATGTGAGGGTATCTGGCCGATTGGCACACTCACGTTACCAACCCACCCCAATTAGCTGTTTCTTACTCTATCATCCAGAGCCAGGAGCAAGGGACCATTTCCTCGGCAAGACATTGGAAAACTGTCCTTTAGGGGAGGGGTGAAATGGCATGAATTGCCTCATGAGAATTAGTTCAGAGCACTTTGGTTTTTGTCCTGGGTGTATCTTGTTCACATGTGTTGTTCTCTGCCTGGCCTCCCACCTGACTCTGAGGTATTCACTGAATACTGTTCAGTATGCTGTTCCCCATCTCCCTTTTTTCATACAACAGCAATATCCAAACCCAACCCTTAGCTCATAAGCAAAGGAAAGGTGGGGAGCTCCCAAGTTTTACTTCAAAGAATTATTTGTTTTTCTTATTTGTAATTAATTTATTTTTTGGTCACTCCACGAGACTTGTGGAATCTGTTCCCTGAGCAGAGATTGAACCCAGGCTTTGGCAGTGAAAGTAACCACTAGATCACCAAGGAACTCTCCCAGAGACTCATTTATTGGTGCAAAAATGGAAAGCTGGCTCAAAGTGGGAAGGAAGTTGGAGGTTTCATTCTTTTGTTTCAGATTGTTTTTTCCTGTTTAAATATGTAAAAAATAGATGGCGTGGAGAAGACGGGTGAGGAAGAGACACAGAAAGAAAACTTGAGAAGATTTGAAAAACTATTTGTATAAATTCTCTTGTGATTATTCCAACTAGTTTCTCCTATTATTCACTCTTCCAACCTGTATACCTTCCCTCTGATTTTTATATTTCAACTCTCATTATTCTAATTTTCTTCAGTTACAATCTATCTTTCAAGGCTGTGTGAATCAGGGTTCACTCCTGAATCTGGCTTCTAGTCACCAGGCCCCAGTTAACTGAGCTCTCCCTCCTGTCCTATGGTTCTTATTCCATTCTTCCTCATTTCTAGCTCATTCAGAAATCACACTCATCTTCTGTTCCCTTAGAGCCCTTTCTGGCTCCTGGCTGGGGATTCAGAACTTTTGAAAATGATCAAGATTGTTCCTTTTCTTCATCCCAGTGTTCTCTCCATGTGGCATTCCCTAGCTCTATTCCAGCTCTTGATACAATATGGTTCAAACCAAAGATGGTTCCTGGTTGATAAGAATCTTGAGAAAGGAAAAGGAAATGGACTTTGGAAGGATGGCTGAAAGCAGAGTAGGAGAAGGGAAATCTAAAGGCCCGTGGGTTGGGAGGAAGCAAAAAAATGCACGAACCACTCACGCTTGAAATCTCCAGCCTCTGCTCATTGTCGTCAAACGCTGATAGCATCAGTGACCCAGAAACATATGGAGAGCCCTAGAGTCTAATGTACTCCTCAAGCCTCCTTTCTATAGGCATACAAATCCTCAGTACCAGAAATAGCTAACTTCCATATAATCGTGTCCCTTCCAAAGTCCTGGCAAGATCATTGGAGTCGAAGGAAGCAGAGAATCGATGGTGTGTGGAATGTCTTCTATTTGCCCTTCCAGAGTTCTTTAGGACCTGTGCCTCACAAGGCTGGCCTATGCGCAATCACCCGTAGACATTTTTGTCCTTGGTTCCTGTTTGTGTATGGCCGACAGGAGACACTGGCAGCAGACCACAGAGGAGAAAGAGACACAGAAAGAAAACTTGAGAAGATTTGAAAAACTATTTGTATAAATTCTCTTGTGATTATTCCAACTAGTTTCTCCTATTATTCACTCTTCCAACCTGTATACCTTCCCTCTGATTTTTATATTTCAACTCTCATTATTCTAATTTTCTTCAGTTACAATCTATCTTTCAAGGCTGTGTGAATCAGGGTTCACTCCTGAATCTGGCTTCTAGTCACCAGGCCCCAGTTAACTGAGCTCTCCCTCCTGGAGAAGGAGAGTGAGGATATTCCTCTGACTTCCTCCTGGTCCCTGCAGGTTGGTTGTATCCTTGAACCAAGGCCACAGCCTTGGTTATTGGACAGCCCTCTAGTTTCTGGTTGCTACTCCCTCTGTTCAGCCCAGGTAACAGCATTGTTATTACTCAGCCCCAAGGAATTGCACCATCCCTTGTTGTTCTGTCTAAACCCTGCCCACACCTTTCTATCAGTTCAGTTCAGTTCAGTCGCTCAGTTGTGTCCGACTCTTTGCGACCCCACGAATCGCAGCATGCCAGGCCTCCCTGTCCATCACCAACTCCCGGAGTTCACTCAGACTCATGTCCATCCAGTCAGTGATGTCATCCAGCCATCTCATCCTCTGTCATCCCCTTCTCCTCCTGCCCCCAATTCCTTCCAGCATCAGAGTCTTTTCCAATGAGTCAACTCTTTGCATGAGGTGACCAAAGTACTGGAGTTTCAGCTTTAGAATCATTCCTTCCAAAGAAATCCCAGGGCTGATCTCCTTCAGAATGGACTGTTTGGATCTCCTTGCAGTCTAAGGGACTCTCAAGAGTCTTCTCCAATACCCTTCTATATACTCCCTTTATTAAGCTTGCCTCACTTATCCAATGTGCTCTCTGCTTTCTTATGAAACCCTAATGTGGAAGATGGGGAGGGAAAGGTAAGGTAGGAGAAGAAAAGCTACATCTTGAGTTTTTCTTATATGGGTTTGAAGAAACATGGGTTTGAAGCCCACTTAGCTACCAAGTTATTTAACTTTTCTAGTACTTCCCTTGACTTACCATAGGGATAATATTTACCTGGTAGAGTTGGGAAGGTGAGATAATATACATGAAAGCAATAGAACTGTGCCAGATGCTCAGCATAGAAATTCTATCATTACTACATTAGAGTGTATTCCATGTGAGTGCAATTAGTACCAAAGGGAAGACAAAATTGGATGATGCTTCAGGGAAATTATTTCCCTTGTCAGACATTTTTATTCAGCTTTGCCCGAGGCTTGCCTTCTCACTGATCCCTATGAGTGTAAGCTGGGTTGGTGGGGAGGTTTATGTATCTTAATTTACGGGAAGGGTAATGGGATGGACAGGAGATAGACTGAGACAAGAATGAAACTCAGGAGACCTTGTCGGTGTTAAGGCCAGTTAAATACCAAAAATATGAGAAGGAGCAAGCTGGTGAGCAGTTGAGCGCACAGGGCACACCTTCTCTTTCCCTATTTCTCCACTAAGTCTGATATATTCCTCCATCCCATGGGTCAGTGGCTGGGCAATGGTCATCTGCTCCCCCTCGGTTTTAGATAATGTATATGTCCTCAGCAGCTCTTAAGAGAAGCAATACACTGTAAGAGTTACTCAAACTGAAAGGCAAATGGTCTAGAAAGCGGGGGGGGGGGGGGGGGGGGGGGCTGCAGCCATAGTGGCAGGTAAGACAGGCAGAAAGAAAGTCATTAAGTCATGGGGTGAGCCCAGTAATCACCCAGGACATCTATCTGGCATCTCTCTCTCTCTCTCTCTCTCTCTCCAAACACTGTTTCTTAATCCCTCAGCACGAGGCTGCTGGGAGGAGACAGAGACTCCAAGAAGAGCAAGAATGTCCCTGAAGCCACATGGGGCTCAGCATGAAACAGAGGAAGCATATGGAAATAGCTTCCATTTAGCTTTATCTCAAGAGTCTGTTGGATACTTTGTGGGAGGCTGATAACAGGCACAGGGAGTAGGGTGGGTGTGGATAGCATAGGAGAAAAATCTAGATCCCTAAACCTCTTCCCTCTGAATGTGGGAGCTCTGGCTCAGTTTCTCAAATTTGTGCGTAAGGAGGATTCCTAGGTGGCGCCAGTGGTAAACCACACTCCTGCCAATGCAGGAGATGTAAGAGATGCAGGTTCAATCCTTGGGTTGGGAAGATCCCCTGGAGGAGGGCATGGTTAACTACTCCTGTATTCTTGCCTGGAGAAACTCCATGGACAGAGGAGCCTTGTGGGCTATGGTCCATAGCATTGCAAAGAGTCGGACATGACTGAAGCGACTTACACACAGACACACATACGTGCATAAGGTGGTAGTGAGTTGTTGGAATTTCAGCAATGCTCCTGTAATTGGAGGGGCTGGGCCTGCAACTGACAGAATGAATGACTGGGGGCCCAATTCCAGAAAGCAAGACTGTATCCCACACTCACCCTTCCCGCTCGCCACTCCACCACCTCCTGACCCTCCTAGGCAACCCAGAGAAATGAAGCACAGCACAGCTGAAGAGGAAGGACAAAATGACATTTTATTACACATAACAGCACAAATGGGACAAGAGTCAAATACTCTCATTTATAAGCACTCAACCAAAACAACTTTTTCTCAGTCCTGTATGAGAAATGGCATCTCACGTGGTGAAAAGTTGGGGTCCAGGTTACGGCACAATGCCTAGTAAATGTCACTGTGTCTCAGGGAAGAAATGTCAGAGGGCGAAGTCATTTGAGCAGCTTTTCCTGGGGGTAGGGAGGTCATCTTGGGTCCACCAGAAACGTCAGGAATCTCTCATGCCCACAAGGCAATGACAGCCATAAAAGCAAAACCAGCAGCTACACAGCTCCACTTGGCCAGAGGGGCTTCAGGACTTGCAAGTTCCCGGGGCAGAATTTCCAGGAAGGTGACATACAGGAATGTACCAGCTGCCATGCCTTCTAACACAGACTGCGCCAAACCTTGCCCAGCTTTAGAGTCTCCTTGAGGCACGGCCAGCCCTATGGCTAGGCCCAGGGGGGACATGAGAGCTAAAGACAGGATGGAGAGCACGGCCCAACGTGATTTAGTGCCTACCTGCACCAGCCGCAGTCCTACACCAAACACCACGATCCCCTTGTGAGCCAGGACAGCAAGACAGAGCTGCACAGTAGATGCGACTGTGAGCTGCAGCCCCACAGCCAGACCTTCAAACACGGAGTGAAAGGAGAGCGAGAGCAAAAGGATGAGGGCTCGAAAGGGACCCCCTGAGGGTGAGGGTAGAGGTCCATGGCTGTGAGGTGCAAGCTCATGAGCTGTACCCAATTCCTGCTCCTGCACTTTGGGTGTTTCAGCAGTCCCAGGACAGCACTGCAATGCCAGTGACTCCAAAAGGAAGACAAGGAAGAAGCCCAGGGAGATGATGAGCTCTCCGTAGGGATACTCCATCTGGTGGGAACAGAAAGAGGTGTTGTGAGATGGCAAAGTGTGCTGTGCTTGTGCTCAGTCATATCCAACTGTTTGTGATCCTCTGGACTGTAGCCCGCCAGGTTCCATGGGATTTTCCAGGCAAAGATACTGGAGTGGGTTGCCATTTCCTTTTCCAGGGGTTCTTCCCCACCCAGGGATCGAATTCGAGTCTCCTGCGTTGATGGTGGTTTCTTTACTGCTAAGCCCTGGGGGAAGTAAGGAAGGGAAGAAATTGCACAGGATTGGGACTGGGCTGACAGAGAAGGCAATGGCAACCCACTCCAGCACTCTTGCCTGGAAAATCCCATGGATGGAGGAGCCTGGTAGGCTGCAGTCCATGGGGTCACGAAGAGTCAGACATGACTGAGCGACTTCACTTTCACTTTTCACTTTCATGCATTGGAGAAGGAAATGGCAACCCACTCCAGTGTTCTTGCCTGGAGAATCCCAGGGATGGGGGAGCCTGGTGGGCTGCCGTCTATGGGGTCGCACAGAGTCGGACACGACTGAAGCGACTTAGCAGCAGCAGCAGCAGCAGGGACTGGGCTGAAGAGAATGGGAAGTGTGGTAACAGAACATAAAAAGGGGAATGAAGCCAAGAGGAGACATGGACGTTTGACCACAAGAAAACCTGAGGAAATAAGGGAAAGAATATCAATAGGGTTAGAAATACAGGGAAATGATAAGAAGCATGTATCAAAGGGTCCAGAGAAAGAATGGAAGGTTAAACAAGAGTTCTCTCTGGGTTTCATAAGCCCAGAAGGATTGAGTGGCTCCACCTTTCCTTGCCAACAACAATGTTAGAGCTGAGGGGCAGGAGGAATTCTTAGAATTCCACACACAAATCCTCTCAAAAAGGTCTGGGCATGAAAGCAATCTCTGGTTCTCCTTACTGTCCAGGTAAGGGCTGGTGGGAGACACTCACATAAGCTGAATCAGCATCATCATCAGAATGCCCCTCACTCTTTGTCCTGTTCTAGGGAGAAAAAAGCACAAATTAGATGAGGGAAAGCAGCTCAGCTTCCTGTTCTATGCCGTTGGCTCTACCACTTTCCTTCAAGGCCAATCTGACCTGTTTCCATCACTCCACACAATAGCCATCATCTTCCTCGTGGTTCCTTCTGTCCTTGACCTTGTCACTTCCCCCTCTTTCTTCCCCTCGTTCTGTTCATCATTCTGGCCTCGCAGCCTTGGAGGTCTGCCACTCACCTGTATCACCAAGTTCTGGATCTCTGATTTAATCCCCTCCAAGGCTTCAGCAGTCATGTGCATGAACCCTGCTCCCAGGAAAACACCAGCAGACGTGCAGCCCAGGAAACTGAGAACCCGGCGGTGACAACCTAATTAAAAGCAGGAGTTACAATCCAGTTGGCAAAGAGGAGATAAGAAGAAGGTGACTAAGGAGCCACAGGCAGCACTCAGTGTCCGAAGACTGGGGATGATGAGAGAATCGGAGCAAGATATCAGGACAGGGTGACAAGGCTGAAGTCAGACTTAGGTTGTGGGGACAAAGATGTGATAGGGCTGTACCTGTGGCTGTAGTAGTCTGGAACCACTTGAAGCAGATGGGAATAAGGCCACAGACCAGAGTGAGCACCAGCAGGGCAAATAGGCAGCCAATTTTTGTTCCTAGTAGTGGTTCCATCCTTGTGGTACAGCGTTAGTAGAGGCTCAGAAAGACAAGTGGAGTTATAGTCTTTGGAGCAGGAGGGGTGTCTCAGGTGGTCAGAGCTGGAGTGTTCACCCTCCTGAGTTTCAGGAGGCTATCAGGAATCCTCTTTCTGGTCTATGTTGCCTCTTCTTGTGTAGCCTTACATAGGAAGCTTGCCCAACCCCGGTTTCTCGCTCTTCCCCTACATGCAGGCCCCTCCCCTGGCTGACGCCTTCCTGAATTTAGAAACCAGAAACTCCAGACTCTCTGCCAGGCATGGCCTGGTGCAGTGTCTTCTCCTCCTCTTCAATGCTGTGACTAATCCAGGGGCTGTCGAGTCTTAGTTCTGGCTTGGGGCTGTTCTAATCCAGAGTGTGTATAGTAGCTCTCCCCAGCTGTTTTGTCCTGGGGACAATCTGATCTTGCCTCACTCAGGACATTTGATCTAAGCCTTTCATACCCTGTCTACTCCGCCTCAAGTCCTTTAGGTTGCTCTGTTGATACCTGAACTGCATCCTTTCAAAGGGGATTTGGGGCCACTTGGGATAAGAAGGAGAGAAGGAAACGGCACTCCACTCCAGTACTCTTGCCTGGAAAATCCCATGGAGAGAGAAACCTGGTGGGCTACAGTCCATGGGGTCGCTGAGAGTCAGACACGACTGAGCGACTTCACTTTCTCTTTTTACTTTCATGCATTGGAGAAGGAAATGGCAACCCACTCCAGTGTTCTTGCTTGGAGAATCCCAGGGACGGAGGAGCCTGGTGGGCTGCCGTCTATGGGGTCACACAGAGTTGGACACGACTGAAGTGACTTAGCAGCAGCAGCAGCAGCAGGAATAAAGAGGTGGGGCTGGCAAGTAGAGCTGCCACCACTCTGTGAGAACTAGTAGAGGAGGGGACTTCCCTATCCTGTCACTCTAGAGAAATAGCTCCAGGCATGGAAATGTCTAGAAGGAAGTTGAGATTTCTAGTATTACAACAGTGATACTGTTACAACTTTTGACTATGCCTTTTTCCTGATATAAATTATAGAAAAGGGAACGAGAGTTTTAAGATGAAGAAAGTTGCTCTAGTTCTGAAACAGCAAGGCTTAGAGGAAAACAGAAACGAACCAGGTATACTGAAGGCTCCTGCCTGGACATGTAAAGATGGAGATGGAACATTGAGGCCTGAGGGGAACCGACTCTTGAGGCAAATGTGTATGGGGTTAACTATGAGTGAGTTGAGAAAGTTGAAAGGGGAGAAGGCAGAAAAAAATAGAAGCCAAGCAGCTGTTGATTACCCTGTTCAGGTGGACTGCCTAACAATCCTGAGACCTGTTAAGCCAGTTCTCAGGAAGCTGGGGGTGACTTTCCCCATCCCCCCTCCCCCCATTATCTGGTGGAAGCAGCAGGATTCTTCCAGGACAGGATGAGCTGGAGACTTATGTGGGGACCACTGAAAATCTGAGGATTCTCTTCATTATAGGATAGGCTATGACAACAGACCTCTCTACCTTTTAAGAAATCGCAAGATTCCTTTCCATTCTTTGAAAACTTTTTATTATTATTAAAGCTTCAAGTGAACACAGGTATATAGGGGTACTGTTGCTGAAACTCATCTCTGTTCACCAGAGTGAACAGAAACATAAAGACAGTTTTGGGTGAAGTATAAAAGAGTAGTTTTTTTTATTGTGCCAGGCAAAGGAGGCCACTGCAGGTTAATGTCCTACAGACTGTGCCTTCCCTCGAAAGAGAACAGCAAGGGGTCTTATAGTTTGAGGGTGGAAACCAGGACCATAGATAAGGATCAGGGTAGATCAAGCTTGCATTCTTCACTTCAGAAATTTTCAAAATTGTCACAGTTGGTGTTAGGTGCTCCTGGGACTGATTCTGGTGGTCCTTGAGATGATCACACCACGCATGACCTTTCTTTCTGGAATGAATGATGCTCACAAGGGAAGGGAGTTTTAGGGAGTGTTTTCTTGGAGAAGTAAACACCAGGTGCACAGCACAATTCTGGCTAGAAGGCAATCATTTGAGAAGTGCAATTAAGAAAGAAAAGCAGCTGTGAGAGTGTTGCAGTCTTTTACAGACCGGGACCTGGGGACTGGAGTCGACGAAAAGAAAGAGAGAAAAAGAGAGAAAAAGCAATATCCCTTGGGTTACGTGGAAAACCAATAAAGCCCATACACAGGACTTGTACCACTCACGAAGGCACAGGGCGTCCTCTCAAGGAGGTCAGAAAGCCCGGGTGAGAAAGTGAGCTCAGTAGGTTTCCATGCTCTGAAGAAGTAGCCGGAGATAGAAAGAAGGACGCAGGGGACCCAAGTCTCTAGTGAAACAAGGGTATTTTATTAGCATGCTTATAAGAAATGCATGCTTATATATCTTCAGTAAAATGATTACTCAGCCATTAAAAAGAATGAAATTCCACCAGTTGGAAGGATAGTCTAATAAGTACAAGGTCGCTGAAGAGAGTCACTGAAGGGAGTCACTTGAAGGGAATCCAAGCAGGTGCTCTTTCCCATGATCTCAGTCCTGAGAACTGCATGCAGCTCTACTCGTTCCTGTATCCCAGGAACTGATAAGGAACAGACAGTCCTTGAGAAACGGCACACAAAGGAAGAAAATGCAACATATTGGATCCCTTAAAGTTGACCGTCCCCTGACAATTCCTTTTTTAATTTTTTCATAATTCGGGGTGACTGTAGATACTTTTGTGAAAAAGACCCTGACGAAATGAGTTTGTTTAGTTTGAACAATTTTAGTTGAAAGGCATTGGTATACTACAAATATAACCATCAGGATAATTATCAGTGTCATAGCTCCAGATCCAATACTATGTATAATGCTTTGAAATCATCCTCGAGGGTCTAGCCCAGATAATTAATCAGCTAGCTGTTCAGCTAAGGTTTCCAGATTTTTGAAAGCGGGTAGACTGTTAGAGAAAGTTTCAAAGATTTCTTTTGGTAATAATTGTACATTTAAGGAAGCATTATCATGTAAGTCTTGCAAATGAAATTTGATTTGTTCCCAATTGTAGGCACTATAGTTGAACCGAACAGGGGTCATACAAAATTGAGTAGAATTTCAGTTATATTTTAGTATAGCTTGTTTTTGCAAATCTATTAATTGATCTTCAACCTATTGGATGGCTATTTTTATTTCTTGTATTTCATCTTGAATTTCCTCATTTACCTGAGTCTGAATGGTCCACATAGTATGAGCATCTTTGGTCCAATTTTGAATAAAGTTGTGTGTTTGAATTGAGGTTTGTAAAGCAATGCCTGCAACAGCGGCAGTAGTGCAAATGGCCATTAATCCCCAAATGCCAAGAATTAACCATCCAATGAATTGTTTAGATCATCGAAGTGATTTAGTAAGTAGCTGGGAGGCAAATCCTGCCATGGGACCCTCTTCCCAGGGTCATTGGAGATCTATTGGCAACCATAGATTACGTCACAAATGAAGAATCAAAAGGGATTCATTTTTCAAAGAGACAGAGGAATTAAAACAAGCATATAATTTGCAATCTATACAAGGCACAAAACATAAAGTCTTATTAAACTGCAAGTTCCCTATAGCTATAACAAAAGGAAGGGGAACACAAGCTTGTATGAAATATGAATGATTATAATGAAAGGAATAGTTACTATGACTATGACTGGTCCCCATAAAATATCCAGTCCAAGTTCCAAGTTCTTTGGTGCTTGTGGCAAGTTTCCAGATGTCCCATTGTTCAGGCCCAATCCGTTTATTGAGGATGATTCGAGGTCGAGGGGGTGCCATTCCACCGTCAAGCCACCCAAGGGTCCTTTGTTAATACAATGAAGTCCATTGTAGTATTAGTAACCTTTTATGCTACTTGAGTAGTATAATCATATACAGTGGTGTTAATATCATCTGAGCAGTTAGACAACTACATACCATGGGGTCCCCAATAATCAATGGTGTTCTGTTCAGTTCAGTTTAGTCACTCAGTCGTGTCTGACTCTTTGCAACCCTATGAATCACAGCATGCCAGGCCTCCCTGTCCATCACCAACTCCCGGAGTTCACTCAGACTCACGTCCATCGAGTCAGTGATGCCATCCAGCCGTCTCATCCTCTGTCATCCCCTTCTCCTCCTGCCCCCTGTCCCTCCCAGCATCAGAGTCTTTTCCAATGAGTCAACTCTTCGCATGAGGTGGCCAAAGTACTGGAGTTTCAGCTTTAGCATCATTCCTTCCAAAGAACACCCAGGGCTGATGTCCTTTAGAATGGACTGGTTGGATCTCCTTGCAGTCCAAGGGACTCTCAAGAGTCTTCTCCAACACCACAGTTCAAAAGCATCAATTCTTCGGTGCTCAGCTTTCTTCACAATCCAACTCTCACATCCATACATGACCACTGGAAAAACCATAGCCTTGACTAGACGGACCTTTGTTAGCAAAGTAATGTCTCTGCTTTTGAATATGCTATCTAGTTGGTCATAACTTTCCTTCCAAGCAGTAAGCGTCTTTTAATTTCATGGCTGCAGTCACCATCTGTAGTGATTTTGGAGCCCAAAAAATAAAGTCTGACACTGTTTTCACTGTTATCCCATCTATTTCCCATGAAGTGATGGGACCAGATGCCATGATCATTTTCTGAATGTTGAGCTTTAAGCCAACTTTTTCACTCTCCTCTTTCACTTTCATCAAGAGGCTTTTGAGTTCCTCTTCACTTTCTGCCATAAGGGTGGTGTCATCTGCATATCTGAGGTTATTGATATTCTCCTGGCAATCTTGATTCCAGCTTGTGCTTCTTCCAGACCAGTGTTTCTCATGATGTACTCTGCATATAATTTAAATAGGCAGGGTGACAATGTACAGCCTTGATGTACTCCTTTTCCTATTTGGAACTAGTCTGTTGTTCCATGTCCAGTTCTAACGGTTGCTTCCTGACCTGCATACAAATTTCTCAAGAGGCAGATCAGGTGGTCTGGTATTCCCATCTCTTTCAGAATTTTCCACAGTTTATTGTGATCCACACAGTCAAAGGCTTTGGCATAGTCAATAAGGCAGAAATAGATGTTTTCTGGAACTTTCTTGCTTTTTCCATGATCCAGCGGATGTTGGCAATTTGACCTCTGGTTCCTCTGCCTTTTCTAAAACCAGCTTGAACATCAGGAAGTTCACGGTTCACGTATTGCTGAAGCCTGGCTTGGAGAATTTGGAGCATTACTTTACTAGCGTGTGAGATGAGTGCAATTGTGCGGTAGTTTGAGCATTCTTTGGCATTGCCTTTCTTTGGGATTGGAATGAAAACTGACCTTTTCCAGTCCTGTGGCCACTGCTGAGTTTTCCTAATTTGCTGGTATATTGAGTGCAGCACTTTCACAGAATCATCTTTCAGGATTTGAAATAGCTCAACTGGAATTCCATCATCTCCACTAGCTTTGTTTGTAGTGATGCTTTCTAAGGCCCACTTGACTTCCCATTCCAGGATGTCTGGCCCTAGGTGAGTGATCACACCATCGTGATTATCTGGGTCATGAAGATCTTTTTTGTATAGTTCTTCTGTGTATTCCTGCCACCTCTTTTTAATATCTTCTGCTTCTGTTAGGTCCATACCATTTCTGTCCTTTATTGAGCCCATCTTTGCATGAAATGTCCCTTGGTATATCTAATTTTCTTGAAGAGATCTCTAGTCTTTCCCATTCTGTTGTTTTCCTCTATTTCTTTGCATTGATCGCTGAGGAAGGCTTTCTTATCTCTTCTTGCTATTCTTTGGAACTCTGCATTCAGATGCTTATATCTTTCCTTTTCTCCTTTGCTTTTCACTTCTCTTCTTTTCACAGCTATTTGTAAGGCCTCCCCAGACAGCCATTTTGCTTTTTTGCATTTCTTTTCCATGGGGATGGTCTTGATCCCTGTCTCCTGTACAATGTCACGAACCTCTGTCCATAGTTCATCAGGCACTCTATCATATCTAGTCCCTTAAATCTATTTCTCACTTCCACTGTATAATCATAAGGGATTTGATTTAGGTCATACCTGAATGGTCTAGTGGTTTTCCCTACTTTCTTCAATTTCAGTCTGAATTTGGCAATAAGGAGTTCATGGTCTGAGCCACAGTCAGCTCCTGGTCTTGTTTTTGCTGACTGTATAGAGCTTCTCCATTTTTGGCTGCAAAGAATATAATCAATCTGATTTTGGTGTTGACCATCTGGTGATGTCCATGTGTACAGTCTTCTCTTGTGTTGTTGGAAGAGGGTGTTTGCTATGACCAGTGAATTTTCTTGGCAAAACTCTATTAGTGTTTGCCCTGCTTCATTCCGTATTCCAAGGCCAAATTTGCCTGTTACTTCAGGTGTTTCTTGACTTCCTACTTTTGCATTCCAGTCCCCTATAATGAAAAGGATATCTTTTTTGGGTGTTAGTTCTAGAAGGTCTTGTAGGTCTTCATAGGACAGTTCAACTTCATCTTCTTCAGCGTTACTGGTTGGGGCATAGACTTGGATTACTGTGATATTGAATGGTTTGCCTTGGAAACGAACAGAGATCATTCTGTCATTTTTGAGATTGCATCCAATCAATGGTGTAATTGGCCACAAACATTAATTTTCCTGATTTAGCCTGACATCTGTCCCAATGAATAGGAGTATATTTAAAGTTTTTATATGTAAATCCTTTACATAATGATTTTTGTTTTTTCCCTAGAGTTTCAGTAGTGTTGACATGGTTCTCATAGAAAGAAAGGGCAGTAAACTGTCCAAGCAATGTCCAAAAGTTCTTCTTTGGAGGCAGAATGAAAGCCCATGTTTGTCGGCTAAAGTTAATGCATAATTCTTTTGGACCCATGCATAGACGAAGGACTTCATACCCTAGAGAAATATTAATTAGTCTTCCTTTTTTCTCAGGATGAGAAGGCCCCTCCAAGCTCCAAGGAGGAGGCATATGTACTGAGTCATCAGTGGATATGATTGGTCCTTTATCTGTACATTTTATAACCTGCAGTAAAGGGGGGTTGGGTATATAGGCCCAGTAAGTATGATTAATTAATTCAGCGTGAGCAGGGGAAGCAAAAGCAAGCAAAGCAAGCATAGCAATAAAAATATTTTCTGGATTCTGAGGCATTTCCTGTTGAGAAACCAGATTTTCAGCTTGATTAGTAAGGGTTTTTATTTGTCCCCAAGTAGGGAGATCATGCCTGGAAAATCCCATGGATGGAGGAGCCTGGTGGGCCGTAGTCCATGGGATCACTAAGAGTTGGACACGAATGAACAACTTCACTTTCACTTTTCACTTTCATGCATTGGAGAAGGAAATGGCAACCCACTCCAGTGTTCTTGCCTGGAGAATCCCAGGGACGGGGGAGCCTGGTGGGCTGCTGTTTCTGGGGTAGCACAGAGTCGGAAACGACTGAAGTGACTTAGCAGGAGCAGTGACAGGAGATCATGAGGTTGATGACATCGAGGGCGGTGCTTCTTGGAGAGTTTTAGAGCAGCCATGGCCTGTATTGGAATTTCTTCCTCCTGGGGGTTTTGTCTTTTTGTCTTTATTTTGAATACTGGAGGCTCCCCTGGGGCGGATTTTCCGAAGAGGAAGCCAATTGAGTTTGTTGGATCCATCTGGAGAAATACAAGCATATCCCTTTCCCTGTAAGATTTCCCAGATTTCCATTGTTTAGTCAGCCCGTCTTGATACCAAATGGGCAGAGGAGGAGAGGTATCCTGTAATCCTTCAAAATGTTTTTCTGCTCTTGTTAAGATATCTCCCTGTGGTAAGTTTAAAAAATTTACTAGAGCTAATCAATGAATATAGTAAAGTTGCAGGATATAAAATCAATACACAGAAATCCCTTGCATTCCTATACACTAATAATGAGAAAATAGAAAGAGAAATTAAAGAAACAATTCCATTCACCAATGCAATGAAAAGAATAAAATACTTAGGAATCAGATCAGATCAGATCAGATCAGTCACTCAGTCATGTCCGACTCTTTGCCACCGCATGAATCACAGCAAGCCAGGCCTCCCTGTCCATCACCAACTCCCGGAGTTCACTCAGACTCATGTCCATCGAGTCAGTGATGCCATCCAGCCGTCTCATCCTCTGTCGTCCCCTTCTCCTCTTGCCCCCAATCCCTCCCAGCATCAGAGTCTTTTCCAATGAGTCAACTCTTCGCATGAGGTGGCCAAAGTACTGGAGTTTCAGCTTTAGCACCATTCCTTCCAAAGAAATCCCAGGGCTGATGTCCTTTAGAATGGACTGGTTGGATCTCCTTGCAGTCCAAGGGACTCTCAAGAGTCTTCTCCAACACCACAGTTCAAAAGCATCAATTCTTCGGCGCTCAGCCTTCTTCACAGTCCAACTCTCACATCCATACATGACCACAGGAAAAACCATAGCCTTGACTAGACGAACCTTTGTTGTCAAAGTAATGTCTCTGCTTTTGAATATGCTATCTAGGTTGGTCATAACTTTCCTTCCAAGGAGTAAGCGTCTTTTAATTTCATGGCTGCAGTCATCATCTGCAGTGATTTTGGAGCCCAGAAAAATAAAGTCTGACACTGTTTCCACTGTTTCCCCATCTATTTCCCATGAAGTGATGGGACCGGATGCCATAATCTTCATTTTCTGAATGTTGAGCTTTAAGCCAATTTTTTCACTCTCCACTTTCACCTTCATCAAGAGGCTTTTGAGTTCCTCTTCACTTTCTGCCATAAGGGTGGTGTCATCTGCATATCTGAGGTTATTGATATTTCTCCCAGCAATCCTGATTCCAGCTTGTGTTCCTTCCAGTCCAGTCCAGCGTTTCTCATGATGTACTCTGCATGTAAGTTAAATAAACAGGGTGACAATATACAACCTTGAAGTCCTCCTTTTCCTATTTGGAACCAGTCTGTTGTTCCATGTCCAGTTCTAACGGTTGCTTCCTGACCTGCATACAAATTTCTCAAGAGGCAGATCAGGTGGTCTGGTATTCCCATCTCTTGAAGAATTTTCCACAGTTTATTGTGATCCACACAGTCAAAGGCTTTGGCATAGTCAATAAAGCAGAAATAGATGTTTTTCTGGAACTCTCTTGCTTTTTCCATGATCCAGCGGATGTTGGCAATTTGACCTCTGGTTCCTCTGCCTTTTCTAAAACCAGCTTGAACATCAGGAAGTTCACAGTTCACATATTGCTGAAGCCTGGCTTGGAGAATTTGGAGCATTACTTTACTAGCGTGTGAGATGAGTGCAATTGTGCGGTAGTTTGAGCATTCTTTGGCATTGCCTTTCTTTGGGATTGGAATGAAAACTGACCTTTTCCAGTCCTGTGGCCACTGCTGAGTTTTCCTAATTTGCTGGCATATTGAGTGCAGCACTTTCACAGCATCATCTTTCAGGATTTGGAATAGCTCAACTGGAATTCCATCACCTCCACTAGCTTTGTTTGTAGTGATGCTTTCTAAGGCCCACTTGACTTTCCATTCCAGGATGTCTGGCTCTAGGTCAGTGATCACACCATCGTGATTATCTGGGTCGTGAAGCTCTTTTTTGTACAGTTCTTCTGTGTATTCTCGCCATCTCTTCTTAATATCTTCTGCTTCTGTTCAGTCCATACTATTTCTGTCCTTTATTGAGCCCATCTTTGCATGAAATGTTCCTTTGGTATCTCTGATTTTCTTGAAGAGGTCTCTAGTCTTTCCCATTCTGTTGTTTTCCTCTATTTCTTTGCATTGATCGCTGAGGAAGGCTTTCTTATCTCTTCTTGCTATTCTTTGGAACTCTGCATTCAGATGTTTATATCTTTCCTTTTCTCCTTTGCTTTTCGCTTCTCTTCTTTTCACAGCTATTTGTAAGGCCTCCCCAGACAGCCATTTTGCTTTTTTGCATTTCTTTTCCATGGGGATGGTCTTGATCCCTGTCTCCTGTGCAATGTCATGAACCTCCGTCCATAGCTCATCAGGCATTCTATCAGATCTAGTCCCTTAAATCTATTTCTCACTTCCACTGTATAATCATAAGGGATTTGATTTAGGTCATACCTGAATGGTCTAGTGGTTTTCCCTACTTTCTTCAATTTCAGTCTGAATTTGGCAATAAGGAGTTCATGGTCTGAGCCACAGTCAGCTCCTGGTCTTGTTTCTGCTGACTGTATAGAGCTTCTCCATCTTTGGTTGCAAAGAGTATAATCAATCTGATTTTGGTGTTGACCATCTGGTGATGTCCATGTGTACAGTCTTCTCTTGTGTTGTTGGAAGAGGGTGTTTGCTATGACCAGTGCATTTTCTTGGCAAAACTCTGTTAGTCTTTGCCCTGCTTCATTCCGTATTCCAAGGCCAAATTTGCCTGTTACTCCAGGTGTTTCTTGACTTCCTACTTTTGCATTCCAGTCCCCTATAATGAAAAGGACATCTTACTTAGGAATATATTTACCTAAAGAAACTAAAGACCTATATATATAAAACTATAAAACACTGGTGAAAGAAATCAAAGAGGACACTAATAGATGGAGAAATATACCATGTTCATGGATTGGAAGAATCAATATAGTGAAAATGTGTATACTACTCAAAGCATCTATAGATTCAATGCAATCCCTAGCAAGCTACCAACGGTATTTTTCACAGAGCTAAAACAAATAATTTCACAATTTGTATGGAAATACAAAAAACCTCGAATAGCCAAAGCAATCTTGAGAAAGAAGAATGGAACTGGAGGAATCAACCTGCCTGACTTCAGGCTCTACTACAAAGCCACAGTCATGAAGACAGTATGGTACTGGCACAACAACAGAAATATAGATCAATGGAACAAAATAGAAAGCCCAGAGATAAATCCATGCACCTATGGACACCTTATCTTTGACTAGGAAGCAAGAATATACAATGGAGAAAAGACAATCTCTTTAACAAGTGGTGCTGGGAAAACTGGTCAACCACTTGTAAAAGAATGAAACTAGAACACTTTCTAACACCATACACAAAAATAAACTCAAAATGGATTAAAGATCTAAATTTAAGACCAGAAACTATAAAACTCTTAGAGGAGAACATAGGCAAAACACTCTCCGACATAAATCATAGCAGGATCCTCTATGACCCATCTCCCAGAATATTGGAAATAAAAGCAAAAATAAACAAATGGGACCTAATTAAAATTAAAAGCTTCTGCACAACAAGGGAAACTATAAGCAAGGTGAAAAGACAGCCTTCAGAATGGGAGAAAATAATAGCAAATGAAGCAACTGGCAAAGAACTAATCTCAATAATATACAAGGAACTCCTGCAGCTCAATTCCAGAAAAATAAATGACCCAATCAAAAAATGGGTCAAAGAACTAAACAGACATTTCTCCAAAGAAGACATACAGATGGCTAACAAACACATGAAAAGATGCTCAACATCACTCATTATCAGAGAAATGCAAATCAAAACCACAGTGAGGTACCATTTCATGCCAGTCTCACATGGCGTGAAGAATGGCTACAATCCAAAAGTCTACAAGCAATAAATGCTGGAGAGGATGTGGAGAAAAGGGAACCCTCTTACACTGTTGGTGGGAATGCAGACTAGTACAGCCACTATGGAGAACAGTGTGGAGATTCCTTAAAAACTGGAAATAGAACTGCCTTATGACCCAGCAATCCCACTGCTGGGCATACACACTGAGGAAACCAGAAGGGAAAGGGACACGTGTACCCCAACGTTCATCACAGCACTGTTTATAATAGCCAGGACATGGAAGCAACCTAGATGTCCATCAGCAGATGAATGGATAATGGATAAGAAAGCTGTGGTACATATACACAATGGAGTATTACTCAGCCATTAAAAAGAATACATTTGAATCAGTTCTAATGAGGTGGATGAAACTGGAGCCTATTATACGGAGTGAAGTAAGCTAGAAAGAAAAACACCAATACAGTATACTAATGCATATATATGGAATTTAGAAAGATGGTAACAATAACCCTGTATGTGAGACAGCAAAAGAGATACAGATGTATAGAACAGTCTTTTGGACTCTGTGGGAGAGGGAAAGGGTGGAGTGATTTGGGAGAATGGCATTGAAACATGTATAATATCATATAAGAAATGAATCTCCAGTCCAGGTTTGATGCAGGATACAGGATACTTGGGGCTGGTGCACTGGGATGACCCAGAGGGATGGTACGGGGAGGGAGGTGGGAAGGGGCTTCAGGATGGGGAACATGTGTACACCCGTGCCTGTTGATGTATGGCAAAACCAATACAATATTGTAAAGTTGTTAGCCTCCAATTAAAATAAATAAATTTAAATTAAAAAAATAAAAAATTTAAAACAAATAAAGCTGTATTAACAATAGTTATAGGTTTAAATAACATCTTACATTGAAATCTAGTAAAGTCTGCTTTGGATAAGGAAGATAGAAGTGTTCTTGTGTATTCCCCCTTTTTAAACTTTTTTATTTGTAGTTTCAGTGTGTGATGTGCTCGTTCAACTATGCCTTGTGCTTGTGGATTATAAGGAATACCTGTAAAGTGCTTAATAGAAAATGATTGTAAAAAATTGTTTGAATTGCCTAGAAATATAGGCAGGGCCATTGTCTGTTTTCATAGGAGTTCCCGTTACTGCAAAACAAGCTAAAAAAGGTGAGTTACAACGTGCTGTGTAGCCTGACCTTGAAGAGGTATGGCCTATATAAAAGAAGAATTTGTGTTGATACAGATATATAGGAAAGAAGATGGAGAAAGTTCAGGGCAATGAGTTACATCCATTTGCCATAATTCTTTGGGTTGTAATCCTCGAGGATTATCACCCTGTGTAATGGGTCGAAGATGTAAGGGTTTACAAGTAGAGCAATTACTAATGATTTCTTTAGCTTGTCGGTATGGAATTTTCCAAATTTGGTGCCAGGAGCCAGCATTATTGTGTAATAGAGCACGTTGTTCCTCGGGAGTAGCAAAACAAATAAGTTTATCACCTTGTTCATTACCATGAGTCATAGGGCCAGGAAGGTAGGAATGTGTTTGAATATGGGAAATATAAATAGGAGAAGTGCAGTTTCTAATAATAGATTGTAGTTCGAAAAAAAGTTGTTGAATAATAGGTTGACTGGAGTTTATAGTGGAGGTTTCTATATTTTTTAATAAAAAAGCTGAATATAAGGAGTCAGAGACTATATTAATGGGATAAGGTGAATAACTTGAATAAGAGCATATAATTCATTTTGTTGAGCAGAATGAAATTTAGTATAAAAAATTTTATGTTCTTTGAGAGACCAGAATGAAGCTTTGGAGTTTTTAGTCCCATCTATATAGAAAATATCAGCTTGAGGTATAGGCTGCAAGCTGATAATGTGAGAGATAATAAATTCAGTATTTTTGAAGAAATTCCAGAGCTTGTTAGAAGGATAATGAAATGAAAATTCTCCAAAATATTGCAGAAAAGCTATTTGGAAATCAGTAGGTTTGTAATGCATTCTCAAACTGAGATTTATTAATAGGTATTATAATTTTATGAGGATCAGAGCCAATTAGAGTTTTAGGTCTATTTCTTCCATTGATAATTAGAGCAATTAAATCAAGGTAGGGTGTAAGTGACTTTATTCCTCTAAAATGGGTATAGATTCATTCTATTGGGTGTTCTTGTTGGGCAAGAAGTCCCATGGGAGGATGAAAAGAGGGGAGTATAAATAATTCTCATTCCATAGTTCATCAGGCACTCTATCTATCAGATCTAGGCCCTTAAATCTATTTCTCACTTCCACTGTATAATCATAAGGGATTTGATTTAGGTCATACCTGAATGGTCTAGTGGTTTTCCCTACCTTCTTCAATTTCAGTCTGAATTTGGCAATAAGGAGTTCATGGTCTGAGCCACAGTCAGCTCCTGGTCTTGTTTTTGCTGACTGTATAGAGCTTCTCCATCTTTGGCTGCAAAGAATATAATCAATCTGATTTCGGTGTTGACCATCTGGTGATGTCCATGTATAGAGTCTTCTCTTGTGTTGTTGGAAGAGGGTGTTTGCTATGATCAGTGCATTTTCTTGGTAAAACTCTGTTAGTCTTTGCCCTGCTTCATTCTGTATTCCAAGGCCAAATTTGCCTGTTACTCCAGGTGTTTCTAGACTTCCTACTTTTGCATTCCAGTCCCCTATAACGAAAAGGACATATTTTTTGGGTGTTAGTTCTAAAAGGTCTTGTAGGTCTTCATAGAACCGTTCAGCTTCCTCAGCATTACTGAGCTATGGAATGAGGTTTGTGACATTGTACAGGAGACAGGGATCAAGACCATCCCCATGGAAAAGAAATGCAAAAAAGCAAAATGGCTGTCTGGGGAGGGCTTACAAATAGCTGTGAAAAGAAGAGAAGTGAAAAGCAAAGGAGAAAAGGAAAGATATAAACATCTGAATGCAAAGTTCCAAAAAATAGCAAGAAGAGATAAGAAAGCCTTCTTCAGCGATCAATGCAAAGAAATAGAGGAAAACAACAGAATGGGAAAGACTAGAGATCTCTTCAAGAAAATCAGAGATACCAAAGGAACATTTCATGCAAAGATGGGCTCGATAAAGGACAGAAATGGTATGGACTGAACAGAAGCAGAAGATATTAAGAAGAGATGGCAAGAATACACAGAAGAACTGTACCAAAAAGAGCTTCACGACCCAGATAATCATGATGGTGTGATCACTGACCTAGAGCCAGACACCCTGGAATGGGAAGTCAAGTGGGCCTTAGAAAGCATCACTACGAACAAAGCTAGTGGAGGTGATAGAATTCCAGTTGAGCTATTTCAAATCCTGAAAGATGATGCTGTGAAAGTGCTGCACTCAATACGCCAGCAAATTAGGAAAACTCAGCAGTGGCCACAGGACTGGAAAAGGTCAGTTTTCATTCCAATCCCAAAGAAAGGCAATGCCAAAGAATGCTCAAACTACCACACAATTGCACTCATCTCACACGCTAGTAAAGTAATGCTCCAAATTCTCCAAGCCAGGCTTCAGCAATATGTGAACTGTGAACTTCCTGATGTTCAAGCTGGTTTTAGAAAAGGCAGAGGAACCAGAGGTCAAATTGCCAACATCCGCTGGATCATGGAAAAAGCAAGAGAGTTCCAGGAAAACATCTATTTCTGCTTTATTGACTATGCCAAAGCGTTTGGCTGTGTGGATCACAATAAACTGTGGAAAATTCTGAAAGAGATGGGAATACCAGACCACCTGATCTGCCTCTTGAGAAATTTGTATGCAGGTCAGGAAGCAACCGTTAGAACTGGACATGGAACAACAGACTGGTTCCAGATAGGAAAAGGAGGACGTCAAGGCTGTATATTGTCACCCTGTTTATTTAACTTATATGCAGAGTACCTCATGAGAAACGCTGAACTGGACTGGAAGGAACACAAGCTGGAATCAAGATTGCCAGGAGAAATATCAATAACCTCAGATATGCAGATGACACCACCCTTATGGCAGAAAGTGAAGAGGAACTCAAAAGCCTCTTGATGAAGGTGAAAGTGGAGAGTGAAAAAGTGGCTTAAAGCTCAACATTCAGAAAACGAAGATCATGGCATCCGGTCCCATCACTTCATGGGAAATAGATGGGGAAACAGTGGAAACAGTGTCAGACTTTATTTTTCTGGGCTCCAAAATCACTGCAGATGGTGACTGCAGCCATGAAATTAAAAGACGCTTACTCTTTGGAAGGAAAGTTATGACCAACCTAAATAGCATATTCAAAAGCAGAGACATTACTTTGACAACAAAGGTCCATCTAGTCAAGGCTATGGTTTTTCCTGTGATCATGTATGGATGTGAGAGTTGGACTGTGAAGAAGGCTGAGCACCGAAGAATTGATGCTTATGAACTGTGGTGTTGGAGAAGACTCTAGAGAGTCCCTTGGACTGCAAGGAAATCCAACCAGTCCATTCTGAAGGAGATCAGCCCTGGGATTTCTTTGGAAGGAATGATGCTAAAGCTGAAACTCCAGTACTTTGGCCACCTCATGCGAAGAGTTGACTCATTGGAAAAGACTCTGATGCTGGGAGGGATTGGGGGCAAGAGGAGAAGGGGACGACAGAGGATGAGATGGCTGGATGGCATCACTGACTCGATGGAAATGAGTCTGAGTGAACTCCAGGAGTTGGTGATGGACAGGAAGGCCTGGCGTGCTGCGATTCATGGGGTCACAAAGAGTTGGAGACGACTGAGTGATTGAACTGAACTGAACTGAACTGAAAGAGGGTCTAATCCAATTTATATCACCTAAAAGTTTTTGAAAATCTCAAGGTTGATAATTTATCAGTACGAATCTGTTTTAGTTGGGGACTAATATGTTGTGTATTAATATCAAATCTTAAGTAATGGTAATGTGTAGAGGTTTGTTTTTTCAGGGGCAATGATTAATCCAGTCTTTCAAGCATTGTTGAGCTGTATAGAACATGTGTTGAGTTTCTAAAACAGATGGAGCTGAAAACAATACATCATCCATATAATGAATAACAAGAAAGTTAGGAAATTGTTTTCTTGTAGGTTCAAGGGCTTTGGCTACATAGTATTGGCACATGGTGGGAGAATTCATCATTCCTAAGGCAATACAGTCCATTGGTATCGTTTATGAGGCCTGGTGTGATTAGGATAAGGAAGAGAGAAAGTACATCTCTCTCGGTCTAGAGGGTGTAAAGGTATAGTAAAAAAGCAATCCGAATGCAGAGTTCCAAAGAATAGCAAGAAGAGATAAGAAAGCCTTCTTCAGTGATCAATGCAAAGAAATAGAGGAAAACAACAGAATGGGAAAGACTAGAGATCTCCTCAAGAAAATCAGAGATACCAAAGGAACATTTCATGCAAAGATGGGCTCGATAAAGGACAGAAATGGTATGGACTGAACAGAAGCAGAAGATATTAAGAAGAGATGGCAAGAATACACAGAAGAACTGTACCAAAAAGAGCTTCACGACCCAGAAAATCACGATGGTGTGATCACTGACCTAGAGCCAGACATCCTGGAATGTGAAGTCAAGTGGGCCTTAGAAAGCATCACTATGAACAAAGCTAGTGGAGGTGATGGAATTCCAGTTGAGCTATTTCAAATCCTGAAAGATGATGCTGTCAAAGTGCTGCACTCAATATGCCAGCAAATTAGGAAAACTCAGCAGTGGCCACAGGACTGGAAAAGGTCAGTTTTCATTCCAATCCCAAAGAAAGGCAATGCCAAAGAATGCTCAAACTACCACACGATTGCACTCATCTCACACGCTAGTAAAGTAATGCTCCAAATTCTCCAAGCCAGGCTTCAGCAATATGTGAACTGTGAACTTCCTGATGTTCAAGCTGGTTTTAGAAAAGGCAGAGGAACCAGAGGTCAAATTGCCAACATCCGCTGGATCATGGAAAAAGCAAGAGAGTTCCAGAAAAACATCTATTTCTGCTTTATTGACTATGCCAAAGCCTTTGACTGTGTGGATCACAATAAACTGTGGAAAATTCTTCAAGAGATGGGAATACCAGACCACCTGATCTGCCTCTTGAGAAATTTGTATGCAGGTCAGGAAGCAACCGTTAGAACTGGACATGGAACAACAGACTGGTTCCAAATAGGAAAAGGAGGACGTCAAGGCTGTATATTGTCACCCTGTTTATTTAACTTATATGCAGAGTACATCATGAGAAACGCTGAACTGGACTGGAAGGAACACAAGCTGGAATCAAGATTGCCGGGAGAAATATCAATAACCTCAGATATGCAGATGACACCACCCTTATGGCAGAAAGTGAAGAGGAACTCAAAAGCCTCTTGATGAAGGTGAAAGTGGAGAGTGAAAAAGTGGCTTAAAGCTCAACATTCAGAAAACGAAGATCATGGCATCCGGTCCCATCACTTCATGGGAAATAGATGGGGAAACAGTGGAAACAGTGTCAGACTTTATTTTTCTGGGCTCCAAAATCACTGCAGATGGTGACTGCAGCCATGATATTAAAAGACGCTTACTCCTTGGAAGGAAAGTTATGACCAACCTAGATAGCATATTCAAAAGCAGAGACATTACTTTGACAACAAAGGTTCATCTAGTCAAGGCTATGGTTTTTCCTGTGGTCATGTATGGATGTGAGTTGGACTGTGAAGGCTGAGTGCCATAGAATTGATGCTTTTGAACTGTGGTGTTGGAGGAGACTCTTGAGAGTCACTTGGACTGCAAAGGAGATCCAACCAGTCCATTCTGAAGGAGATCAGCCCTGGGATTTCTTTGGAAGGAATGATGCTAAAGCTGAAACTCCAGTACTTTGGCTACCTCATGCGAAGAGTTGACTCATTGGAAAAGACTCTGATGCTGGGAGGGATTGGGGGCAAGAGGAGAAGGGGACGACAGAGGATGAGATGGCTGGATGGCATCACTGACTTGATGGAAATGAGTCTGAGTGAACTCCGGGAGTTGGTGATGGACAGGGAGGCCTGGCGTGCTGCGATTCATGGGGTCGCAAAGAGTCAGACACGACTGAGCGACTGATCTGATCTGATAAATCTGTAATAATAATATGCCTGTTTTGAGGAATAGTGGTAGGTGATACAATTCCTGGTTGTAATGCATCCATAGGTTTCATATTGCATTAACTTTTCTAAGGTCTGTTAAGATATGCCATTTGTTAGATTTCTTTCTTATAACAAAAGTGAGAGAGTTCCAAGGGGAATAAGATTCCTCAATATGTTTTAATTTCAATCTGTCCATATAGGGTCATCATTCTTCCAAATTATTTTAATAATTGCATTGTTTGTTAAATGAGCAGTGGCCCCTAGGAAAAATGTGGAATATATATTTGTGCTTGCCATTGTATAAGTAAATCTGTATTAAATTAAGGGTTGCATCTATCACATAAGGTTGTAATGTTGCCGGTTGGCCTTCTAGTCCCTCACAAGGATAAATTTGAGTATTTTGATAGAGTTCTTGTTATTTTGGTTTGAGAAATTCCTGTAATTTGGCAAGAAATTCTCTGCATCGGCCAAGATTTTGGCCATAAATATTTGAAAATAACAGTAATATTGGATCTAGTATCAAGACCAGAAAATCTTTTGCCATTAATTTTGATTTTTATATTTGGTTGTGCATATTCAGATATTATTGATGTCCATAAGGATTATTTTTGATCTGTATTGCCAAGTCCATCTGTCAAGGTAAAAGAAGCAGCTGGGCAATTTTGTCCCCCTTTTTGAATTGCCATAGTATCTGAGATGACATCATAATTTGAATTTCTCCCTTATAATCTAAATCAATTATTCTAGGGTGAACAGTAATTCTTTTAGAAGTCAAACTAGATTGGCCAAGTAAAAGGTCGAAGGTTTGTGGGGGTAGAAAGGGTATCTGCCTCATTAGTTTAAGTGGGACCTTGTATATTTCTCAACTAGCTGCTGATAATAGATGAAAAGAATACCTCAACATTGTAAGAGTTCTATTAGGCTCTTTCCCAGTGGCACCCCACTCCAGTACTCTTGCCTGGAAAATCCCAAGGACGGAGGAGCCTGGTAGGCTGCAGTCCATGGGGTCGCTAAGAGTCGGACACGACTGAGCGACTTCACTCTTTTCACTTTCATGCACTGGAGAAGGAAATGGCAACCCACTCCAGTGTTCTTGCCTGGAGAATCCCAGGGACGGAGGAGCCTGGTGGGCTCCTGTCTCTGGGGTCGCACAGAGTCGGACACGACTGAAGCGACTTAGCAGCAGCAGCAGCAGCAGCAAGACATATATCCTGAGATAACTTTGGCACAAGATTAGCCAGGGAGAACAGATTCCAGACAAAGTCTCTGGGCAAGATATATTGTTGCTGTGTAATCAGGGGTACAAGTCTTGAGATATAGGTTCCCAGCAAAGATTTGTTATAATTCAAATCATTAACATAGGGCCTAGGAAAAGCATTTCCATGAGTAAGACATTGTGCTGTGTAATCATTAGCTCTGGACCTAAAGAAAGGTCAGTTCTCTGGCAACATACATTGTTGCACAAGGCTTAAGGAAAACATGAGTGAGAATGCTTGTCTCTTCCTTAAAAGGCCCTGGATTGCTTGCCTAAGCTTTAATTCTTTCATTTCGTCCTGCTTTTAGGAGAATATGATTGCCAGGGAAAGGGGTGAAGAAATTGTTCTGTAACTTCTTCCTGCTGGGAAGGGGTGTAGACTACAGTCTCCTTATCCTCATATTGAGGGTCTCTGATCCAGGGGCCCTGAGGCAGTGGAAACTGCAGGAGCATGAACAATCATTTGTAACTTAAATGCCTAAGCCACTTAGATACAAAGTTCATTATACAGTTACTGATATAAAAAGCAAACAGCAAGAATAAGATGACTACAATTATTATAGTCAAGATAGTTTTCCACCAAGGAGGGCTTTGTATTTGAGCTTCTATAGAATCATATTGCCTTGTATTGGTTAACATTTCAAGAGTAATTTGGTTTTGGAAGAGTGCCAGCTTGAGCATTAGAATTGGCACCATCTTGGGCCATATCCTGAAACCACATTGTCCATTGAAAATATTCTCCTGGTTTAAGAAGAGCCCTTATCAAAAGTTGCCAATCATAAGGAACAAAATTTCCAATAGAAGATGCCATAGTGTTTAAAAGTTCTTTAGTAAAAGGTGAATGAGGGCCATACATAATTACAGCCTTTTTCATTTGTTGCCTGTGAGAAAAATCAAAGCCTTCATATTGAGGTATTATTTGCCCCTGGGCATTAACATTTCTTAATATAGGAGAAGCCTGTATTGGCCTCAGAGATTCAAGATCGCAAAGCCAGCAACTCAGAGAGCCTCCGTCGTGAAGGAGAATGAGTAGATAGTTTTTTCTCATAAATACGAGTGCGTGCTAAAGGCTTATCGTTGTTATCCAAAAAACCATTATCAGCTTTAGTGTCAAAGAGAGCCTCAGAAGAGTCATTGTCAGAGTCATTTTGTCCTTGAATTGAAGGGACTTTCGGTTTTGTGTCTATTGTGAGAGGAGGAGCACTTGGGGCCGCCGGAACAGGGCTAGTAGGAAAATTCTGAAATATTTTATGTTCTAATTGGGCCTTTTGAAAAGTTTCATCATCTAATTCATATTCATGTAACAAGCGTTCTGCTTATTGTCGAATATCAGGAGGGCTAGAATTATCTTGAAATGGCAGAATCACAGCTTTAATGAGAGTCCATAGGGGCCAGAAATCTATTGGAATATTTTTCCCCCATTTAGTGGCTCGTTCCAACATTCTCTTTGACCCGGTGCCAAATTATAAGTTGACACAAACCCAGAAGTCCTTGAACTTTAAATGATGAAGTAAAGTAGAAAAATGGTGAGGCTTTCCAGCTGTTTGTCCCATAACCCCGCACTTACCAACCTCTGTAGGTCCCAGTCACTCCGTCCTGTTTGCCAAGGGTGAATACCATGTCCGTTTCGGGTGCCATTTGTTGCGGTCTTTTACAGACTGGGACCTGGGGACTGGAGTCGACGAAAAGAAAGAGAAAGAGCAATATCCCTCAGGCTACGTGGAAAACCAATAAAGCCCATACACAGGACTTGTACCACTCACGAAGGCACAGGGTGTCCTCTCAAGGAGGTCTTGAAAGCCCGGGCGAGAAAGTGAGTTCGTTAGGTTTCCACGCTCTGAAGTAGCTGGAGACAGAAAGAAGGACGCGGGGGACCCAAGTCTCTAGTGGAACAAGGGTATTTTATTAGCATGCTTGTAAGAAATGCATGCTTATATATCTTCAGTAAAATGATTACTCAGCTGTTAAAAAGAATGAAATTCCACCAGTTGCAACAAAATGGATAGTCTAATAAGTACAAGGTCACTGAACAGAGTCACTGAACAGAGTCACTGAAGGGAATCCAAGCAGGTGCTCTTTCCCATGATCTCAGTCCTGAGACAGAGAAGGCGATGGCATCCAACTCCAGTACTCATGCCTGGAAAATCCCATGGATGGTGGAGCCTGGTAGGCTGCGGTCTCTGGGGTTGGTAAGAGTCGGACACGACTTCACTTTCACTTTTCACTTTCATGCATTGGAGAAGGAAATGGCAACCCACTCCTGTGTTCTTGCCTGGAGAACCCCAGGGATGGGGGAGCCTCGTGGGCTGCCGTCTATGGGGTCACAGAGAGTCGGACACGACTGAAGTGACTCAACAGCAGCAGCAGCAGCAGCAGCAGCAGCCGCAGCCGCAGCCAGCAGTCCTGAGAATTGCGTACAGCTCTACTCGTTCCTGTATCCCAGGAACTGATAAGGAACAGAGTCCTTGACAAATGGCACACAAAGAAAGAAAATGCAACATACTGGATCCCTTAAAGTTGAATGTCCCCTGACACGAGAGGATGGCCGAGTAAGCTCAAAGAATACAGTCTACTACAATGGAGGATATTTGAACTAGTTTTTTTTTGCCGTAACAGTAATAGCACTCCCATCCTGGACACCAGGTAGCTTCCGCCTCGGCCATCAAGATAGAAAAAAACACTTGTCACACATCTGTGTCAACTCTCAGGGGCATCTTGGGCATCTTGAGCAGATGGAGGAAGTTCCAATGGTGTGATCACAGGTAAAAGATCTCCCCAGGAACTGACCCGGGCACAGCGATACAAATCCCTACAGAAAAGAGAGGGTCAATGTGGGCTGCAGGTTCTCCCTACCTCCCACCAACTCTGGTCACACCTCCACACCTGCCATGTCTGCGGGCTGTGATCACAGCATGCTGCATATGCCCATCTGGACAGCACAGGTGGCAATGCACATGGCGTGGCCGTTTAAGAACAGGCTGAGTGATTCGGGGCCAGCGATTAGCCTTCTCTGGAGATCCTCGGGCAAGGATTACCAAGGAGAACTTTTCTTCCTTCGGCTTCTTGTTCTAAGACAAAGATACAGAGATGGCTTGCGGGAAAAGATGAGGGAAAAAAATTTCTTCCAACCTCATTCCTGTGACTCTTCTCATTTTCTATAAGTCATATACATTCAGACCCTAAAATCTCTAAGCATTCTCTGGAATTTCCCAAATCCTCCCATCTCTGAATCTTTTTCACTATGCTTTCCCAGGCTATTTTCTCCCTACCACAGTATTCTCAGAGTACATACCCAGCTGAAGGGGATGGGATAGTAGGCCTGGGAAAAGCTACAGGCCAGGGGCTTAGAGGCTGTCAACTGGGGACACGGAAGTTCATGGGGACACTGTGAACACAAAGACATGAGGTAAGACAAAAGAACCACAATCATGAAACCTAGAAACTATGAGTAATAGAGTTAAGAAGGGCTAGGGATAAGGGAGCACAGAGCAGACGAAAGGGCAAGCCAGGGGAATCACTAAGGAGGAATCAAGAGTAGAGGATGGTGGTTAGCTCTCTTTTCCTGAGTTCAGATCTTTGCTTGCTGGGAAAGGCAGAAGTAATACTCACTGGGGCAAAGACAAAACCAGGTCGAGGATCCAAAGGTGACTTTTCTTTTCCCTGAAATCAAAGGAAATGAAAAAAAATTTTAGGCTGGGCTGAGGGGTCTGTTCTAACTCAATCTCTGCACTCAATAAATTGGGCACTCCTCTAACATTCAATTATGGTAATTATTAACTATGTTCTTTGAATTAAGCTGGCTGTTTTCTCTAATACTCCAAACAAAGAACTTTCTCTTTGCAGCAAGAGAAAGGCAGAAACTTGGCACATAGTATGGTGCTCTCCCTTGTCAGTAACCTTCACTCTCAAAAAAAAAAATCCCATTTCAAGACAATGAAATTTGCGATTATACACTGGTTCATATGGTCCTAAACAGATAAGGTTCTTGGCTCAGAAGTGCCCTGGATCAGAGGCTGGCAAAAAAAAAAAAATTTAAGGTCCAGAGACTAGGCAAAATCTGTTTCCTACTGCTATCTGTATGGTGAAAATAGCCACAGGCAACAGACGTATAGCCACAGACACATGGTTATAGATGCACAAATAAGCACTGCTCATATAAAAACAGGTGGCAGGCTGGATCTGATCCATAGGCTGGAGTTTGCCAACTACTACCCTATATCATGACTTCATGTGCCTACTATCTCCAGAGTCATCCTTATTACTATATGCGAGTCCCTTCAGTTTTCAAGGGAGTGCCAAGAACTGGTGAGAATAAGTAGGGAAAGGAGGGTAAGGTGAAAGAAGGAGAAAGAACCTTACATTAAGGACCAGGTCCCTGGCGTCCATGAGAAGGGAGTGCCCAGCTTTTGTTCCATTCTCTATCAATACCTGATTATAAAAGGGGAAGTAAGAAGCCTTGAATTACATGAAAACATAAATGTCAGTAGCTCTGGAAGAGCATTCCCAAATAGAATAGGGATTCTAAATGAAACGGGTATTACGTATATGATGTAGGTGGAGACCTGAAAAGAAGGACAAAGGGATCTATGTAGGATGAAAATGCTTAAAAATGAAGACAAGCTCCAATGGGGACAAGGAAAGGCATGAAACAAACCCATGAAGCTGCTTAAAAACTTGAAGGGATAAAGGGGCTTCCACTTACCAGAAAATGACCTGTCTTGCGCCACAAGGTCTGGACTACGTCAGTGCGGTCGGCCTTGCTGGGCAGCTCACTGAGAGAAAAGGCTGCTACCACCACATCGAATTGTACCTGGTGCACAAGACGAGGAAAACGACCGACCTGACATCTCCCTCTTTTAAAGAGTACAACAAAGGTCTATCCCACTAAATTTCTTCTGCTTTCTTTTACTTTCTAACAGAATGCTAGGTTGTAAAGCCAGGGCCAGTTTTCCATCTGCATACTCCACATCTGGCATACTTTAAACACCGCCACTTGCCTTGGGTGATACAGGTAGAAACTGTCTGAAAAAGACACCCGGAACACAAGGCATCCCAGATCCTGAACCACCTGTGGAGGAAAGTAGAGATGTGGCAACTGTGAGTGTGGGTAGAAACTGAAGGGACAAAATGCTAGCTGAGGAGGAGATGCAACAGAGTAGACAACTATGAAAAAAAAGGGCAGGGGGAATATTGGGTCATTTGTCCTGTTATTCTTACCCTACCCATCCACAGTCCAACAGAGGCCCCCAGCATCTTTAACAGGGTCATTGCATCAGACACATCTTTAACTTTCAGGCCTCTCCTCTACTCCCCAATAAAATACCCTTTCTGGTACTCCTTTGCTTTGCAAACGCCTTCAACTTTGGAAAAGCCCTTCCTTACATTTTGTCCTCACCTTTCAGCAGCTTTTCTGCCAATTCCAACATGGCAGCTGAGCTGTCCACACACATATACTCCCGTAGGCTCTGGCCCCAAGTACTATGAGCAGCCCTAAAGTGGCAAAAAATAAATCATCACGTTCTCATGACAAAGTTATCCCTACAAGAGACCCCTCTGTCCCTAACCCAACCTTGGGGAAACAGAGTGCTATGTTAAAATAGTTAGAAAAACTAGCAATCTTATTTTCTTGTTTCATCTACAACTCTTTAGAAGACTCAAAAACTACATGAACACACACACAAAAATCTTGATGATACGTAAATCCCTGTCCGAGATCAAATTCCTTTCCTTTTTTATCCTTCTTAATGTGGGTTTTTTCACTTGACATTTAAGTTCTGACCCTAATTTATATACCTTCTCATGCCTTGTCTAATCTGAGGGAAGAAACACATCAGTTCCCAATTTTCCTCTTTTTCCTTTGGTTCTCCAATCTCTTGATATTGACGTGGTATAAGCTAGCTCTAGCTCTCTATAGAGTTGGAACTGACAGAGACAGAGAAAGATACTCACCAGGTGACAGAGCCAGTACCTGAGCCAAAGTCCATCAAGGTTTGTGGCTGGAACTCTGGAAGGCGAGCTTGGATCTGAAGAAATATTCAATACCCCACAGTGGGGAAGACAGACATACATTTAGGGTCTTGGTAAACATGAATTAGGGGACCGCAACAGAGGAAATGAGACATGAATGTCTTTTAAGATTCAGTGTAGCTCTTAAGAACAGTGATTCTAAACCTTTTTTGGGTCAAAAATTCCTTTCAGACGATAAAGACAACCTCTCGAAAAAAATGCACATGTAATGTCCCAAGAATCTTGTCCCAGAAGATTACTTTATGAAGAAGGGAACTGATAGTAAAAAGTTTCTGGTTGGAAGTTGAGGGAATTTCACCTCATGGAAAGCTCTGGAGACTGCTGCAAAGCCACCATCCAATCTTGCTGCCATATACACCAGGCTCAGTCCCTCACTGTAGCTGCCAGAAAAATCAGACATACCACTGGGAATTAACCTCTATCCTGCAGCTACCCTCCAGACTTTTAGGAAATGAAATCTTTGCAAAGGAAGAGTCCAGCTCAACCCTTTCACTGATCAACACAGAAACGTCTTAGGGAGGCTTACAAACCAGATTACTTTTTCAAACACTAAAGGGTGTAATTGTATTTCCCCAACTCTCCTTCTCAAAAGCCAAACTTTTCCTTCTCCTGCAGCCCTTTTAGTCTCCCTTACCTCAGTTCTTGCCAATGATAGGTAGTTCTGCGCAAGGCATGCAGGATTTCTTCATGATGTTTCTCTGTCTGACATGAGTCTGGGGTAAGAACAAGGACTGGAAGTAAGGACCTAGGAAGAACAGGGCTCAGATACAATATCTGAATTTACTGCCTGCCATTCCCCACCAGTTCCCACATGGAAAATGCTTAAGAGAGAAGCGAAACTAGAGAAGAGTTTCAGGTAAGAATAATAATGACCACCACCACCACCATAGTATATCAGATAATATATTGCCTCTAACAGCAGTTCTTTCAATTCAACCAACTCTATCTCACAGGTTTTGTTCTGTATTAAAAGCAAGTGTAATAAAAAGTTAAAGGATAGGATAAAGACAGTACTTTGTAGATTTCTTCAATTCCCCCAAATTTAATAATGTGATGTCTCCAAAGTTCCTATAGGAAGGAAAGGGGCTTGAAAAACTTGTCTTACAATTGTGTTCAGTTCAGTACTGTTTTACCTACGGAGTGCCTACTATGAACCAGGTACTACAAGAAGTTCAGGGAATACAAGATGAACAAAAGGCAGGCCTCTTAATAGGAAGGAATTCACAATCATGAAAATAACTTGACAAACGAATTCTCCTTTCCCTGTAGTACTGGAGAGGGACTTTATTTTACCTGAACAAAAACTTAGACGGTCTTAATCCAGTGGACTTGAGGAAAAAAAAAAGATCTAAATTTCAACAGTAGACTGAAGCACTCATTGACCTTTACTAAAGCCCTGAATTTAGTAGGCAATCTCTGAAATTACCTATCTTCTTTTAGAAAGGCAACATTATGAATAACTACTCTGGTTAGAAAGTCAAATAAGAAACTGCAGTATTTATTTAAGAGGCTGCAGAATTATTACTCGCTCTTCATTTCTCTCTGCTCTTTCTATTTGGCTTACTCTTTATTTTTAAGACCCACCTGCGTTTTCCAGGATTTTTTTCTCAAGAAGAACTGCCCGTCTTTGTAGCTCCTCTGGCTCTACAGGTAAATGCCGGCTCCAGAGATAATTGGTTAGGGCTTGCACCTGCTTCTCCATATTGGGCATCGCGCTCCCTATGGACCAAAGATGCAAAGAGGAATCACTTGTACGCAGGGCCCAATCTCCGCTTCTTGAGCTTCCATTTCCCACCTTTACTCACCTAGCAGCAGTAACTGCGCGGCTTCGGCCAATGCTTGCGGCAGCCGCACGCATGACAGCTGCAGGATTCCAGGGTGCCGGCGATGGGGCCTCTTCCCCAGGAAATCGGACTTGTTATCCACGTGGGATACGCCGGGCACGAGGGCAGCAAGCGCCTGCAGAAAAAGAAAAGCTAATGGCGGGGCACAGAGGATGGCTGCGGGCACTGGCTAAAGGAGGAACTGCCGAAAGCGCACCTCCTCGGAGAGGAGCTGTTCTTGAGATCCACAGCCTCTTTTGAAAGCAGGGAAAATAGGTACTCACTCGGAACTGGGGAGCTATTCCAAAACTGCGGCGCCATCTGCCTATTGTCAGCAGATACCGCGACCCTCTCCCGGTCGCCATGGAGCCAGCGGTGAACCGGAACCGGAAATTTAGGTGCGGAGTCTGTCACTCTCACTAGCTGCAGCGAACATCCTGCGCGAACATTGGCGCCGCGCAGCAACAGCCAATGCGGAGAACGAGTGCTTGCTAGTAGCCAATAAACAATCGATCTGTATATCGCCTTGGAGGCCGTTTGTGCACCTCAATTCCAGCGTAGCCAGCCGGAAGCTAGGTGACTTCCACGCTGCGTTGTGATTTGTCTCCGCCTCCAGAAATCGGAGGGGCGGGGTTAGATAGGTATGGGCTGGCCCTATGCTGGATTCCCCAGAAACGCGTCACAGGAAGGCAAAGAATTTGTGTTTGTATTAACTACCAGTGTTCTTTGTTTAACCTTCTGGAGAACACTGAATTCTTGGAGTTTTTACCTCCCGTGTGGAATGGAGAGACTGCAGTAATGGGAAGATGAACAAGGAAAGCCAGATTTAGGAGACGAAATTGATGGAATAATAGATAATAATGTTTCTTACTTGTTAGTTTCTCTTAATATTAAACCAGTACTTTTAAACCAGGTAAATAGCTACCATGAGAACCTTATGTGACAGGTAGTGTGGCAGGTATAAATAAGGTATGGTACTACCTTATTTAGTCCCCATACTTCTAAAGGATAGATTTTGCACCCAAGGAAAGTGAAAGTTCAGGTGGCTAAATATTCTGCTTGAGATCCAAGAGCTTGTTAGGTGAGAACAAGTTCTAAACCTTGGCAATCTAAGTCTGATCTTCACCTTTAGACATATGCTCTGCTGGTAGTATTGGTACTTAAAAGGCAAGTTAGCAAGTGTCAATTTGTCAAGTGCTGATGACAAATTGGTACTTTCTATCTGGGGGCTTCTCTGGTAGCTCAGTTGGTAAAGAATCTGCCTGCAATATAGGAGACCTGGGCTCGATTCCTGGGTTGGGAAGATACCCTGGAGAAGGGAATGGCAACCCACTCCAGTATTCTTGCCTGGAGAGTCCCATGGACAGAGGAGCTTGGGAGGCTACTGTCCATGGGGTTGCAAGAGTCAGACATGACTTAGCAACTAAACCACCACCACCATCTACATCTATGAGGATTAAATTATGACCTGCTGTAGCTGCTGACCTGTAGCATCCTCTGAAAGGATTTCAGGATGGAGATCAAGAATGAGGCATTTTGTGCTCTGGGAAAAACTGGCAGAAAGTCCATATGTTTTCAGGAGATGATTTTCATGAGCCCAATTTTTGCATCTTCTCGTATTTAGAAAAGCACCAACATCGTTCATGGTGATGTCTGCTCCCCATGACTAGCAGTAACCTTCACATGACTAGCAACAACCTTTTGCAAAAATTTGTGCTTGATTGCTTGTATTCCCCCTCCTTCACCAAAATCACATATATACGGACCTTGCCTCGTGCCTCTTCAGAACAGTTTCTCAGAGCTATCTGAAATGCTGTCTCCTGGCCTCTAAGTTCTCATTTTGCCCCCAAATAAAAGTTAATTCACAACTCATCACAGTCTGCGATGCAGGTCTGACCTCTGTGAAAGACGGAGGGAAAGAAAACAGGTTGGATAGGCACAGTTCTAAAAAGGTTCAGCCAGGCTAATGGAGAGTCTTTGAGCTCAAGGTGGCTATCAGAGAAGTTGTGCTTCCTGAGAAATAGGCCTGACTTAGTATCCGAGCTACACTCAGTCACTGTCTGAGAGCAGCCCATAAGAAGCATATCAGATTCACAGGCTAGCAGTTGGGGTCATCAGTTAATTATGATTACTACAGCAGGAGATCTGAGTAGTGCATTTTCACACTTGCCCTAGAACCACACAGATCTGCTTTGATAGGTTCAAGAGACGATTCCTTCAAGCCTTATATGGGACTCCGTTTTTGAAGAGAAATTTGGAAGAAAGAGAGGGAAAATAAAGTCACTGTTACTGTGGTTGATTTCAGGGCTGAAGTTATCCTCTCCTTCCTTTACATTAATTCTCATTCCCCCTTGCCCTCAGCTGTGACAGTGGCATGTCTGGTATTAGAACCCAAACCCTCTATCCTGAATGGTCCAAACCCTTGATAGTCATATCTTTCCCCAGCTGACATTGTAGTACATATAGCCTCACAGTTACATGGGAATTCTGGGAAGCACCCAAGTAGATCACTTTGGTTTTGCATTGCTGGGGTCCAGCCTTGGTTGGATCCAGGGATTCCCTTGGGAGGATGGCGTTGGCAATTAAGAGAAATAGAGAAAGAGATAAGGAAAGAATTTTGCAGTTAAGAAAATAGAGGAGAGAAAAGAGGCTGATATTCCTTGGTTTATGCAGAAAGCCAATAAAGCCTCAGCACGGGACTTGCTCTGTTCACGTAGGCTGCAGGCGCCCTCTCGAATCGTGGAAGATGCCCCACCTTAGGCACCTTCTCGAGTGGGTCTTAGAAGCCCAGGCAAGAAAGTGAACGCAGAGGGCCTCTGGGCTCCAGGGAATCAGCCTGAAAAGGAAAAGGAAAGAGAAAGAATGACATGGGGAGACCAAGCCTGATGATCAAGGCCCACACTGTATTTTCCAAAGTAGTTTTTATACCTTAAGTTGTGCATAGAGGATAATGGGAGTTGGGGGGGCGTAGAGTCATGCAAGGTCAGCAGTCCTTGATCCTTACCGAAGCCAGGCTTTCTTTCTGCAAACTTATCATATGCAAAAGCTTTAGGTGACTTACATCATCTTCTGGCCAGGAGGCTTGTTAACATTTTATGAACCTTTCTTCAGAAAACTTATTTTTCTCTAAAGGTGATTATTCTAAAGTCAGGCGCCACCCTCCAAAAGCATTAGATAAAGTTGCATTCCTATAGGGCAAAAGTGTGGTGGGCTATAACAAGAAAAGAATTAATTCAAGGGTCCAAGGTTACAAATATTAAAGCTACTACTTACATTTCTATACACCAACTATATTAATCAATACACTCCCAGGGACATAGTAGGTAAGGGATATGAAAACTTGGCAGCAAGCATTAGCTCAACAAAGAAATCCTCTACTAGTTCTATTCTAACAATTTTAACTCTCTGAGAAGCTCTGCATTGTTAGAATATCTTAAGCTTCCCATGCCTCTTGTGGTTGGGAGGCTGTGAATCTGAACAAACCTGTCAGGCAAGCTAGAAAGTCATCAGAGGGGTTTGAATTGAAACACTCCTATTATGCCCAGGAGAATTATTAACTAGAGGTCTAAATTGATTTTCTTTAGAGAAAGGTGGTCAGGAATAGCTCCCCCTTAATGTCAGGGGAGTTGGTAAAAGTCATAAAATAGTAAAACAGACAGATTCTGGTTTTGGGGTAGATGCTTGGGCAGGTCCAGGAGGGGGCGCCCTTGAGCCCTGACTCGCCTTGCCCATCAGGGCTCTCCCGTACGGCCTTGTCATGGGTGTGAACTCCCGTGTTGGCTCCCAGCACTGCATGAATTCTTCTCTGCTCTCATTGTGTAAAAAAGAGTCCTACCTCTTCCTTCTAATTAGTGTTACTTAGCTCTGACAGTGGAGAAAGCAATGGCACCCCACTCCAGTACTCTTGCCTGGAAAATCGCATGGACGGAGGAACCTGGTGGGCTGCAGTCCATGGGGTTGCTAAGAGTCGGACATGACTGAGCAACTTCACTTTCACTTTTCACTTTCATGCATTGGAGAAGGAAATGGCAACCCACTCCAGTGTTCTTGCCTGGAGAATCCCAGGGACGGGGGAGCCTGGTGGGCTACTGTGTATGGGGTCGCACAGAGTCGGACACGACTGAAGCGACTTAGCAGCAGCAGCAGGAGCAGCCCTGACAGTTCGGTAACTCCTCATCTTCTGCTCCCTAGACCTAAGAAATCCAAAGTGTTATGGCAGCAGCTGTAGATTGTAGTTCAGTGAGACCCTCGATATATCCCTTGACAAGAATGCATCCTCTTTGGGGACCTGAACCTTTGACTTGACAGAGCCCAGCATTACAGAGATGAAAGCATGAAATTTCCATGGGTCAGAAGGAGTGATGGTAAAGGAAACCATTCCTGCTTCTACTCCTTGGTTATCAGACCTATGTAATCATCATATTGGGGTATTATTTAGAGTTTTCTGATTCAATATGTACACTGCATCCTGAAGGATGGTACCCCATCTTTTCAGAATGTTCCCTCCAAGCTGTTGTTTCAGCTGTGCCCTTAGAGAGCCAGCCTGTAGCTTTCCCCTCTCCTACCCTCCCTTCCTCTTCCCTTCCCTTCCTTTTTCTTTCCTTCCCTTGTCAGCAGAGTCGGACAAAACTTAGCCACTCAGTTCAGTTCAGTCACTCAGTCATGTCTGACTCTTTGCAATCCAATGAATCGCAGTATGCCAGGCCTCCCTGTCCATCACCAACTCCCGGAGTTCACCCAAACTCATGTGCATCCGGTGATGCCATCCAGCCATCTCATCCTCTGTCATCCCCTTCTTCTCCTGCCCCCAATTCCTCCCAGCATCAGGGTTTTTTCAAATGAGTCAACTCTTCGCGTGAGGTGGCCAAAGTATTGGAGTTTCAGCCTCAGCATCAGTCCTTCCAATGAATACCCTGGACTGGTCTCCTTTAGGATGGACTGGTTGGATCTCCTTGCAGTCCAAGGGACTCTCAAGAGTCTTCTCCGGCACCACAGCTCAAAAGCATCAATTCTTCAGCGCTCAGCTTTCTTCACAGTCCAACTCTCACATGCATACATGACCACTGGGAAAACCATAGCCTTGACTAGATGGACATTTGTTGGCAAAGTAATATCTCTGCTTTTCAATACGCTATCTAGGTTGGTCATAACTTTCCTTCCAAAGAGTAAGCGTCTTTTAATTTCATGGCTGAAATCACCATCTGCAGTGATTTTGGAGCCCAAAAAAGTAAAGTCTGCCACTGTTTCCCCATCTATTTCCCATGAAGTGATGGGACCAGATGCCATGATCTTAGTTTTCTGAATGCTGCTGCTGCTGCTGCTGCTGCTGCTGCTGCTGCTAAGTCGCTTCAGTCGTGTCCGACTCTGTGCGACCCCATAGACGGCAGCCCACCAGGCTCCTCTGTCCATGGGATTCTCCAGGCAAGAATGTTGAGCTTTAAGTCAACTTTTTCACTCTCCTCTTTCACTTTCATCAAGAGGCTTTTTAGTTTTGCTTCACTCTCTGCCATAAGGGTGGTGTCATCTGCATATCTGAGGTTATTGATATTTCTCCTGGCAATCTTGATTTCAGCTTGCAACTTAGCCACTAAGCAATAACAAATACTGATGCTGAGCAGGGCCCTATGGGACTCCTGGGTAGAAAGCCTTTCTGTGTCCCCAATTTCTTTGATTATAGGAAATAGCCTTCATTCAGCCTCCATGAACTTCCCTGAGTTTCAATGGCCAGATCCAGCAGTTACTAATTAGGGAAGGGAGAAGATGCAAGACAAGGGAGAAATAGTCAAGAGAAACAATAGTGCAGCCTTGGGGCAGGGTCCTGGTTCCCCATCAGAGGATACACACAATAATATCTTTGAGTTGTTTTGCAGATACTGAAACCCCCTCCCAGAGGAAGAAGTTAACTATCAACAATGGTATGCTGCCCAGATAAGAAGCACGTAGACCTCAGACCAGTTGAAACTGGAAGGCTGATGATGTTGACTCATCCTTACCTCACTACCAACCCATTAGAAGAATGCAAACCGGTCACTGCCTTGATCCTTATCACTTACTTGACTATAATACTTCTCCCTATTCCCCAGGGAGGAGAGCACAGTATTTGAAGTGCTAACCTACTGTGTTCCTTCTTTGCCTGGCAGGGAAATAAAGCCACTGTATCTTTTTTTCTTTATAACTCTATCTCTATATTTCTATTGGACATCTGTGCATGGAGAGCCAAGATTTTGGCATCAGTACCAATTAATGCTTTGCATTAGTCCTTTGTTTTCCTTTAGAAGTAAGTGATACTGTTGTAATAACTTCAAAAGAAATTAGGGGAGATCTTATGAACTATGGTTAAAAATAGAATGTGGTAGTTTAGCTACTTCTCCTTGGATATAATCCCCCGTATCTTTGATTTTACTTATCAAGCCAGTAGAGCCACCTGATGATGACTGCACTAACTTTTCATCTTATGATATATGACTTCTGTCTTGCCCAGATTTGATAAATAATTTATCCTCACACAACTCACTGATGCAGGCTACATAGGAGGTCTCAAGCCATAGTCTTGATGCCAAAGGCCGTGTCGTTCTTCCTCCTGCACTGTCCCTGGTTATCATGGTAATGAAAGTGGGATCTCACTGCGGTATTTAATTGCCTCAATAGAAGGATTTTCTTTTCTTAGTTAAAATATGCCCTGCTGAATTAGTTTGAGAAATATCCAAGATGTGTGGGTAAACTGAGTGAAACCGTATGGGGCTCCTAGGCATGGAAGCATTTTCTGTCTCCCATTCCTTATAGGCAAGATTCCAGCCCCATGTCTTCCTTGAGTTCCAAATGGCAGATTCAAACAATTGCTAACCAAAGGAGGAACAGTCAAGAAACCCCCTGAAGCAATATTAACAGGACCAGAGATGCTAGTCTCAAGATTAGGAGACTGACCGTTTGAGACAAGATTAAGGGAGTGCAGGGCCTTGTTGTTGCTGTTGTTCAGTCGCCAAGTTGTGTCCGTCTCTTTGTGACACCATGGGCCGCAGTGCTCCAAGCTTCCCTGTCCTTCACCATCTCCCAGAGCTTGCTCAAACTCATGTCCATTGAGTCAGTGATGCCATCCAGCCCCAAAATCTCATACTCTGTTGCCCCTTTCTCCTCCTGCCTTCAATCTTTCACAGCCTCAGGGTCTTTGCCAATGAGCTGGCTCTTTGCATCAGGTGGCTAAAGTATTGGGCTTCAGCTTTAGCATCGGTCCTTCCAATGAATATTCAGGGTTGATTTACTTTAGGATTGACTGGTTTGATCTTCTTGCTGTCCAAGGAAGTCTCAAGAGTCTTCTCCAGCACCATAGTTTGAAAGCATCAATTCTTCGGCACTCAGTCTTCTTTATGGTCCAACTCTCACATTCGTACATGATTCCTGGAAAAACCATAGTTTTTACTAGGGGAAGCACACTGACTGAAACTGCCCATCCTAGCCAGGCACCATGGTAACCATTTGCGTGAGTTGTTTTCTGACAGGAGGTCCTGGTAAGGAATATGGAACAAATAAGCCACCGCTAACCAGAAGAGTTTGGGAAAGGTCAAAAGGAGACACCACATGTCAGATCACCTCCCAGAATCCTTCTGGCTGGCATCCATCTTGGTTGAGCGATGCATGTGCCACCAGGAAGGACTCTGAGTCAGAATGATTGGTCAAAGACAACCCAGTAACTAATCCCAGTACCATAAAATGCGAAACTTTGAGCCATGTGGCAGAGCAGAGGTTCCGTTACCCTACTGCTCTCCACTTGGGCACCCCTTCCCAATAAAATCTCTTGCTTTGTCAGCGCATGTGTCTCCTCAGACAATTCATTTCTGAGTGTTAGACAAGAGCCAACTCTCGGACCCTGGAGGGATCCCCCTTTCTGCAACATATGGACCTTTGTTGGCAAAGTGATGTCTCTGCTTCTTAATACACTGTTTAAGTTTGTCATAGCTTTCCAAGGAGCAAGTGTCTTTTAATTTCATAGCTGCAGTCACCATCCACAGTGATTTTGGAGCCCAAGAAATTAAAATCTGTCACTGTTTCCACTTTTTCCCCTTCTACTTGCCATGAAATGATGAGACCAGATGCCATGATCTTAGTTTTTTGAATGTTGAGTTTTAAGTCAGCTTTTTCACTCCCCTCTTTCACCCTCATCAAGAGACTGTTTAGTTCCTCTTCACTTTCTGCGCTTATAGTGGTATCATCTGCATATCTGAGGTTGCTGATATTTCTCCTGGCAATCTTGATTCCAGCTTGTTCTTCAGGGAATTCCCTGGTGGTCCAGTGGTTAGGACTCTATTCTCTCATTGCTGAGGGCCCAGGTTTGATCCCTGGTTGGGGAACTAAGTTCCCACAAGCACAGCAAAAAATAGAAAACCCAGCTTGTGCTTCATCCAGCCTGGCATTTTGCATGATGTACTCTGCATATAAATTAAATTATCAGGATGACAATATAAAGCCTTGACATACTCCTTTCCCAATTTTGAACCAGGCCCTGCACACACTCTAATCTTGTCAGGGACCCAAGCCTTGAACCATTGCTATAAAACTTCTTATCAAATCCTTCTTGGTTGGGACACACAGTTTTTGAGGGCAGGAGCCCACTGTGTCTCCCTTTGCCTGGCAGAGCAATAAAGCTATTCTTTTCCACTTTAGAACTTTGAGATTTGATTTGGCACTGGTGTACAGAGAGGCTGAGTTTTCAGCATCATGAGGACAGAATTTCTAAAATGCAGGTGACTGTCTGATTTGCTCACCGCTATATGCATAGCACTTAGGATAGTGCTTGTTACATCAAAGGCACTCAGAAAGAAATGTCAGTTAAATAAGTATTAGTATTCTAAGAATGACTCTGTTGTCTTCATATAAGAATAAAAAGTTAACTAAAGTATCATTCTCTTGGTGTCCACATGGTAATTTTTATTTTTTCAATGGAATGACATGGATTATTATTGTCTGTACTCCTCTTTTGGGCTTCCCTGCTGGCCCAGTGGTAAAGAATACACTGGCCAATGCAGGAGATGCAGGTTCAATCCCTGGGTTGGGAAGATCTCCTGCAGTAGGGCAGTGCAACCCACTCCAGTGTTTTTGCCTGGGAAATGGACATGGCAGCCCACTCCAGTGTTCTTGCCTATGGGCAGAGGAGCCTGGCAGGCTACAGTCCATGCGGTCGCAAAAGAGTTGGACAGGACTTAGTGACTTACAGCAACAAAATATGTCCTTCTATTAGTGGTCTACTTTTCCTACTTAGGAATTTTCAGAATGCTGTTCTTTTGTTATGTTTTAGACATTCTTTTTAAAAGCAATGGTGGGAATTGCCCATGGTGAGAATCTGTGAGGTCTACCTATTTCTAAAACCAGTTCCCTACCTCCTGCCAAAGAAATATTTCTTCTATCTTTGATTATTGATTCTGTGTCTTGTGCTTTATATTCATTTTTGGAATCTCAGTATGTTTTAAGTTAATTCTCTAGGAATCTCTGGCATCATCCTTTTCTTCCCTGCTGTGGTTAAGGACTGTATCATTACCAACTGAATTAACACCTGTTCCAATGTTTAGATATTTAGGTTTTTGGCATTTGACTGTGCTTTGAAAACTGTACTTTCTACAGAATGGAAAGGGGGAGTTATTTAAAAAAATATGTATTCTAAAGTAGAGATTTGGGGCCCTTTCAGGTTAATAGGTCCTATTAATAGATTAGGGGGCCAAGTTAGATATTCAACAAGTAGACAGGGTGCATTTCTACTGGTTCGACTTTTGTGTTGTTGGAATGTAATTTAAATGTGACTCTGGGCTCAGAGTGATTCTTGCCCCAGGGAGGGAAGGCAAGATCAAGAAAATTCTCTAACAGTGATAAAGATTCACTGGATTGACCAAATTGAGTTAGAATAGATTTATTTACATCTTTCTTATGACTTTGAAGGATTCAGCAGGCCAAGAACTACAAGAAAGTATATGTGTTTTATTCTGAGTAATAAGATTGAGTATAAAGCCCATAGGCTTCAGGATTTCAAAGTACAGGCAATCCTGAGAGAACATATTTATGACACACCACATTCACTTGACTAATGCAGCATTTACATTTATTTCTGTCAATTAGCTAAATGGGGAGTAAGTGAATGTGTAGTATAGGAAAACAGGAACAGAGACACCAACCTAGAAACAATGTCTTCATCATGCCAGTGTTTTCATGCATTTCACTGCTGCCTAGTAACTGCTGCATATTGGTGACCTCCACCTGCAAGATTTTCTTCCTCACTTTTGCACAAGAAGGCTGAGTCCCTTCAGAGACTAATGGTCATGGTCTGCAGGAAATCCGACTCAGCTCTCTCCATTGGAAGTAAAGGGATATTGGAGCTCAATTGCTCAATATTCAGAGACGGTGTGGTTTCCCAGACTTATATGCTAAAACTCATACCAGGGTTTGAGGGTTAGTGCAGACTGCTGGGAACCTGACCCTAGATTCTCATCAGTTCTTCCACAAAAACTGGATGTTTGCATTACTTATTTCAGATATAAACACAAGTTCTACTTTTAAAATTTTCTCTCAAAGACAGATTTAAAAATAAGATTTACATACACATATTTATGAGATTTAAAAATAACAATATGTTTATAATTTGACAAGGTGAAGTAAAAGCTCTTGGTCAAAACAATTCACTTCAGTAGGAGGTGAGGCATCCTTTTAAAAATACCTAAACAAATAGCTTCCCAGATGGCTCAGTTGTAAAGAATCTGCCTACCAATGCAGAAGACACGGATTCGAGCCCTTGAGAAGATCCCCTGGAGGAGGGAATGGCAATCCACTCCAGTATTCTTGCCTGGGAAATCCCCTACAGAGAAGTCTGGTGGACTACAATCCACAGGGTTGTAAAAATCAGACGTGATTGAGCGACTGAGCACAAACAAGTCTCACAAATCACCATATGTGTCCAATATTAGTTGGCTGGCATCCATCTGATTTGTCCCATGTGCTTTAGAGTTATAAGCAGTCTCCTACTGTTACTCAATCTTTTCATCAACTGAGGACCACATCCTGGGCTGGGCAGGTTGCTTCAAGGGAACTGAGTTCCTTTCCTGGTCATCAACCTAAAGGAAACCTTTATGTTTGTTTGTTTATAATTAAATATTCCTTATTTTTTTTTGTCCATGCCAGGTGGCATGTGGGGTCTATTTCCCCAACCAAGGATCAAACCTGTGTCCCCTACATTGCAAGGCAGATTCTTAACCACGGGAATACCATAAAAATCCATAAGAAGCCCTGGTATTTTTAAGCTGTAGCAAAACAGGCAAAGCACTCCAACCAGCATCAGCCTTGACTGGTAATAGTTGTTGTTCATTTTGAAGGTAGGTCTTCTCAGTACATTTACCTACAAAGATAACGCTGTTATCAGGGTAATCTTTGGAAAAGGGAGTACATACAGCTATGTGTACATATGTGAGGGTATTATAGGGCCCTTTCCACCTTTTTGGACAGCAATACCACAGAAATGAGTAATTGTTTCCACAAGACAACTAACAAGGACTTACTATATAGCTCACGGAACTCTACTCAATATCTTGTAATAACTTTAAGGGAAAAGAATCTGAAAAGAAATATATATAGATATATAGATATTTGTATAACCGAATCACTGTGCTGTGCATCTGAAACTAACATGATATTACAAATCAACTATACTTCCATTAAAAAAATAAGCGAGTTATAAAGATGTAATGAACAAAAAAAAAGACTCTTAGGTAAGCAAAAATTTTTATTGAAAGAGATATCTTGTGCATAAGGGAGAAGATGAGGGGAAAAGTGTCAGTTCCCTGAGTAGAAGGGGCAAGTTGTTTTTGTAACAAAAGGAGGGTTTGTCTCGTGATCACCAATAATCTCCAGAAATCATGAAACTTGTTTGATCTTCAGCAGGTGGCTCCAAGATAGCTATCAGGAATAGGAGTTCTTCTGTGAGGGAATAGAAGTACATAAAAAATTTCTGTAAGAAAGCACCAGAACAGATAAGGTTAAAATTTATAGTTGAGTTTCTTGTCTTGTGGCAACTAAGTATACTCATTAGTGTAACAGAGAAAGAGGTAAGCTTTTACTGCTGTGAGCCTGATTTTTGTCTCTGGAACTAAGGCCCCTAGAGCCTTTGTTTTTTAGCTTCCAAGTCCTGTTTTTCCCAAGACCATTCACTAGTCCTTTTCCAAAATGGCTGTACTTTTGTCTTCCTGTCTCTAGAGCATGTGTATGTATCTGTCGTGGAGGTGGAGTGTGAATGTGTATCTGTCATGGAGGTGGAGTGTGAATGGATGGTGACTACGTGTGTCTCTCTCCTACAGATGTCTCTGCATCTATAAGAAACCCAAGAGTTAGGTAGAGGGAGAGATGATCATTGCTAGGAGCAAGGGAGAGGGGCTTTGCTGTCCTTGACTCACCTCTCTGCTTTCTTGGTCCTGCACACCCAGGGTATGCCATGGGGATACAGTGGCCCCTGTGTTTGGCATGGCTCTTCCTAATTTTCCTTTCCAGTTCCCTTCCTAAGTCAATCCTGAATCTGACTTCTCGTCACCATGCCCCAGCTAACTCAGCTGTCCCTCCTGACCTATGGTTCTTATTCTGTTCTTCCTCATTTCTAGCTCATTTGGAAATCACATTCATCTGCTCTCTTAGAGGCCCTCTCTGGCTTCTTTCTGGGGATTCATAGCTTTTGTAAATGATCAAGATTGCTCCTTTTCTTGACCCCAATATTCTCTATATGCAGCATTCTCTGGCTCTGTTCTAGCTCTTGATACAATATGGTTGTATACAAGCCTGGTGTGCTCCAGTCCATGGGGCTGAAAAGACTCCGACAAGACTGAGCAACTAAACTGAACTGAAAGGTGATTCCGGTCCTGGTTGATAAGAATCTTGGGAAAGGAAAAGGAAATAATCTTTGGAAGGATGGCTGAAAGCAGAGGAAAAGGGTAATCTAAAGGCCCCTGGGATGGGAGGAAGCATAAAAATGCATGATCCACCCATGCATGAACTCTCCAGCCTCTGTTCATTGTCATCAAATGCTGATAGCATCAGTGACCCAGAAACATATGGAGAGCCCCAGAGTCTAATGTACTCCTCCTCAAACTTTCTTACTATAGGCATACGAATCCTTCATACCAGAAATAGCTCTTTAACTTTCATATAATCATGTTCCTTCCAAAGTCCTGGCAAGAATACTGGAGTTGAAAACATCAGAGAATCAATGGAATGTGGAATGTCTTCTGTTTAAAGGAAGCAGGGCACACAGATTGACCTTGAAAAAAATTGAAAAAATTTTTTTGCCTTCATTTCAGCAAAATCTCTGTCCAGATTTTTACATAATTTATGTCCTCTGGACAGCAATAGATGTCAAATTAGCCAGACTTTCTTGAATTATAGTTATTGATTTTTAAAAATGAATTTAATTTGAAAATATTTTGCTTTGTTAAGTCCATAGCAACTGGTATTATCAATACAGTTCTTAAAGCAATAGTTAGATTTGGAAATGAATTGTTGGTTTTACATATCGTGTTCTCACACTATAATGGGGTTGCATATGTTAAATTAACATTATTGTATTGTATTAAGGATTATTTTATTATATAAAGTACTATATACCTTATATTGCAACTTTGTTACTATGTCTTAAACCGGTATCTAGATACACAGAGAATTATAAAGAATTAGTATCAAGTTCACACATGTTGTCCTAACTTACATATATATAAATTTAAGAGTAACGACATTGTTGGCTATTGCAAACTGTGCCTCAGCTGCAATGTACAACTGTTAGGAATATTGTGTTAATTTTTGAGTACCTTCAGAACTATGCATTGAAACATGAAGGGAAAAAAGAAAATAGGTGCTTGGTACTATGATATGTCATAGTATAAAAATGTATTTCGAGGGTTACCCTTGTGGCTCAGTGGTAAAGAATCTGCCTGCTGATGAGGGAGATGTGGGTTCAATCCCTGATCTGGGAAGATTCCACATGCTGTGGAGCAAATAAGTCCGTGCGCCACAAGTACTGAACCTGTGCCCCAGAGCCGGGGAGCCACAACTACTGCGCCCACACGCCCCACGTACTGAAGCCTGTGCGTCCTACAGGCCTTGCTCTGCAACAAGAGAAGCTGCCGCCACGAGAAGCCTGCACCCTGCAACTAGAGAGTGGCCCCCACTCTCTGCAGCTAGAGAACAGCAGCCTGTGCAGCAACGAAGACCCAACACAGCCAAAAATAAATAAATAAAACCTTCTTTTAAAATGTATTCCATTCATGCTCTCTGAGAGGAAGAATTTGACAAATTTGTCTTTTTTTTTTTTTTAACCTATATGTTCCTGCTGTCTAGTCCTCCCTTGTACTTGGAAGCAATGTCTGGCGGAAGCCCAATCTACAAGCAGTCTTGTCACTTAGACACAGTCACCTTTAAGAGTTTGGGCAAGAGATGTGGGAGGTGTTTCCCCCTGACTTAGAGCCATGTCAGTCCTGGAAGCAGAAGTTCAGAATGATTTTAGGTTGCAGAGGATCCCAAGTGACAGAGGCACCTCTGTATTCTATAGTAAACTTTTTATTTATTTGTCTACATTAGTTACATATGGGATTTTCTTGAATGTGAGACCCAGGAAAGGGACTCCTCTTTCTTGGGCCAATGGGTAGTTCTGGCTGTACCTTCAGCACTTAGGCAAAGTCAGGTATATAGTCATAGCAAATTCCCAATAAGTATCTGATCAAAAAATTTTTGAGTGAATTGGATGAGTTCCTGAAGGAGATGTGTTGCTGACTCTCTGGATCTTCTACAGTTGGTAATTTTTTTTTTTTTTTAAAGAAGCATTTCTTTAGAGTGAGGAGGAGGACAATGAGGACAGATCAGAGGGAGAATATTTTCTGGGTAGGAAAAGTTTAGAATTGTCAGCCAAGAAGAGACTAGTTTAGAAATGTTCTCTAAACAAAATACAGATGAACTCTTAGTTGACTTTGTATGGGCATAAGGAGGGTAGTTTCTACTTGAGCCATGAAGGCAGGGCCCAGAGTTCAGAGTGAAAGAATGCTGCTTCTTTAGAGATCAAGGGATAAACAGTTCTGGCCTAAACTGGTGGCTCAGATGGTGACTGTAGCCACAAAATCAAAAGATGCTCGCTTCTTGGAATAAAAGCTATGACGAACCTAGACAGCATATTAAAATGCAGAGACATTACTTTGCCAAGAAAGGTCCATATAGTCAAAGCTATGGTTTTTCCAGTAGTCATGTATGGATGCAAGAGTTGGACTATAAAGAAAGCTGAATGTTGAAGAACTGATGCTTTTGAACTGTGGTGTTGGAAAAGACTCTTGAGAATCCCTTGGACTGCAAGGAGATCCAACAAGTCCATTCTAAAGGAGATCAGTCCTGAATATTCATTGGAAGGACTGATGCTGAAGTTGAAGCTCCAATACTTTGGCCATATGATGCGAAGGGCACTCAGAAAAGACCCTGATGCTGGGAAAGATCGAAGGCAGGAGGAGAAGGGGATGACAGAGGATGAGATGGTTGGATAGCATCACCAACTCAATGAACATGAGTTTGAGCAAGCTCCAGGAGATGGTGAAGGATGGGGAAGCTTGGCATACTGCAGTTCATGGGATCACAAAGAGTTGGACAGGACTAAGTGACTGAACAACAACAACAAACAGGTGGCTCATATAGTAAAGAATCCACCTGCAATGCAGAAGACATGGGTTTGATCCCTTGGTCAGGAAGATCCCCTGGAGAAGGAAATGGCAACCCACTCCAGTATTCTTGCCTGGGAAATCCCATGGACAGAGGAGCCTGGTGGGCTACAGTCCATGGAGTGACAAAAGAGTCAGATATGACTTGGTGACTAAACAAAAGCAAAATGGAGACTGGCAGTTATGTGTGAACTTTGAAATGAACTGGAGCAGGCTTCAAAGTCTGAATGGTGGGTGGCACTGTTCCATGCCAAATTCCTTAATGCTTGCTGTCATGTACTGTGAAAAATCATTGTGAAAAACCATGGCAGAAACATTCTTTCCCTAACCATCTATCAGAGGAAATGGGAGAGGCCACCTTCAGGGAGGTAGAGGGAGGGAGTAGAATCTCAGACCACATTTTTTGGAGAAAAAGACTGTCCTTGAAATTTACATGACAATAACTTAAACAGCTGATTGTAAATCTGGCTAAGAAGTTTTCAGGGTGGATATGCCCTTGACCTGTGCTCTGGCAGTACTATCTGTTTCTACTCTTGCTTTCCCTCTCCATCTAGAGGTTTAAGGGAAGACGTTCTAGAGAACGGACTTGGCAAATTTCAAGGGACAGACAGGATGGATCTTTTTCTTGTGCTTTTCCAGAAATTTTAGGCATCTGCTGAAAACTGTCAGACTGTATTTCTTTCTTTTTTTTTAACACTTAAAAATATAATTTGTTTATTTATTTATTTATAAATTTTATTTTATTTTTAAACTTTACATAATTGTATTAGTTTTGCCAAATATCAAAATGAATCCACCACAGGTATACATGTGTTCCCCATCCTGAACCCTCCTCCCTCCTCCCTCCCCATACCATCCCTCTGGGTCGTCCCAGTGCACTAGCCCCAAGCATCCAGTATCGTGCATCGAACCTGGACTGGCATCTCGTTTGCTGGGTCTTCATTGCTGCGTGAGGGCTTCTTGCGGTGGCTTCTCTAATCGCAGAGCACAGGTTCTCAGCTCACCAGCTTCAGTGGTTGCAGCATGTGAGCTTGGTTGCTCCGAGGCACGTGAAATCTTCCTGGACCAGGGATTGAACCCATGTCCTGTGCATTGGCAAGTGGATTCTTACTGACTGTATCATCAGGGAAGTCCCAGACTGTATTTCTTATCTGTAGTTTCTCAGTTCAGTTCAGATGAGTCGCTCAGTCATGTCTGACTCTTTGCAACCCCATGGACTGCAGCACTCTAGGCTTCCCTGTCCATTACCAACTCCCGGAGTTTACTCAAACTCATGTCCATAGAGTCGGTGATGCCATCCAAACATCTCATCCTCTGTCGTCCCCTTCTCCCACCTTCTATCTTTCCCAGCATCAGGGTCTTTTCCAGTGAGTCAGTTCTTCACATCAGGTGGCCAAAGTGTTGGAGTTTCAGCTTCAGCACCAGTCCTTCCAATGAATATTCAGGACTGATTTCCTTTAGGATGGACTGGTTGGATCTCCTTGCAGTCCAAGGGACTCGCAAGAGTCTTCTCCAACACCACAGTTCAAAAGCATCAATTCTTCTGTGTTTAGCTTTCTTTATAGCCCAACTCTTGCATCCATACATGACTACTGGAATAACAACCATAGCTTTGACTAGACAGACCTTTGTTGGCAAAACGATGTCTCTGCTTTTTAATATGCTTTCTAGGTTGGTCATAGCTTTTCTTCCAAGGATCAAGCGTCTTTTAATTTCATGGCTGCAGTCACCATCTGTAGTGATTTGGGAGCCCCCCAAAATAGTCTGTCACTGTTTCCATTGTCTCCGCATCTATTTGCCATGAACTGATGGGACCAGATGCCATGATCTTAGTTTTCTGAATGTTTAGTTTTAAACCAATTTTTTCAGTCTCCTCTTTCACTTTCATCAAGAGGCTCTTTAGTTCTTCTTTGCTTTCTGCCATAAGGGTGGTGTCATCCGCATATCTGAGACTATTGATATTCCTCCTGGCAATCTTGATTCCAGCTTGTGCTTCATCCAGCCTGGCATTTTGCATGATTTACTCTGCATAGAAATTAAATAAGCAGGGTGACAATATACAGCCTTGACGTACTCCTTTCCCTATTTGGAATCAGTCTGTTGTTCCATGTCCAGTTCTAACTGTTGCTTCTTGACCTGCATACAGATTTCTCAGGAGGTAGGTCAGGTGGTCTGGTATTCCCATCTCTTTAAGTATTTTCCAGTTTGTTGTGATCCACACAGTCAAAGGCGTTGATGTAGTCAATAAAGCAGAAGTGAAGTTGCTCAGTTGTGTCCGACTCTTTGCGACCCATGGACTGTAGCCTATCAGGCTCCTCCGTCCATGGGATTTTCAAGGCAAGAGTGCTGGAGTGGATTGCCATTTCCTTCTCCAGGGGATCTTCCCGACCCAGGACTCGAATCATGGTCTCCTGCATTGCAGGCAGATGCTTTACCGTCTGAGCCACCAGGGAAGCCCTAATAAAGCAGAAGTAGGTGTTTTTCTGGTATTGTCTTGCTTTTTTGATGATGCAACTCCTACCAAGAAAATAAAGTCTGTAATGTGGAGAATCTTAACTGCCCTGGGCCTAGTTTACAACCTAAGTTGTAAACCCTCTGAGGCCCATTGATATGGATATATGGAGGTTAGGAAACAAATCCTTTATTCAGCTACAAGATTGGGCCTGTGACTCCTTGCTTAAGGGGAGAAAGAAATTTGGCTGTAGCTTTGGTAAGTTGTCAGAGAAAGTGATTACTAAGATATAAAGAGACAGTTCACAAAAGAGGGTCATGGCTAGTCAGATAAACACTGGGGAAACTAACCTCACTAGTAAAGAAAAGCATGTTAAAACAATAGAATAGGGACTTCCCTGGCAGTTCAGTGGTTAAGACTCCGTACTTCCACTGCAGTGGGGATGGGTTCCATCTCTGGTAGGGAAACTAAGATCCTCTCATGCCTGACAGTGCATCCAAAAAGCAAAAACAAAAACAAACAAAAAACCCCCTCAAAATTAGGATGATTTTTTCCTTATAAACCAGCAAAGTTGCAGTGAAACTTATATTCCATAGCAGATGGCATTATAAATAGGTGTTAATTTTTTGGAGGGCAGTTGGCAATATACCAGGAGTCAAAAGGAGTGTTTTGGGTCCTTTGATCCATTGATCCCAGTGTTGTTTTTCTATAAACATTTATAGAGTCCTTGTATGATAACATTCAAGACAGAAACATCAGAGATTGGTGTTGCATATTGTGCTCTTCTCCGTCTGCAATGTGGGAGACCTGGGTTCGATCCCTGGCTTGGGAAGATCTCCTGGAGAAGGGAAAGGCTACCTACTCCAATATTCTGGCCTGGAGAATTCCATGGACTATCCATGGGGTTGCAAATAGTCAGACATGACTGAACGACTTTCACTTCACATTGTGCCCTTCAGGAATTGTCAGTCTGCTAGAAAAAAAACAAACCAATAATCCAATCATCATAATATAAGCGTGAATGGGGGAAGATATGAGCCCAACCACAGGTCTGGGAAGTGTATGGCAGGGGACAGGAAAGTTTTCCTGCTGAAGATGTCACCACACTGAATCTGGGAGGATAAATAATTACCCCAGAAAATCATGTATTCCAGGCAGAGGCAGACTAAGACCTGGAGTTGGCTGTCCCTGATTCAACATGACTAGAGGGTAGGCCTAGAAAGGATTTCAGGAAGTTATGTAACCATTCTCAAGGCTGACATTAGAAAAAAATTTTTACACGTTGCGTTTCTTTCCCTTGACTCTGGTTTTTATTTTCTACCTAGAGGTACATATTCAACCCTTCAGTTCTCTGGGATAGACAGAGGCAAATAGGGCACCTTGGCTGGCAAGCATGAACTGCATTCCCTGGGTCCCTTCAGCATAATGCAGGACTTCAGTGATCCCTAAGTCCCTAATAGGAAGCAGAGGGAAGCAGAGACAACTTCTTAAGTAGGAAAGCTGGAGCCACAGTGCACAAGACAGGCAAGACTCACATGATCCTTTCCCTTCCCATGGCAGTTTCATCTGGCACGAGGCTCCTGATGCCTTGGTAGAGCAGAGTCAGGCCACAGTATAGGAGGATGTGATGGGAATATAGGCTAATTGTCTCTGGGGAAGGGCGGACTTATTTCTGCTCACCAGCATTGCCAAGAGTGAGATGTGTGTGTTAGTTGCTCAGTTGTGTCCAACTCTTTGCCAACTCTATGGATTGTAGCCCGCCAGGATTCTCTGCCCATGGAATTCTCTAGGCAAGAATGCTGGAGTGGGTTGTCGTTCCCTTCTCCAGGAGATCTTCCCAATCAAGGGACTGAACCCTGGTCTCCTGCATTGCAGGCAGATTCTTTACTGTCTAAGCCACCAGGGAAGGGGACAAGGGTGAGATGGGAGACCTTTTAGAAGAGCCAGAGGTCAGCAGACATGACTGAAAGTCTGAGAATTATAACCTAAAGGAAAAGTTAAAGGCTTGGAGAGGGTAAAGTTTTGCAACACCAGAAAGAGTCAACATATAGTTTGTTTTTATGTTCCACTTCCTCCAAAACAAGAACAAGCTGAATAGGGTCATAATTGCAGTACATTGGTCCCAAAGGCATGCAGACCTATGAGAAAGCGCTCTCAAGCAGTGACTGTGTAGATGCCAGAGCAGAAATCTGGGAGACCAAGAAAGAGCTCTACAAATAGGAGAGGCCCTGTCATCACCCCATCACGTGGTAAATGGCTAGATGGCTGAGATGCCTGTTTTAGGGACTCGAGCACTTCCCTTTCACTTAGCTGGTGGCTCCATTTCATTTGGTAAAGATTTACTTAGCAAGAGCTATGCAACATGTATCATAAGTGAAAGTGTATCTTTAATTCAATTTTCCAGATGAGGGATAAGGATTCTTGTCTATAGGCCTGTGGCAGATCAGAATGGGGTCTGAACCACAGGAGAAGCCCTGAGTCTAAGAATGAGGCCAATCAGGGCTGAGTGGTCAGGTTGAAATAACCAACTAATAGAAAAGCAAAGACTTGGCTGAGTGAAGGGATGACCCAGCAACCAGGCTGCAGTGCGTTAAGGCTGATGAGGCATTTGGAGAGCTGACCCAGAGTGTGGACTGTGAAAAAAGTCTCAAAACCAAAGCTCTGGCTCTCATGGTGAAAGGACAAGAGTACTAGGGCTTTTCTTCATGGAGCCTGGGAGGGCTTTGAGGGAGCAGGATAGCCCATATAGTCAACATCAGTTCTTTTCCTCAGATCTCAGCTCCACCTCTTGATACTTTCCATCCTCAGGCCCTCTTCCCTTCCTTCCAGCTATCTCTGAGAGCCTCTTCCTCACTGGGAATCTATGAATATTCTTTTCTCTACACTCATTGATTTCCTGGCTTCAAATTAGAGAGCCCCAGGGCTATTTAGGGGAGAGGAAAGTCAGTCTGGTGGCTGACTTGTTGCTCAGACTGGGTTGCATTTGGCCAAAAGGAGTTATGCTTTCTAGTTAGGCTCTCTTCCTCTTTACCACTGCCCTTCCAGATGACATGAACAATCAGACTCCTTTCCCATATAACCTGTGGCAACAAAGAGGCTCAGGGAGAGGAGAACACTTACCTGGGGAGCCCAGAAACTGGGGCTGCCTTCCATTCTTTTCACCCTCCAGTCCATGCCTGGGTCTGATTTCCCCAAAGACCCCTGGCTTCCTACTATAGTCTCCGCATATATTGCTTGAGGTCCTATTTGAGTGTCAAGACTGAAAGTCTCAACTTTCACCCCTGGAAGATAATGGGACAGTACTCTTTCCTCAACTCCAATGCACCCAGTTCCTCCCTGCCCCCGGTGATATAACAATACACCTTGGAAGGAGAGCCCTTCAACACCTCTCCAGCCACAGACTCCTCAACTTTAACTACGAGAACCTCAGCCCGGGGCCAAGTAGAGGGGGCTGCACACATGAGATCAAGACTGTGGAGGGGAAGACTCTCGCTCAAGGGGTGGTAACAGCTGTAACCCTTCTGTGGTCCTGGGGAGAAGAGTGGGTAAGGGGGTGAGTGAGGTAGTTAGAAATAAGTCTAAGTGAGCATGAGAGGAAGAGGAGACTGGTCAGGCTCTCTTAGTTTGCAGCATGAGGCAGGTTTCTATTGGTGGGGACCCTCAAGGGTTCATCATTATTCTAGGCTGTCTCTCACTATTTAGCTGACTTTGGGCAGGTCACAAACTTCAGAGAGTCATTTATCTCTTTATAAAATGGGGTTGTAAAAATGCTTGCTTTAACTCATAAGGTGGTGGTAAGGATCAGATGGGGGGAAAATGCTTTGTAATCCCTGCAGCACTTCACAATGTAAATTATGGCAATTACTGAAGAGGGGTTAGGTGAGGATCATAGATCCTTTGGGATAAGATGGGACCTCTGCACCAGGTCTAGAGGGAGGGGGGAACTTGGCTCTTTACGTGTGTGACAGCTCCCCCCACCTCAGTTCCTTGAAGAAATCTAGACTCCAGCACTATGATCAGGAATGTGCTGGGTCACGGACTTCCCTGGTAGTGCAGTGGTTAAGACTCCTGCGATTCTACTGCAGGGGTTGCTGGTTGGATCCCTGGTAGAGGAACTAAGATCCCATGTGGCCAAAAAGTTAGGGGAAAAAAAGCTGGGCCAGATGGCAATTCAGGAAGGGGAAGCCCCAGAGAAGAAAAGAAAGGAGATGGATCAAGTAGAAGAGGGTGTGGCCAAGCGAGTGAGCTGATGCAGAAGAGGGAGTGTCAGAAAATTCCCTTTGAGAGTTGTGAGAACTTGCAGCACTACATTTCTTAACTAGGAGAAGGGCAGACACCTTGTCTCTGGAAAGAGACTAACCCTCACAGTGTGTCCTTCTCGGAAAACACACGGGCCCTTCTCCAGGTTTCTGCTGCTACATCAGACTGTTTTCTCCCAGTCCCCAGATTCCCCAGCATCCACAGGACCGCCCCAACTCCAGGATCCCATGTGGGTCCAGTTAGTACCACCACGTGAGGATGCAGCACAGGGGGATGGTCTCTAGGGTCTGCAAGTCCCTCAATACCTTCTTTCACCAGAGCTTGCAAGGGATAAATGACATGCAGCGCCAAGACTACCAGGTGCCTGAAAGAATAACTGGTAGGTCCACCTCTTAAAACTCTTCACCCAGTACATGGTCTCTCTGGGGTCCTGGCCCTCTCACTCTCCTTAAAGGTCTAGAATCTGGTCCTGGTATATCCGAATGGCCTGTGTGCTGAACCAGTAGAGTCATCAGTCATCAGCTGGCCTCCCAGGTCACCGTGTCCTCACGGACGCCCTGATGATCTCAGCACACCAGCGCCTTAATTGGGGTGCCTTCGGTGGTGCTCCCTCTGGTTAGACTCCTTCCCCGAATCTGCACCCCTCACTGACCCGGCCCGCCGTCTCTCTCACTCTCAGGGCGCCTCGTGTGACAGGGAGTGGGGTGAGGAGACGTGGGTGCACGACGGGAGAAGGGTTATGCTGCCTCCTGCAGGCGTGACTGCCCTTCCTGCCAGATGAGCGCAGAGGCCCCGCGACATCGTAGGCAGACACTTGCTACTTTCCCAGCTTTTCCTTGGTACCCCTTTCACCTAGGGAATCTTCGCAGGTTCGCAGAGCATGGGGGTGGGAGTGGGGCAGCATCTACTTCTGGAAGCCCCAGGGTGATGCTGAGTGATGGAGCTCTTTTGTTTACGAACGGGTCTTATAAATCTGTGATCCTGGCTGGCAGCCTTTCTTCCGGCGGCTCCACCCTCTTTTCCCGCTGAGGCGCCTCTCACTGCACAAGCCGGCAGGGGGTGCTATGTTGCTTGCTCCCCGCGAGTCAGCGCAATAGAGCAAATTTACCCTTTGGCTCTGCAAGGCTGACGGAGAAGGCGATGGCACCCAACTCCAGTACCCTTGCCTGGAAAATCCCATGGACGGAGGGGCCTGGTGGGCTGCAGCCCATGGGGTCTCTAAGAGTCGGACACGACTGAGCGACTTCATTTTCACTTCCCACTTTCATGCATTGGAGAAGGAAATGGCAACCCACTCCAGTGTTCTTGCCTGGAGAATCCCAGGGACGGGGGAGCCTGGTGGGCTACCGTCTATGGGGTCGCACAGAGTCGGACACGACTGAAGCGACTTAGCAGCAGCGGCAGCAGCAGCAAGGCTGAGACCGGCTTTATCTTTTAAAAGCCTTTTTGAGTCCAAAGGGGAACAACAGAGAAATAGACCCATAGGATTTAAATATCTTAAAACAGATCAGCTGCCAAAGTACAAGATTTTCACCCTTCCGCAGCGACCTGGCTCCAAGCTCTGTCTCATTCTACCTACCTCCTGCTGTGGCATAGTCAAAGTTTTTCAAAACAGAGGAAGGCAGCAACAGACACAACTATTGAGCATCCCTTGTTACCGTGCGCCTCCAGCAGTGGACAGAAGATGGAAGAGGACCAGGGGAGGGGGGAGAGAGCTCAGGAGAGCGCTTCTCTTTTCTGCTCCGAGAGCAAAGGTTCTCTACGAAGGTCTGTCTCTATCGTTTGTGTCTCTGTCTCTGCCAGTGCGGCGCATATGGTAAAAATATAAACTCAAGGGGCTTCTCTGGTGGCTTCAGTGGTAAAGAATTCATCTGTCAATGCAGGTAACACAGATTGATCTCTGATCCAGGAAGATCCTACATGTTGTGGAGCAACTTAAGCCCCTGGGTCACAACTGTTGAGTTTGTGTTCTAGTTCCTGAGAATGGCAACTAAGGATCCAGCAGTTGGAAACCGCTCAAGCTGAGTCCTCTAGAGCCCCTGCACTGCAACAGGAGAAGCCCCTGCAATAAGAAGTCACACACTACAACTAGAGAGTAGCCCTGACTCACTGCAACTAGAGAAAAGCCTGCGCAGCAATGAAGACTCGGCACAGCCAAAAAAAAATACATAAATTATATATATATATATATATATATATATACACACTCAAACTTACTGATGTGTATCCACTGAAAACAATATCTTCCTCTAGTATTTGTCTTTTAGGCACTAGTTTCCTTTCTAAAAGCAACAAGTATTCAGTTTCTTTGTATCCTTTCACAGTCTATACATAACACATACACTTATACATGTATGTAAGTTTACTGGTGTGTATAGAGGTTTGTGTGATTCTCCTTCATTGACACCACACATAGCAATATCCTATACAGTGTTCTGCACCTTATTTTTTAATTACTAACTATGTTTTGGCAAAGAATATACCTCACTCTAGTTAATGGCTGCATGGTATTCTGATCTATGGCTATTTAATCATAGAAACAATCAAACAGCTTGTTCCAGTCTTTAACTGCTATCAGTAAGATGGGATGTATATCCTGGAACAAAAGTGCCACAACAAACTGTTTGTATTCAGCTGTTGACAAGTTCACTCCCATACATGGTGAATGTTCCCCGGATCCGAGCACTGACGCTTCTGTATGTTGTGGGGTGGGGGGTGGGGGAAGCTGTGAGTTGGCAATGCCAAGTCTAGGTGCATCTGGCGTCGCTGGCCCCAAGGAAGCCTGGGAGACTATTATTCTTCAGAGCATAACAACAAGCCCAGGGGTTGTTTCCTTGTATTGAGAGCCCAGTAACATATCTGCATATGGAAGTCAGCATTATTATTTCAAAGTTCTGGTCCTTTAATACTAGAGAAAGTACATGCTTGTTTATATGTGTTAGATAAATTAGATACAAGTAAGAACAGCTAATTTAACTTCATATGTAGAAAATTTTAGAGCAAATTGCAAGCTCTCATTTTCGAGCAACTTCTATGGGGTAAACACTTTACTTAAATTGACTCACTTAACCCTCAGGAGAACCCACAAGATAGATAGTATTATTCTCACTTTAAAGATGATCAAACAGAAGCTCACACACTTAACAGTGGCAAAACCAGCAATGTCTTCCTCAAAAGTCAAGTGTTTCCATTCATTTCGGGCTGGCTCTTAGAGGGAGCTGGGGTGCACAGTATATTAGGGTATCTTCTTTGGCAAAAACTTTTGTTAAAGAGAGCAAGCTGGTTTCAGAGGAATATATATTTTAAAAAATCTGGCTGGGTAGACATTGCCAAGTATCTCTACAGATGTGATACAAGGGAGCAAAGGGACCTCCAGTCCATGTAGCATCACAGAGCAGTACTCAGCTCTGCATAGATGGCTTGAATGGATCTCTGACATCCACAGAACATGAATCTTATATATACAGGAGCTTCTCTAGAGGTGAAAAGGATTGGACCCCCACCCGGAGTATCCCATTTCTCTTCTGAGAGCCTGGGACTTTGACATGGGCATGAGAGTGGCCATGGCAGTGAGGGGATGTAGAAGTCTTCCTTCTATCAGTTCATGACTCTTTGAAGGAAATCTTAAAATTATTCCAAATGTAGTCATCTGGGTCAGGGGCCTCCTTTGTTCAACAACTTATTTAGCAGTTTCCATTCCAGATTCAGGAGAGGAATTCCAGGAAGGAAACTTGCCTTCTAGAAATATTGTCTCTAATATACTGCCCTGCAACAGGAACTAACTTAAGAGAGAACTTTCTGGAAGGACCCATAAGTGTTTTTGAGAATTACTAGAAGCCAGCTTGGCAAACATAGCTATCCAGCCCATAGCCTCATAGCCCAGGAGGTTGTCCAGAAAATGAAGAAGAAATGTGTGAAGAAAAGGAATAAAAAAGAGAAAAAATAGAGAGAGAAAGGTGTATAATGAGAAAAGATATTTATTTATGATATGAGAATTAGTTTTCATTTCTGAATTAGTGGAATCCTTTACTGACTGCATTAAATGTGCCAAGCCTTGTGTTAAGGGTGAAAACCAGGCGAGGAGTGGAATATGTTATGGGAGGTGCTGTCTTCTTTTTCTTGTACAATCTTGTTCCAAATTTGTATTTTGAACTCACCGAGGTGCCTCAATTCAAGCTCTGAAAGTACTATGGAATCAGATATCAGTAAAATCTCCTTTTTAATCCTACTTCAGCCCACTAAAGGGGCCATGTCATATAAAAAGAGAGAATTCCCTGGTCCACTGGTTAGGATTCAGCACTTCCACTGCTGAGGCCCCTGGTTCAATCCCTGGTCAGGGAACTAAGATCCCACTGCTGCTGCTGCTAAGTCACTTCAGTCATGTCCGACTCTGTGCGACCCCATAGACGGCAGCCCACCAGGCTCCCCTGTCCCTGGGATTCTCCAGGCAAGAACACTGGAGTGGGTTAAGATCCCACAAATGTGTTCCCCCCACCAAAAATAAAAAATAAAAAACCTAATACTCAGGAGAAATAGAGCCAGGGAAGGCTGTTTGCAAAGGAGGAACCCAGGTTCCTTTTTATTTTTAGTAATGTTCCTTGTTTTTAATTCACATAAGCTTTCTCCATCTCATCATTTCCTGATGCTAGAAACTTAAGCCTTTGAACTTCTTGCTGTTCAAAATTGTGCAGAGGTTAGTACAGTTTGTTAAGTGCTTCTTGAGCTCTTCCCTCTGTTTCATTTGTATTGGATTTATTAATTTTCAGTCTGAACCTGATTATTGCTCCTACTCTATGTCAGCCAACAATCTGAAAAAACACAGAAGACTTTCTGTAAAAGAATACAATCTCGGTTTCGAGGATCTTGCATTGATTCACATTTGTGCTGTTTTCTGGTCTTCCCCAGTGGCTCAGCGGTAAATAATCCACCTGCAGTGCAAGAGATGCAGGTTTGATCCCTGGGTTGAGAAGATCCTCTGGAAGAGGGCATGGCTACCCTCTCTAATATCCTTGCCTGGAGAATCACATGGACAGAGGATCCTGGTGGGCTACAGTCTATAGGGTCGCCAAGAGTCAGACATGACTGAAGTGACTGAGCATGCACGCACAGGCTGTTTTCTACACAACTCTCATGTACATGCCCAGTGCTTATATTTCATTATGTAAATTGGGAATTTTCTTTTTGTAAATCAGTCATTTAAGGACAGTGCACTCTTCCTGAAACCGTGTTAATCACAGGGTATATCAAGATACATGAAATGGAGTCTAGATTCCCAAGTAACCTATGGGAAGTAGAGAAACTGAATTTGTGATAGAAGGACAATAATATCACTGGTGTAAGCATGATTTAATGGGAGTTCAGGAGGTGGAGGAAGTCACTTTCCTTGATGGGTCCAGGAAGGCTTCTAGGAGGAGGCTGGAAGCCTCTTCTGTGCTGGGTCATGAGGATGAGCAGGAGTTTGCTGGGCATTAGGGTAAGGATGAGCATTCTGGACAAAGGAATTGATGTGCAACAGTGCACAAAGGCAGGGAAGGCCAGACATCAAGTCACTGGTCCAGCTTCTAGGTGAGAAAAATTGGGATCAGACTCTTAAATTGGCATAATATCATCTTTCAACAAAATGAATTCATGTAGTTTTTCACTCCCTTTCTGTATTCTTATCTGCAAATGTGATCATGTTACCACTGATGTCCTTCTAAAATCTGGACACAAATGTTGACCTGGATAGGACTGAAGGCTGAGCTATTAGCACTGTGCTGTGTCATCTTGTTTTGTGGAACTCCTTAATTATTTTGAGTATCAAGTAGCTTTTTGTATATATACTGGGTGTGAAATATTTTTATAGGTGCGTGCATGTGTGCTGAGTTGTGTCAGTCACGTCTGACTCTTTGTGACCCTATGGACCATAGCCCGCAGTCTCCACTGTCCTTGAGATTCTCCAGGTGAGAATACTGGGGTGCATTGCCATGCTCTCCTCCAGGGGATCTTCTCGACCTAGGGATTGAACCTGTGTCTCTTATGTCTACTTCCATTGGAAGGCAGGTTCTTTACCACTAGCACCACCTGGAAAGCCCTTTTTATAGGTGTTCAGCTCAGTTCAGTTGCTCAGTCGTGTCTGACTCTTTGCAACCCTATGGAAGGCAGCACGCCAGGCCTCTCTGTCCATCACCAACTCCTGGAGTTTACCCAAACTCATGTCCATTGAGTTGGTGATGCCATCCAACCATCCCATCCTCTGTCGTCTCCTTCTCCTCCTGCCTTCAATCTTGCCCAGCATCAGGGTCTTTTCAAATGAGTCAGCTCTTCGAATCAGGTAGCCAAAGTATTGGAGTTTCAGCTTCAGCACCAGTCCCTCCAATGAACACCCAGGACTGATCTCCTTTAGGATGGACTGGTTGGATCTCCTTGCAGTCCAAGGGACTCTCAAGAGTCTTCCCCAACACTACAGTTCAAAAGCATCAATTCTTCAGCACTCAGCTTTCTTTATAGTCCAAATCTCACATCCATACATGACTACTGGAAAAACCATAGCCTTGACTAGATGGATCTTTGTTGACAAAGTAATGTCTCTGCTTTTGAATATGCTGTCTAGGTTGGTCATAACTTTCCTTCTAAGGAGTAAATGTCTTTTAATTTCATGGCTTCAGTCGTCATCTGCAGTGATTTTGGAGCCCCCCCCCCAAATAAAGTCAGCCACTGTTTCCACTGTTTCCCCATCTATTTGCCATGAAGTGATGGGATTGGATGCCATGATCTTAGTTTCTGAATATTGAGCTTTAAGCTAGCTTTTTCACTCTCATTTTTCACTTTCATCAAGAGGCTCTTTAGTTCTTCTTCACTTCCTGCCATAAGGGTGATGTCATCTGCATATCTGAGGTTATTGATATTTCTCCCTGCAATCTTGATTCCGGCTTGTGCTTCCTCCAGCCCAGTGTTTCTCATGATGTACTCTGTGTATAAGTTAAATAAGCAGGGTGACAATATAAAGCCTTGATGTACTCCTTTTCCTATTTGGAACCAGTCTGTTGTTCCATGTCCAGTTCTAACTTTTTCTAAGTTCTAGTTGCTTCGTGACCTGCATACAGATTTCTCAAGAGGCCAGTCAGGTGGTCTGGTATTCCCATCTCTTTCAGAATTTCCCACAGTTTATTGTGATCCACCCAGTCAAAGGCTTTGGCATAGTCAATAAAGCAGAAATAGATGTTTTTCTGAAACTGTCTTGCTTTTTTGATGATCCAGAGGATGTCGGCAATTTGATCTCTGGTTCCTCTGCCTTTTCTAAAACCAGCTTTTATACATGAAAAGGGTATAAAAGTGAATTAAGAATAATGTAGCCCTTCTGCAATGATTTAGAGTCTCAGTGGGCAGCAAGGCTGTAGAACGTGAAAGTCGCTCAGTCGTGTTGCAAAGAGTCATGACTCTTCCATGGAAGTCCATGGAATTCTCCAGGCAAGAATACTGGAATGGGTAGTCTTTCCCTTCTCCAGGGGATCTTCCTAACCCAGGGATTGAACCCAGGTCTCCCGCATTGCAGGCAGATCCTTTACCAGCTGAACCACAAGGGTACTCAAGCATCTATAATATGAGGCAAACCCATATACTCCAGTTATAGGGGTCTGTCTGGTTCAAAAGCCGATCTGATTGGCTTAGTCAGTGGGTTTTGTTGATGATGTTATTTTTTAATGTTTAAACTAATTTTTGGAGTCCATGATAACCTTTCCAAAGAGGGATTTTCATATAGAAAATATGATCCTTGGCTTGCCTTAAAATAGCCTCAAAGTGTGGCCATGTAACCATCAGCCAGAGCTAAGTAGAATAGGCCACTTCTAAAAAGCTCAAGAAGTCTTCCCTGCTCCATTCCTCCCTCCTGACTCGCATCCTGTCTGTTCACTCAGGGATGATACCTATCCGACTCCTGCACACATTTGGGTTCATGAGCCGTCAGACTTGTTAAGTGTCCCAAGAGGAGTCTGGCTGATACTCTGCCTGATCCTTGACCATTCTTCTTTAGATTGTGTTCAGAGAACATCCCCAAACATAATTTCTGATAGTTTCATCTATAGATTTTCTCTGCACATTTTTAACTGTCCTCTATTTCCTTCCAATCAAACCCAAATGATTCAGTTGACAAGAAAGATCTTGGGCTGAGGATTTGTTTATTTGAAAAGGGATTAATACAAACCCATAATTAAACTGGAATTCTCAGCATGATTTTTCTTTAGTATCAAAAGACTGCTAAATGTGAGCTCATTCTATTATTTCATTAGCTTAATCGCCCCATCTGTGTTACAACAGCCACTGAATTAGCAGCCAATGTCATTATGCTATTATTTGTAATTGAGGGACATTGTAAGGTATAGTCTTGGGAAAAAGGTCTTTTGCATTGTGGTAAAAAATGATGCTAAAGTTGAAACTCCAGTACTTTGGCCACCTCATGCGAAGAGTTGACTCATTGGAAAAGACTCTGATGCTGGGAGGGATTGGGGGCAGGAGGAGAAGGGGACGACAGAGGATGAATTGGCTGGATGGCATCACTGACTCGATGGACATGAGTCTGAGTGAACTCCGGGACTTGGTGATGGACAAGGAGGCCTGGCGTGCTGTGATTCATGGGGTCGCAAAGAGTCGGACACGACTGAGAGACTGAACTGAACTGAACTGAAAAATAACTGTTGAGGGCTTTGGCCACAGGGTTTCTCAAAGCCATCTTGATGTTCGGTACTTGAAATTTCTTCAGCCCTAAGGAGCTCTTGCAACGTGTGCCCTTAATCTGCTGATAGGGAGTTGCCAACTGTTAATACGTTCCTGGACACAGCTTTCCTAATGCAGTGGCTGTTACAGGGGCAACAATGAACACTGCTTGCCGGCAAGGAAAGAAGGACTGTGGTAATAACATTTTATAATTATGAACACTGCTTGGAGTAGCTTTTCTTTTGAACAGAATTGGTTACATATGACCAAATCTTTGATTTTTGGGTTCATTTTTTCCCACTGTGCTTGGGTTTTTGGGTTTTTTATTTTTCTGTAGGTACAGCTGTTTGTAAAAACATGAAATGTGTACAATTGGCGAGAAGTGAGCTCACTGATGTCAAGGAGTACACAGATAAATATTTAAGGTGTTAATTGTTAGGGATTTATTTTAATGTGAGGAATAATCAGTGTGTCAAATCTGTGTTTTCATATGTATTATGCCTTAGAACAAAATTGTGTAAAAACTGAGTTGATAAAAGGGAAATGTTAATGAATAATACAGTTGGAATGGAGCTATCATGCAGGATATCTGATGTCTGGGAAAGCTTGAGATAAAGTCAGGCTTACCTGGGTCTATGCCCTAATTGGCTTCTCAGTTTGAGCTATTCCACTTGTTTCTCAATAATAGACATTACTGCTGATAATTTCTAGCAGTAAGGCTTTCCCTTTGATGCCATTTAGAGGAATTTGGGGGCTCTTAATTGTTAACGTATGTTCTTCCTCCAAAGCCAGGATATTTTCCTGTGTGGGGTATTATCCCATGATTCCTCTTGGTCTAACGTGAGAGGAACAAGCTTGTTTGTCTGTTAAAGTGCATGGCTTTTTAAAAACAGAGAACAAAGTTTGACTCACAGCTCTGCCCCTCACCAACCATGAGACCTCAGCCAAGGAGCTTACCTTCCCTTATCCCAGAGAAAGAGTAAAATTCCTCCTGCATACTGTCCACAGACATCCTAGGTCTACTAGTGGGTCATGCTGGGTCTTGAGTACAGGTGAGAAAACACTAGAAAGTGTAGGGAGTGTTACCTATTGGGCAGCCTTATTGGGAGGCTTAATTCCAACTGCCATGTATGAAATGGGTGCATCAAAGAGGTGGTGGCTTTCTTATTATTTTCAACATATTTTGCCTTTATTTTCAGCACACCAAGAGTCATAAAAATTGTGAATGATGCACAGATATTTTACACTGCATCAGTTCAGTTCAGTTCAGTTCAGTTGCTCAGTCGTGTCCGACTCTTTGCGACCCCATGAATCGCAGCACGCCAGGCTTCCCTGTCCGTCACCAACTCCTGGAGTTTACCCAAACTCATGTCCATTGAGTTGGTGATGCCATCCAGCCATCTCATCCTCTGTCGTCCCCTTCTCCTCCTGACCGCAATCCCTCCCAGCATCAGAGTCTTTTCCAATGAGTCAACTCTTCGCATGAGGTGGCCAAAGTACTGGAGTTTCAGCTTTAGCATCATTCCTTCCAAAGAACACCCAGGACTGATCTCCTTTAGGATGGACTGGTTGGATCTCCTTGCAGTCCAAGGGACTCTCCAACACCACAGTTCAAAAGCATCAATTCTTCGCTGCATAGCACCCATCAAAGCTTCCTGTTTGGTTTAATGAGTTCCAGGCCTTTTGCTTTCCTAGTCGACCAGAGACTCTTGAACCTCGCTGGAGACAGCGAAGAATGGAACTACTCTGCTAATGTATGCTGACTGACAGCAAACTATTCAGGCCTTCAGTTGACTGGATGAGGGCCACCCACGTTAGGGTGAGGAATCTGTTTTACTCAGTCTACCAATTTTTAATTTTTTTAATATTTATTTTTATTTATATGGCCATGCCAGGTCATAGTTGGGGCACATGGGATTGTCAATCTTTGTTATGGCATGATGGCTCTTTAGGTGAAGCATGTAGACTCTTAGTTGAAGCATGTGGGATCTAGTTCCCTGACCAGTGATCAATTCTGGGCCCTCTGCACTGGGAGCACAAAGTCTTAGCCACTGGACCACCAGGGAAGTCCCCCTAGTCTACCAGTTTAAATATTAATCTCATCCAAAACCACTGTCACAGAAATACACAGGATAAGGTTTGACTGAACATCTGGGCCCCCCATGGGCCAGTCAAGTTGACAGAAAATTGACCATCACATATACACACATGTATGTATATATATTACGATTATTTTATTTCAGGTAATTGACCTATTTCCTATGGATTTCGGCATAATCTTTTAAGAAAATAAGCTTTACATAGTAGAAAACTTCAGAAATGAAGATTGCACTTTCTGTAGACATTCCTCTCCACATATACACCTTTACTCCTTTATCAGGAATTCAGAGAATTACAAGAGAACTTGTTTTGTTCCAAATCCTTCAATTAACATCTGAGAACTAGAATCCTGGAGTGATTTATCTAGCTGACACAGAAAAGTAGAGATAAAAGTGGGAATTAAACACATGGCTTCCCTAGTGGCTCAGTTGGTAAAGCATCTGCTTGCAATGCAGGAGACCCAGGTTTGATCCCTGGGTCGGAAAGATCCCCTGGAGAAGGAAATGGCAACCCACTTCAGTATTCTTGCCTGAAGAATTCCATGGACAGAGGAGCCTGGGGGGCTACAGTCCATGGGGTTACAAAAAGTTGGACACGACTGAGTGACTAATTTTGACTTTCAAACACATGGCTCCTTGATACAAGGATTCCATTAGTACCATGTGGTTATTTAGAAATGAGGTGGATCGGTGTGCTACCTGTAGAGATCTCTAGAAGAATGTGCAGAGCCAGGGTAGTGGGATGGAGGGAAAAGAAGAGGGAGGAGCTTGAACTGGATGCTCAAGACAAAGGAAGAGAAGACAAAGTGAGCCTATCACGTGAGTACTCAGACAAGGGAGGAGAAAGAGAAGGGGAGAGTGCTGAAGATCTGCGGTCTGAGGCAAGAAGGACTGGTAATTTGGGGGAAGTGAGATAGAGATCCCCTCCTCTCTGTCTCTTCATTCCCTCCTCTAGGACAGAGAACACGACTCAGATCCTTTTCCGACTCACACCTAGATAAGACAGTCTTCTTCTAGGCCAAGAACTTTGTCAGTCTCCTCAGTTCCATAAGTAGAAGTTAGGGGGCACTCCTTGCACTTGAAATGAGACCTCCCCACCCCAGCCGAGTTGATTCTCCAGGCTCAGCAGCATCAAGTATGGCCAATCACTCCCTCCTCCTTGATGATTCTGACCTGGCAGTGGGGCTTCTTGTGACAGAAACAAGCGTGAAAAGCCTTTAAGATCAGTCCGGGTGCCCTCAAGACAGACAGACCTGTCAATCGGCATGTTGGGTCTGGGACACCACTGTCTCCTGGCTCTCTCATGCCCCTTAGTTTAAAATGCTACTGGTAGCTGCGCCTCATTGTCCTTCTTGCTGTATTTTCCCCACAGAGCTCATCATCCCGTCTATACAGCTTGCATACTTTATTATGTTTATTGTCTCTCTCTCTCTTTTTGTCCGCTGTATTCTCTGATGACTCCCACATACCTCTAACAGCGTCTCACACATAGGTATTCAAGAAATGTTTGCCGAATAAGGCTCCTCAAATCAGTTGCCACTACACAACATTCTTAAGATGCCAAGGTCACTGATGGATAGCGGCTCCATGCCAGCCTTTACCATCTATTGTGCAACTAAAGCTCCATGCCGGTTACCCACGAGGTCAAATGGGGTCTGGTATAGACTCCCCCTTTCCTAGTAGGACATGTGCTGCGATACAAGCCCCTTCTTATCTATGGGGACCCTCAGTCCGTTCTAATGCTTCTGGCTCCCAAATCCGCACCCCTCGCTGACCCCACGCAGCTGCCTCTCTCACAACGTAAATCAGCCTTCCGCCAGCAGAGGGCAGGAGCTGCTGCGAAATTCTGTGCTGGGCTTGCGCCTCGTTCCAGTCTGGCCTGTTTTCTTGGCTGGTTCTCCCCTGTTCCTCGAATTCCTCGCCCTCTTCCTGGGCGGGATTGAAGGACACAGGGGCCCGGAGAGTCAGCAAGTTCTTGCGTGCGCGCGTATGTGCTGATAGGATGGTGGGCATCTATACGGGAAAGTCATGTTCCCTCCCTGGGATGATGTTCTCTGGGCTCACTGATCGATCGGCCCACGGCAGCTCGAATAGAACTCCGATGGCGCTGACCCAAGGCCCGGGTGGCCGGACCCACAGCGTTTTTCTTCGGGTCTCTTCACCCGCAGAGCTTCCGCCACTGAGGCGCAGATCAAGGACTCCTGACAGGGGTTTCGATGCTCTACCCATAGGGCCTCCGCTTCCTTCTTAGAAACAAACCCTAGACTTGCAAGCACAGCCTGAGGAGGAAGCCCTGCTAGAAGAGGAGGGGGCCTGGAGCTGCGGAGACCCCACATACAGGCTCAGCGCCTTTGCGCTCGGGGGAGGGTTCCCACGGCCGCCTCCTCGGTCGGCAGGGGGCGCTGCGCCGCCTGGAACTCGCGGGCCGAGCAGGACCGGAAACTTTTAATGACTTTCTGGTTCTTCGACCTGGCTTCGAACTTTCAAAAGGCTCTTTTAATCACTGAGGAAAATCTCAGGATAGTAAGCAAGTAGGTTTCAGATTATGAGCGCCTACTGTGTACCAGGAACTCTCCATCACGAAGGAGGCTGATGTGCTGAAGGAGGCAGGTGGAGGAAGGAGGGAATATCTGCAGCTTCCCAGCTGGGTTTTCCGAGGTCAGCTCTGTGCTGCATCACCATGGTAGTTTATGTTTTATGTCATAAATATGAGTTATGAGCTTTGAAAGCAAATAGCTTTGTTTGAGCTTTCGATTTCAAAACAAATAGAAAAGTTTGTTTGAGTTTTCTATTACCAGGGACTCTTCCTTGGGTCCCTCGACTGAGAAGGGACTATAGTGAAGTAGTCTATTTGACTTTTTCCTTTAAAAACACACAGATGCGTGTAAATGACAGATGTAAATTCAAACATACTAAGAGAGCAAACCTAGTAAAAAGAATGTTGTCCTCTTGGTTCTTGGTCCAAATTTTATTTTCCAGATGCAATAATTTTTCAGTTTTTTGGGTATACTTTTACAGTCTTTATATCATCTACATGTTACAGGCATTTATAAGTTTGTTGACATGTGGATAGATGCCTCTTCCCCACCTCCCCCCCATAAGTAGTAACATTTTATATTCAGTGTTCTACATTGAATATCTCTTTCCCACTGACAATATATTTTGGACATATTCCATGCCAGTGGCAAGAGTGTTCCTCATTCTATTTAATGTACTGGTTGCTTCAGTTGTGTCCAACTCTTTGAGACCCTATGTACTGTAGCCCCCCCAGGCTCCTCTGTCCATGGGATTCTCGAGGCAAGAACACTGGGATGGTTTGCCATGCTCTTTTCCAGGGGATCTTTCCAACCCAGTGATCAAACCCGCATCTCTTAAGTCTCCTGCATTGGCAGGTGGGTTCCTTACCACTAGTGCCATCTGGGAAGCCCCTTCTATTTAATGGCTGAATAGTATTCCTTTGTAAGGGCCGGGAGCCAGCATGGGAGTTTCCACCCATGACAAAGTCATGTGGAGAGGCCTGATATGCAAAGGCGAGTCAGGACTCGAGGGGCTCCCCTGCCGTGGACCTGCCTGAGCGTCTACCCCAAAACCAGAATCTGTCTGTTTTACTATTTTACGACTTTCACCAACTCCTTTGACATTAATGCGGGGCTATCCCCGACCACCTTTCTCTGAAGGAAATAAATTTGGAGCTCTAGTTAATTAGCCTCCTGTGCATAATAGGAGTGTTTCAATCTAAACCCCTCAGACGGCTCTCTAATTTGCCTGACAGGTTTACCCAGAGTCCTACAGCATACGATTGTTTACAGTCTCCCAACCGAGAGGCACGGGAAGCTTAAGATATTCAAATAGTATAGAGCCTCTCGGAGAGTTAGAAATTGTCAGACTAGAAATAGTAGAAGATTTCATTATTGAGCCAATGCTTGCTGCCAAGTTTCCACATCCCCTGTATTGTATCCTTGGAAGTGTATTAATTAATATAGTTGGTATATAGAAAAAATAAGTAGTGGCCTTGGTGTTAACAACTTTAGACCCTTAAGGTAATACATTCTTTCCTTTGTTGTAAGCCCACTGCACCTTTGCCCTAAAGGAATGCAACTTTATCTAACACCTTCGGAGGATGGCGCCAAACTTTAAAATAATTACTCTTAGAGAAAATAAGTCTATGGCTGACAAACCTTTATCAGAATCATAAAACGTTAACAGGTCTTCTGGCCAAAAGATGGTGTAAATCACCTAAACCATTTGTATACGTTAAGTTTGCAGAAAAGAAAGCCTGTTCTCAATAAGGATCAAAGACTGCTGACTTTGCATGACTTTACACCCCCTGTTATCCTCTATGCACAACTTAAGGTATATAAGCTCCCTTTGAAAATAAAGCTACGGGCCTTGCTCAAAGCTTGGTCTCCCCGTGTCGTTCTTTCTTGCTTCCTTTTCTCTCCTTTTCTTTTCTGTTCTTCCTTCAGGACATATAATTGGAGTGTGGGGGTCCTCTGGGACCACTTACTTGCCTGGGCTTCTAAGACCCACTCGAGAAGGTGCCTAAGGTGGGGCACCTTCAGCGATTCGAGAGGGCGCCTGCGGCCTCCGTGGTCAGAGCAAACCTGATGTCACGGGTTTTATTGACTTTCCGCGTAAACCAGTTATAATGAGCCTCTAATCTCTCTGCTTTGCTATCCTTTTCACCAACGCCGTCCTCCCGAGGGAATCCCTGGATCCAACCGGGGCTGGACCCCGGTATGTAGGGATATACTATTGTATTTTATACAGCCCCATGTTCAGGATATTCTGTTTATTTTCAAAGTTTTACTAGTATAAACAAATTGGAATGAATATACTGGAACAAAAGCAGCAGTATTAAGCATCATGTGTTTATTTATAGTGCCCTGCTATTGGCGGGTTACCTCTGGTACTATGGGTTTTCCTAGGGCCTTATGTTCTGAAGCTCCTATGTGGGTGTAGGGTGGGAGATGCTGTGGCTTGACAACAGAAAACCCTTCCAAATACACATGGTGTTGCTGAACCTAGTGAAGCCTGGGAAAAGTGAATATTTTTGGCACAATTCAGTTGGTTTTTCTTGTAACAGGAATCTGAGGAGTCAGTATCAATTGGGTCAAACTTTGGTCTTTTATGAGACTGACGCGCTGCCCACTGCACTTAGAAAGTGCGTTTAATACTGGAGAGCGTTAAAATAATAACCATGTTTATATATGGAGGATAAGCTAAGATACTGGGCTTCCCTGGTGGCTCAGATGGTAAAGAATCCACCTGCAATGTGGGAGACCTAGGTTCAATCTCTTGGTTGGGAAGATCCCCTGGAGGGAGGGCATGGCAACCCACTCCAGTATTCTTGCCTGGAGAATCCCCATGGACAGAGGAGCCTGGCAGGCCCCAGTCCGTGTGGTTCCAAGGAGTCGGACACGACTGAGCGACTAAGCACAAACTAAGATACCAGGATAGATAACTTATTTTCTATTCACACTGAACATATTTAAGAGCATATTGATTGTTCTCATTTGTAAAAGAATTTTAAAATTTAAATCAACCCTCACAATATTCCATCAGGCAGGTATAATTATCCCCATTTTAGAGATTATACTGAGGCCCTGAGAGTGACATAATAGCAGGTAGAAACAGAGCTTGATGTTCTCCTTCATTGTGGCTGCTCCTTAGAGGGAGGCAGGATGCACAGTAGGTTTAAGGTAAGTGTCATCCGTGTAGGTTGCCTCTGAGTCTTTTGTCTAAGGAGGGCGTATCATCCAGGCTGAAATACCTGCTTTATCAGGGTTTTGTTTCCAAGGTAAAAATGTTGTTTCCTTAATAAAAGGTATTTATAGGAATATATTTATATTCATATTTATGAATTATATTTATATTTATTTTCATTCAAAAAATTTACTTAAGCATCTGACTGTTTGAGACACAAGTACGATGAACCGAGGCCTTCTATTTCACGTGGTGGGTCTCAGCCAAAACCTTTGATCATTTCTCCCTTTATTCAATGGGAAAATGTCAAAATGACAGTAGGTTAATCGTGTGCACTCAGGTGGTGATGGGGTCAGGTGAACACAGGCTTATGCTAAGATGCAGACCCCTGATTAGAAGTACTTGTAGCTGGAGTTGTCTTGGGCTCCCAAGGCAAATGGTACCTCCACTTCCTCTCACCTTGGAATAGCCCCAATATCGAGACACTATCGAATTCCATCATAGGCTTATGAAGTCAGAGTCAGCTAAAGTGAGTCCCAAATGCCAGGGTGGGAACAGGTGATGACGGAATCACCTGAAGGAAGATTTGGAAGTGCTGACTGCTGAGCTCCTGAATTCTGTCGTTTTCCAAATGCAACAAAGGCATAGGCAAGATTCACTTTGTGACTGAGTGGAACACAAAGACTAGGTATTGGTGATCACCACAGTGCCATAGTTTCTTCTAAGGCATCTTAATAAAGACCATGGAAAGTGCCCACAGAATTCAACCTCATTTGACCTCTCAGTAAAACAGTCCCCATTTTAAGACCCTGTGGAATTCATGATGACTGACCAAACACTACTGTTTGTTTTGATAGATCACCTACAACCAATACCCACCTCCCACTGCCTAGAATAATAGCTTGATACCAGAAAAACCACAGTTGGATTTCTGGCCTCACAAAATGTTATGGGAGAGCAGCAATGTGGCTATGAACCCAAGTTTCAGAATGGGACAACCTCACCTCGACCACACACCCCAACCTCTGCCCAGTATTCCATAACAGCAGGACTCAGAATGTTTGCTCTCAGTATCACTAAAAGTTATTGAAGGAACTTCCCTGGTGGCTCAGTTGTCAAGACTCTGTGCTCCCACTGCAGGGGGCCTGGGTTTGATCCCTGGTCAGGGAGCTAGATCCCACATGCTCTGATTAAAAGTTTGCATGCTACACTAAAGATCTGCTGCAACTAAAGAGGGAAGATCCCATGTGCAAATAAGACCCAGTGCAGCCTAAGTAAATAAATATTTAAAAAAAGAAATAAAAGTTATTGAGAACAGCAAAGAGCTTTTGTTTATTTGATTATATCTCTCTATATGTACTTTATTATAAATTAGGACCAAGAAATTTTAGAATGCTTAACCATTAACTCAAAATTCATTTAATAATAGCAATAGTGAATCATTAAATGTTGATATATATCATGTATTTTTTTTAAAAGCCTATTTTCTAAAACAAAAAAAGAGTTTATAAGCAGAATACCGTTGTTTCACATTTTCTTTACTGGCTGACTCTGTGTTGACAATTGGATTCTATATCTGCTTTTGCATTCATCCATTGTACTATGATAGTTTGCTAAATTATGTAAAGAGAATCCTGCCTCATATAGTTAAATGGTTTGAAAGGTAAGACCCTAATAGATACTGCAAAATGGTTTGTTCAAGGACCATGAGGGTCCTTGAACCATTCTTTGTGGGGAGCCGGTGAGGCATTCCACTCGTGACAAAGGTCATGAGGAAGGAGGCTCGGCATATGCAAAGGCGGGATCGAGCCTCAGGAGTCCCCCCGGATATTCTCGAGCATTTTCCCCCAAAAAACCAGAGTCTGCCTACTTTATTGCTTTGTGCTCTCACCTCTGACTTTACTGGGGGCTGTCCCCTACCACCATCTCTCTCTCTCTCTGTCAAAGAGTTAACTTACAGCTCCAATTAATAAAGTTCCTGGGCAATTAGGAGTGTTTAAATCCAAACCCCTCTGATGGCTCTCTAACTCGCCTGACAAGTTTACCCGGACTCCTGCAGCTATGCATACGATTGTTTACAGTCTCCCAGCCTCGAGAGGCATGGGAAGCTTAAGATATTCAAATAGCTTAGAGCCTCTCAGAGAGTTAAAAACTGTCGGAATAAACTGGTAAAGGATTTCATTGATGAGTCAATGCTTGTTGCCAAGTTTTCACATCCCCTGAATTGTATCCTTGAATATGTATCAATTAATAGTGGGTATGTAGAAAAAATAAGTAGTGGCCTTGGTGTTAGTAACTTTAGACCCTTAAGGTAATAAATTCTTTCTTTGTTGTAAACCCATTACACATCCGCCCTATAGGAATGCAATTTTATCTTTGGAAGATGGTGCCAAACCTTGAAATAATTACTCTTAGAGAAAGTAAGTCTTTGTTGATAAGTCCTTGTCAAGAGTCATAAAATGTTAGTAGGCCTTCTGGCCAGAAGATGATGTAAATCACCTAAACCATTTGTATACGATACATTTGCAGGAAAGAAACCTTGGTTTTTGATAATAACCAAAGACTGCTGACTTTGCATCCCCTATTATCCTCTATGTGTAACTTAGGGTATAAAAGCCCCTGTTAAAAATAAAGCTACGGGCCTTGCTCACCAACGCTTGGTCTCCCCATGTCATTCTTTCTTTTAACTTCCAGCTGAGTCTCCATCTGGAGCGCGGAACCCACCACGCTTACTAATCATGCCTGGGCTTCTAAGACCCACTCGAGAAGGTGTCTAGGGTGAGACACCTTCCGCTATTCGAGAGGGCGCCTGCGGCCTACGTAAGTGGTGCAAACTTCTTGTCTTGAAGTTTTATTGGTCTCCCGCGTAAACCAAGCTACTCAGCTTCTTTTCTCCACTGAATTTTCCTACTGAGCTATCCTCATTCTATTGTTCTCTATATCTCTAATTAGCATATAAATAGTCGCCAACGCCGTCTCCCCTTCGAATACCCTGGATCAGCCGGGGCTGGTCCTCGGCAATTCTTGACCTAATCAGTGCATGCATTCCATTTCTCAGATCACAGGTGTTGATTCTGAGGTCAACCTTTTACACAACCAGATATATTTGATGGAAATGTTGGCAGTTGAAGACAGGGCTATCTTCTGCTGGACTTATTCCTGAGGTGGTAAAAGGTTTGGAGTTGTTGCAGTCACCTTAAAAAAATGTGAGAGTAATTTGCCTGGTGTGTGCACCAGCATCTTGGAGAGATGGAAATGGAGAAAGAGAGGGAAACTTCGGTTTTCTTTTCATCATCAGAGTTCTGATAAGCTGCACATTAAGCCATAACAGTTCCTTGTTTCTCGGGACAGTGTAACTGCTCTTTCAGATTGTTAGGACATAACCAGCAAGGCCAAGTACGTGGAGGGAAGGGCCTTCAGCACACCGTTGTGGCCAAAGGAACTCCTAAACAGTCAAAGCTGTGGAGGACCCTGTGGGTCAGAAGCTGGCCAAAATTTGGGGAAGGTGTAGAGGGTATTAAAGTAGATGAATGAATGTATTTATTTAATCCTCCACTTGGTTTTGAATCTCTGTTTTTGAGATAACTGCTCACAATGAAAGAACTGTGGCAAAAGGCTCTCACATTTTGTTAAAAAGGAAATGAAGAATTCATTCTTTCTCATTATCAGTTGCCACTAAAGCTCTTGATTCCCCTCCAGACAAATTTCACCTTCCAGGTGAGACTGAATTTCTGGTAAGTTCAGATTTGGTAATGTCCATATGGTGTGCTGTGGGTCGCATTTTTTAACTCAGTGGAGTATATGAATGATTTGATCTATTCAGTATTCTTTTCCATTTTAATCACCCTGCTGTTCCTGTTCACTAAGTTCTCTCATGTCACCAGTTTTGAGTTCAATATACCTTGAAATACTAAGAATTTTGAAGTAGGCATTGTCCTTATGAAATTATTATAACTCAGACTTCAGACACAAGTAACAGTTATCCATTTAAACAGTTATGTTTAATAACATAAGTAAAGTTTTAGTGTCAAAAAAGGCTGTGTTTCATAGGTAATTTGAACTGGGGATGAGAACAGAATTTCTGTGCTCTCTTCCCTACTCCTTGCCTCACTCTTTTTTATTTCTTTAAATTTTACTGAGATACAATTGACACACAGCACTACGTAAGTTTAAGGTGTACAGCACAATGGTTTGACCTACAAACGTGATGCAGTGATCATCACAATAAGTTTAGTGAACATTCATTATCTCATATGGATGCAAAATTAAAGAAATAGAAAAAAATTGTCCTTTTTATGAGAACTGTTAGGATTTACTCTCTTAACACCTTTCGTATGTAACATACAGCAGTGTTAATTGTATTTATCATGTTGTGCATTACAGCTGTAGCACTTATTTATCTTTTAATCTGAAAATAGTTTAACCTGAAGATGAAGATTGACTATCTTCATCCAATTCCTCCTCGCTCTCATCCCCTACCCCTGGTAACCACAAACCTAATCTCTTTCTATGAGTTTGCTTCATTTGTTTGTGTGTGAAGTATAGTTGACCTATAGCACTGTTAGCTCCTGATACACAGCAGAGTGATTCGATATTTCTGTACATTTCAAAATGGACACCGTGACATCTAGTTGTCATTTGTTACCAAAGATACTACATAATTTTTGACTATATTCCCCCACACCGTAAATGTGCACCTGAGACTCATTTGTTTCATAGCTAGAATTTTGTACACCTTAATCTCCCTCACCTGGCTCTTTCATTTCCTCACTGTACTCCCCTCTGGCAAACACCTGTTTGTTCTCTGTATCTATGACTCTGATTCTGTTTTGTTATGCTTGCTCATCTGCTGTTTAGATTCCACATATAAGTGACATCATACAGTACTTGTCTTTCACTCTCTGCTGTTTCACCAAACGTAATACCCTCTAGGTCCATCCATGTTGTCACCGTCTCTCTCCCTTATGTGATTCAAGTGGAAACACGGTGTGTAAAATCTCAGTTCCAGACAAAAACCAATCACAGGGTTTAGATCAGATTCCTCTCCTCTCACATCTCCTGACCTGACCCTGGGACCCTCTTGCTCTGATCTGAGGGTCATTTGAGACAAGCCTCTTTGTACCCTCCAGAGGAACTTGCTTTGCAATGTTCCTGATGTTAGACCACAAAGCACAAGCAGTAACAATGTGAACTGCCCGTTCACTTCATGCTGGACCTTACAGAGTGTGTTGCAATCACTAACGACTTTCACTCCTCCAAGACTTCTTTGAGACTGGGTACTATTGTGAGCATTTTACAAAATTGGAAATGGAGGCCTAGTGGACCCCAAGGAACGTGTCCTTGGAATATGCTGATGTGGACAATTAACTTTTCTAATAGTGGCCACCGTGCTGCTGGCCTCAGGTTTAATGCAGCCAGATCTTGAATGTCTATCACAGAGGGTGGTGGAAGCGAAGCCTTCCTTGCTCTGCGTTGAATCCTCACGCCTCCTAAGAAAGATGAGCTACTTTTAAGCTTAGGGCCACCACCTCTCTCTGACCCCAACCCAACCTTCAGCACAGGAACCGGGGAAGCTGAGGAACAGGGAAATAGCAGGAAGAAGGTGGGGGAAGCCTAAGGGCAGGAGGGAGAGTGTGGTTCAGGGAGGGAGAACAATAGGGGCTTTGTGAGAGGATGAAGGTACATTTTCCTGCCACAAGGAAGTCTCCTCTGTTCCCCTCTCCCTCCACTTTGAATCCTTCATTAAAATCTGATCATTTGAAGTTGAAAACAGAATCCCAAATCTGCACTTTTTCTTCTGCTGTGTTGCCATTACCTTATCCCTTGCCTCTGGGATTTGGCCTGGGTAGCATGAGTTCCTGACTGTCCCACAGTTCCTGCACAGCTGGCAGACTCGTCTTCAGGTCACATTATTAGAGTATCTGACATGCTCCATTGGTACCCCCATAAGAAATTGCTCTTTACCTATCTTCATAGGTATGAAGCACCTGAGCCTCATTTCCCTCTATCATTAATGCTCATGATTAAAATGCTCTTGTCCTGTAAAACTAATTTTTCTTTTTCTTTTTTTTTTTTAATTTTATTTTTAAACTTTACATAATTGTATTAGTTTTGCCAAATATCAAAATGAATCATCACAGGTATACATGTGCTCCCCATCCTGTACCCTCCTCCCTCCTCCCTCCCCATACCATCCCTCTGGGTCGTCCCAGTGCACTAGCCCCATGCATCAAGTATCGTGTATCAAACCTGGAATGGCATCTCGTTTCATACATGATATTTTACATGTTTCAATGCCATTCTCCCAAATCTTCCCACCCTCACCCTCTCCCACAGAGTCCATAAGACTGTTCCATACATCAGTGTCTCTTTTGCTGTCTCATACACAGGGTTATTGTTATCACCTTTCTAAATTCCATATATATGCGTTAGTATACTGTATTGGTGTTTTTCCTTCTGGCTTACTTCACTCTGTATAATAGGCTCCAGTTTTGTCAGGCCCTTTGAATGCTTTCTCTCGGTGTGACTATCCCCTTAGTTTCTGAATGACCAACTTCTCATATTGCTCAGAATTTACTCCTTTTTGGGTCCTGACAACCACACTGCAGATTGATTTCTATGAACTAACTGAGACCCACTACAGGTGGCCTGCTGCGTGGATGTGAGACCCGTGGATGTGGAGGGCCAACAGTCCTACCCTTTTTTAATAAGGGACTTGAGCATCTGTGAATTTTGAAATCTTCTGGGTTGAGGAACGAATTCCTTGAAGATACCGAGAGATAGCTGTACATTGTATTCCTCAGTATAGTTTTTCCTCCCTGACACCTATCACCTGAAAAAAATAATTTTCTAAGTTCAATTCTTCTCAGTAGAAGAGGCACCATAAGGGCAGGAATGTATCTGTGTTTACATTGCATCCGCACGACCTTAGAAAACTACCTAGAAGACAATACCTGCACATCGGTTATCTGTTGAGTGAATGAAGGGATGAGTGATGGGCGAGGGGAAGATGACACAAGGCAGAGAATGATGGGGCAGCTGAGTTAACTGTTAGAGAGGCTGTGTCCATGTCTGGGAAGAGGACACATGCTCTGTAGAGACAAGAAGGTTCACCGCATCCTGCATCATGGCCAATGTGACTCCAGCCTTGCAGTATTCCAACTCCTCCTTCTGTTACTCCAAAGCATTTGGAAGAGTGAAATCATGTCTTTCCACTGTTTATTAACCTGAAGTCAGTGGTTTCTGCTGAGCTCCAGAATTTTCCAGACCTAGGGTCTCCATGCAATAACTCCAACCAGAGGAACAAATCTTCCAATGGCTTCTCCAGAGAAGATGCTCCAGTGCAGCTGGTGTGTGCAGTACTACCAAGAGCAAGAATGAATGATCATATGAGGGGGGTGGGAGGAAAGGAAATTGCTATATATCTGGAGCTGGAAAAGGAGCTGAGATAAAGGAAGTCAGAAACACCAGACTCAAGGACAGAGGTACAGATTTGATGACAAGCCACCTCTGTTTTATTCTGCATGAAGTCCTGCAAAAGATTCAGCCTGTCTCCCAAGCAATCCCTTGAATGCTGCTCCTGACCCCAGTGTGTGAGGAGCTTTCCCTTCCTGCTCCTCACTGATTCCTGAGTGCAGCTCTGGGATGGAGGGAGAGTAGGGGCTGTCGTTGTCGGCCTCCCTTTCTGTCAGTCTATTTCCAGAGTTCTGGAGCCTGTGCCCCTTCCTGACCTGAATGTGAATGAGCCACTGACCGATCCTTGGGAGAGGGCCTCATTCCAGGTCTCCTTCCTGACCTTCTCCACCACATGACAGGGCTGCTGCCTCCTCCAGGGCATAGAAGTTCTCAGAAAAGGGTGTCACCCCTTCTCCAGGTAGTACTAGAATCTGATCATGTACTACCCGAACACTTTATATCATTCCACATTAGACTCAAACTCCAGATCCACCCCTAGGATGACCATACATACCTGAAGATTTGATATACTTATTTAAAAATGGATCTCTGAGCCTAAAATTTGCTTTATTCTTTTGGTCTTATCACAATTATGATATTCCCCTTTCTTTTCATTTTTACACCATATAGTTTACTGCTATCATTTAGTGTATGATTCTTCGATCAGAATAAAATACATTTGTTTCTAGTTACTGAGGACTCTGTGCCCCCTGATATTGAAACAGTCAGCTATGAATGGAAGCCTCGGTTTCCTGCCCTACAGCAGAGAGAAGGAAAAGTCTGCACAACTTCAAGACACAGCAACCTCTTATCCTCATGTCTCTCATTTTCCCACAAATCTCTGTTGAGAAGGAGAAATGCCTCTAGACCAGGATGTAGCCACACGACAGAAGGGCACAAGCAGACAGACAGAGCCTTGTGTGTAATGTTGTACAGTTTATTGTGGGTACATATGTAGCTTCAGCTGAGCAAAGCTTAAAGGGCACAGGGGGGCTGGTGCCATGAGGACTGATGCTGGTCTCCCGGGAAGATCAGGAGATAGGACTGCAGCTATGACCATGGGGCTTGGCAGGTAAGCACAGGCCAAAGTGCTGACCCCAAATTTAGATGATGTTATCCAAGTGAACTGGAACCACAGGGTACCTGGGACTGTCCCGAGGTGATCTGTTCTCACAGGCAACGATGAAGATCCTCCATGCCCTTGTCTGTTGGTAAACGGCAGTCTGTGTAGTTCCTTGCCTTTCTTGTGAGGTTGCAGTAGGTTATAGGCACTTGGACTGAGCTATTATGACAGTTCATCCTGCCTGATGTAGGCAGGTTACATTTGGGGTGTTACAAATACCAGCTAACATAAGCAAATGTTCTGTGGAGAAAAGTATTTTTATTTTTACATACCATTCTGTAACCGTTAACCACTCTCATTGCGGCATTGCATTGAGGGTGGGCCATATTTATGTGCTGAATCTCAAACCACTGAGCCCAGGGTTAAAGTATCAGGTGGGGCATGGAGTGAGATCACCATTCCCAAGAGCCCCAGCAGCAAAATGAGACAAAGCCGAGAATCCTGCTGTATGGAACCATGTTTCCTGTGAAAAGAGGGGTATATTTTGCATCCCAGCAACTAATAGTACAGTCCCTCCTCACTCACCCAGCAGACCCTGGCTGTCACTGTGTTTCTAGCTCCTTCTCTCCTCACCCCAAAGTCTGTCCTGTGCTCTGGGCGCTAAATTCAGCCCTAGGGCTCCTTGTCTTACCCAGTACCTTGCTGTGGCTCCTGTGAGAACAGATCCAGCTGAATGTCCCTGGGCTCAGGGGCAGCTGGTGTACCCCCATCCTTGGGACTGGAGATATAGAGCAGTCCCTGTGGGTGGGGCCAGCCAGAAGCATGAGGGTTCCGAGTCTAGGGCATGAAGAAACCCGCAGACTGGCACAGGGCCCACTCATGCAATGAGCCTCTTTGTTTCATCAATTTGTCAATCTGTGTGTCCCCAGGGACACACCACTGCTGCTTCTCTTGTAGGAAACCTAATTCTAGGCAGATGCCTAGAATTGAACAATCTAGGATTGTTCAGGGCCCAGCTCTGCCACTGGGTCTGGACTTTCAGATAAAAAGTATCACTGGCTGCAGAATGGCCTTAGATTTTATAACTTAGCTTGGGGGCAACACATTGAAAGACTAAAGTACATAAAGGCAGGCCCAGTACTCAGCAAATAAGGGTCAGGGAGGCTTGTTTGCACAAGAGGAATTCAGGTCTCCGTTTAATTTTTAGTAATCGTCCCGGTTCCCTCTCACCCAAATATTCTTTATCTCTTCACCTCCCTGTGCTGGAAAATTGAGCTCTGGATTTCTCATTGCACAAAATCCTATAAGCAATTAGTTTGCATCTATGAGTTTCTGTTCTTGTTGTCTTTTTTTTTCCTGCTTCCCATGCACTGAATTCACTTTCTTTTGTTTTTAGCCTGGCCTGATTTTTGCTCTCACTTCCTGTGAAGTAGCATAACCTTAAACACCTAAAA